>NC_051045.1:4520576-4885576 GCF_904848185.1 Acanthopagrus latus | reverse complement strand
CAAGTTCTTTCGTGCCGCTGCAAAATGCACAATCCAATCATAAAAATACAGTCCATACAATAACACAAAAGGACATTATACGAATGTTACATCATTCTCTTATAAACATTGCAGGCTCATGTGTTTACCTGCTGGCAGATACTTCTGTAGGATGATTGAAGCCTCGTTTCTGCCGTCTCTGGAGCGAACGGGGCTTTCCAGTGCTCTAATGGTCAGCGGACAATGTGAGGCTGGGGAGAAGAGAGGATACGACTCCTGGCCTTCTTCAATGGTGAACCCCATCACTTCTACCCGACCGTACAGACAGGTCAAAAAGCACTTCCCGCGGAAACACAGGGTCTGCCGGAGAGTCATGTAAAGCTCAGTCACAGAAATTACATAGTTATACGTCTCAAATGTTGCCAGATCTGTGCCTAAATATCTTAAAAGTCTACCTGATCCTTCTGCATGACAAGCACTGCATGGTTTTGTCGATCGTCCCTCGCTGCACAGTAATGGAGGGCCTCTCCCTCCAGTCTACCTGGCTTTACATCTTCCACGACACCTGAGGTCTCCACGCCGTTCCCATAGGCGGACTGGGAATACTCCTTCCAGTCCTGCGAGTCATTTGACTCATTGTCCATCGCAAATGCAGCACTCCCATTAGCCTGTGTGTGGGATTTATTTAATCCAGCCTCAGTAGTTTCTTTTTTCTTGGAGTTGGAGATTGCTTTTGCTCTATTCTTCAGTCTCTTCACGTTGGGTTTCTTCTTCACAGAGGCTTGGTGCTCCTTGATCATCCTGGCCATGACAGGACTGGAGTTGAGCTCTGAGGAGTTGATGGGAGGCCTGGAGCGTTTGCCCCTCACATCCGCCCACTTCAGAGATTTACCCTTAGCCTTAGCCTGTTTGGGTTTGTTCTTCATGGTTGTGTGATCAGTGACTATTCATGTGAATGGTGATGAAATACAAAAGGGGGGAGCCTGCAGGGAGAGATGCAACACAATTAGCATCTGAAGGGGACAGGTGTCAACAAGAAGTTGAAAGAATGTCAACAAATTAACATTCAATAATTCATTCGGCGACCACAATGTTTATTTTCACAACATGTAAGCTATAGCTAGCTTAATTTGCAAGTAAAAGCGATAGCAATTAAAAGCTAGGCTAATCACGAGCTAGCTAACATGTACCGTATATTTTTTATGTGTAAATTTCTCAATATGTGAGACTGAGTAATACTAAATGAATGCATTGTATATAAAATGAGGAACCAGCTGACAAGACAACAAAACAGCGTGAATTTTAAACTTGGCGTGAACTTACCACGGCTAACGTCACTTGTCAAAGCTAAAAGCTAACTGCTAGCTAACGTTGTTGCACTCCGATGTACAAAACTTACCCCCCGCTGCTGAGAGGACAACGCAGAACCGTCGAGGTGACCCTTAATGACTTTCCTAAATGGACAGCATTGATAATTGGCAAAAGATGAATCCAGGAAGCTGGCCGGCTGCTACTACAACACAGCTAGCATGCTAGCTTGGTTACATGTGTGAGGCACAAACAGACGCCGCTTCTCGATGGTCGACTATGATCTTACCCGGAGTTTATAATAATTACGATGTCGTTATTAAACAAAACGTTTACACTTCATCCCTATAATCACAAGGAAGTTAAAAGCAGCTTAAAGTATTATAGTCTAACATAACAGTTTTGTTTGAGGAGGTTTTATTTTCACTGTTGTGCGTGTTGACGTTTAACAACGGACAACAAAAAACCTATCCCGGAGTTCCATCGCGTAACCGACGTCACATCCGGTTCCTTTTGCAGTTTTTTTTTAGGGGCCTATAAGAAAACGAAAAAGAAGAAGCTGCATGTTGCGGCTTTCCTAACTATTATTACTCTTCCAGCTCACCTGGAGCCGATGCAGCTCCTCGAGCAGATACGAGTGAACACCTGGTTTTCATCGACTCCGCAGATGTGAGTCTCCCAGATGCAGCTCGCGGGTGAGCAACGTATAATGCTAAGGGAGCGTCTTAAAATATGTGCTAGGAGATAAACGTCGAGGTGCGCAGGTAGCCAGGGGTTTGCGATAATTTAAAGGAAGCAGTGCCGAGACTTGAAATGTGATGTTCACAGCATATTTGACGTGTAGCTAGTGTGCTTCACTTAGCTTTATTTTCAAGAGGTTGACCTGATGTTAGTGATCTGAAGCTCAACTCACTTACAGATAAATGTTCATGTCTGGTGTTGCAAGGTAAGATAATCCTTTTATTAGTGCCACAACAGGGAGACTTGCAATATTAAAACACTTTTACAATTCTAATTTCATTGATATATTCTATCATAATGTACATTTCTTGTATTTTTGTTCTGTTTTTGTTGTTCTTGCTCATGTAGAGTTTTTATTTTTCTGCAAATTTCTGGGACTTTGAATGGGATCAGCTGTAACGTAAGAAATTTCCCCTCAGGGATCAATAAAAAGTATTTCTAATTATGTTAAATAAGTAAAATAATATAGAAAAATAAGTAAAACATTTACATCATTGCACACGGAGATGCAGAAATTGCACACTGGGATAATAAGATTTAGTGTGTGTGTGTGTGTGTGTGTGTGTGTGTGTGTGTGTGTGTGTGTGTGTGGTCTGATTTTTGTCACTGATAAATTTCCCTTTTTCTGATTAATCTTCATGACTTTAAAATGTCAGAAAAATGGTTAAAAGTTCATCACATCCTCTTGTATTTATCTAATTGTTTGTATCATGATAAGGACACTAAACATTATTCATAAAGCTGCACTCAAACCCAGAGTTACAACGTGCTGTACAATGTAAACAAAGGATCATCATTAAGGATGACAGAGAATTACAACAGGAAATGACATGAAACAAAGCAGTACACGTTAAGTTGGCGCAACACACAAGCAGGTGCACAGTCCAAAACCCCAACACGTTCAGTTCTCTGTCACATAAGACAAAAAAACATTTGAGAAGATGAAACCACCATCTTTGTTTCTGAAAAACATTAGTCGATCATCAGAAAATGAATCTGCAGCTGCTCAGATCTTTGTTTTATTGCCCCCTTTTTTTAATAGTTAATTTTCTCATATGTGACTATAAACGGAACACCTGAAACTGAACTGATGGGCAGATAAAACATGGAAGGGTTATGCAAAAAAACTTGTGAAATAAATATTTGCATTTGTAAGTCACTTTATTTACATACAGTGTGGTGTGTGTGTGTGTGTGTGTGTGTGTGTGTGTGTGTGTGTGTGTGTGTCTCAGCAGCAGCAGTCCGCGGTGAAGCTGGAGGGATGCCTGCAGCCGAGAGCAGCCATGCACAGCGTGTCCTGGCCTCCCTGAACCAGCAGAGGGCGGTAGGGAGGTTCTGTGATGCAGTCTTGAATGTGGGAGGTGGGGTGGTCTACCTCGCCCACCGCAACATCCTCGCCTGTTTCAGCGAACTGTTCCAGCAGCCCAGCATGCCGGCCGCTCCCTGCATGGAGTTCTGCCTGCAGCAGTGCCCAGACGACGGCCTGGAGCTGCTTCTGAACTTTGTCTACACCGGAGAGCTGAAGCTGGATCCCGACAACCTGGAGAAGGTGCAGCACGCCGCCGCCAGCCTGTGTGTACCAGAAGCACTCGCACTCTGTCAGCAGTTCAAGGAAACCTCTGAGGATCCCGCTCCTTTCAAGCGTAAGAGAGGCCGACCTAGAAAGTCGACATCAGACGCCAACCCTCCCTGTTCAGTCAAGGAAGAGAACTTGCTCACAGGCACAACAGACAATTCCAGCTTAGAACCCACCACAGCAACTTCTAGCATCACCACCGCTTCCACCACCACCACCTGCAGTGCCACTGCGACCACCACCCGCTCTGGCCGGATTGTGAAGGGCCCGAGGCGGCTGGTGACTGATGAGAGTCCCTCCAATGATTTTACAGCCCCTGATAAATCCAGCAAGAGACCTTCAGGCGCTCCCACGGAGAGAGAAAGTGGTGATGATGCTGCAGAGAGCCAAAACCAAGATCAGCCGACTGGTGAAACTGAGGTAGGATACATTAGTGCATGAAGGGAAAAGCAGGACAGTGATTGGGTACCAATAATTCATGGTTTTAAAGATGAATATTGGTAATTATGGCAGATGTCTTTGTGTTTTTGCAGGTAACCGAGGCGCAGACTGATGTGACTGACAACGGTGTCCGGCAGGCTGTTGAGGAGGTGGAAGAAGAAGACGATGTGGGGGACTTTGAGGGCATCGCTGAAGACACAGACGAGGAGTACGTGCCCATTGAAGAGCCCAGTTCATTATCTCCATCCACGTCGACGGTGCGGAAGCGCAAGGCCCAAAAAACTGACAAGAACGAGAACGGTGAGGCCGTGGGGGAAGACTCCAGGAAGGACTCTGTTCAGTGTCCCATCTGTGACAAATCCTTCAAGAGCAAATACTATCTCAAAGTCCACAACAGGTAAAAAAGCTCCAGTGTGTTTTCCTTTTGATTATGAAGAGAACAGCCGCTAATGAGTCTTCTTCACAGGCGACATACAGGCGAGAGGCCGTTCGGCTGTGTGAAGTGTGGAAAGAGATACTTCAGGAAGGAGAATCTGTTAATACACGAGGTCAGAGACTGTGCCAAAGTACAGGTGAGTGAGATACACATTCATTCAGTTCAGTGTGTCGGTGCTGTACGATCCTACAAAGTTAAACATCAGCGTCTGTGCCGTGTTTGAATCACAGACGTACACCTGCGTGACGTGCTCCGCGACGTTCGGTGGAAAAGAAGAGCTGCGTGTGCACGTCGTCTCCCACACAGGAGACATGCCGCACAAGGTCCGTATCATTTATTATTATAATGACAAATCAATAATGAGATCTTGAATATATCTTCATTTGTTTTCAGTGTACAACGTGTCCTGAACAGTTCATGCACAAGAAAAACTTGACGAATCACATGATGAAGGTCCACGGGTATCCAAAACCACACGCAGTGAGTTTTCCTGACTGTTTCGACTTCCTGGTGATGAATATTGATTTCATGGTTAAAATTGTGTTTCAGAATATCATGATTGAATTCCAGATAGAAGCCTGTGATCTCGTTAAAACATATCTTTATTTTTTTTGTTTACTCTTTAGTGTCCACAGTGCCCCAAAACCTTCTTAACACGGACGGAGCTGCGTGTGCACGAAGCGGCCAAACATCGAGGCGAGAAGCCGTTCGTGTGCGAGGAGTGCGGCCACCGAGCGTCGAGTCGGAACGGCCTGCAGATGCACATCAAAGCCATTCACAGGTGCTGCAACGCGTTTGACTTCATCTGTTTTTGTGCTCAGACCAGACTTAGCAAGTAAAAACTGTGATGGCGTCAGTGCAGATTGTTTGAGGCTTTCCATCTGTTCTGCTTTACAGGAACGAGCGGCCTTTTGTTTGTAACTTATGTGGCCATGCGTTCTCCCAGAAGAACAACCTGAACATGCACCTGCGTATACACAGCGGGGAGAGGCCGTACCAGTGTCACCTCTGTGGCAAAACCTTCAGGACACAAGGTAATCCTCCATCACTGTGAACAAAACCACGAGGCTGTCCTGAGCGATCCGATCAGACACATAAAGTTGAGCAATATTTCTGAGGAGTTTGGGTTTTTTCTCCACAGGTGAGAACTAAGTTTTTTGTAAAATCTGACATAGTGTCAATGGTGACATCAGTTGAAATAGTGTGTTCAAACAGCTTCTTCATGTTGAGCGAAGTGACGCTCCTGAGGCCGGTGCAGCGATGCTGTGACGCTCTGACACTTTTTACAACAAATGAAACAACTTAATTTTTTGCTTTTGATGCTGAATTTACAAGAAGGCCTGAGTGAGAATTAGAATTTGCCATTAGACTTTTTGCGACGTTTGTTAAGTTCATCCTCATGAGACAACTCTCAGAATTGTGCAGTTTGTTAAGGGAGTCTGGGGATATTGTAATCACTCTTTGTGAACATGTTCTGTGGTCGGATGGGTTGAAACAGACATCTGCCGTTTACTTTGGCTGGTTAAGAGAGCCGAGACCAGAACCAGAAATCAGACAGCATGTAATCCATTTTGCCTCCATGTTAATCATTCTATTATTCATCATCATTGTGTCACCAGCCAGCCTAGATAAACACAACCGGACACACACCGGCGAGCGTCCTTTCAGCTGTGATATTTGTGATCAGCGCTTCACTGAGAAAGGCGCCCTCGTCCGCCACAAGGCCAGCAAGCACGAGGAGGGCCGACCCCACTGCTGCCACATCTGTGGCAAAACCTTCAAAGGTGAGAAACGCCATGATGTCCTTTATTATCAGTCAAACGCATCATGATGGACTCACTGATGTGTTTCTTCTTCATCAGCGAGGGAGCAGCTTCGTGTTCACCTGCGTCGCCACAAGGGCATGAGGAAGTTTGAGTGTGTTGATTGTGGATACAAGTTCACTCGACAGGTATGCTAATATCATTCACACTATGAGTTTATCAGCATTACACCTACAGCACTCTTTACGGCCTTTCCACATTGTTGTCTCGATCAGAGTATTTGGGCTATAAAAGTTAGCAGAGGATGGTTTCGATCCATCGACCTCTGGGTTATGGGCCCAGCACGCTTCCGCTGCGCCACTCTGCTAATGTTCACACCTCAGATGGGACTCGAACCCACAATCCCTGGCTTAGGAGGCCAGTGCCTTATCCATTAGGCCACTGAGGCTGCTGTCCTACAACACCAGTTATTCAGCATCCCGTCACTCTTCTATGGATCGGGCTGAATGCCTTTGTTTGAGATGAATGTGTTCAGTGCCTGTTCATTGTGTCTAAATCCTCAAGCTGATAGTTTAGTCTAAAAAAAAACAAAAAAAACGACCTCAACGGTTTCCCAAAACTCCAGATGTTGTCTACAGATGTTTTGATTTGCCTGACAAACAGTCCCAAACCCAAATATATCCAGTTAACCGTCACCAAATTACAAGAAAAATGGCAATTTTTTGCATTTGTGAAGCTACAACCAGTGAATTTGGGGGGCATTTCTGTTTAAAAAATGACTTAATCCAGTCATCAATTTAAAAAATAGGTTTCTAAGATGTGGAATGATGTGAAAAGTCACGATTATCTTCAACATAATTACAATTGATGATATTATCCTAATTATCATTAAGATATTCTTAAAGCTTGGAAACAAAAAAAACAAAACAAAGTGGAATCACTTTAAAACCCAGAATTTAAAGATTTACAACATTAATGAGGTTATGATACAAACTCATAAATATAAATTTTTCCATGAGTGAATAAACAAGCTGTTCTCAGAAGAAAATCAGGTCAGAACACTGTTTGAAGCTAGAAAGGTGGCAGGGTCCGCCATATATAAACAAAGTAAAACAGAATGAAACTGCGTCGTCTTTTAAGGTCAGTTTGTTTATTCAGTCGTGAAAACAAAGACAGTTTGTTTATTCAGGTTGTTTAGCTGATAAAGAGCTTCCTCTTCTGATTAAAAGATCTTCTCCAAAACTACACAAGTGCACCTTTAACTTTTAAATTTGGGTCAGGGAACAGATGTAGGACTGTACGTCAATGAGCTTGACAGCTTTTTCAAGTCCTTCATGTGAGGATATTCAGGATTATCCAGATTCATGATCAACTGAAAATATGACAAAATCTATTGTCGTCCCTAAAAGTTGATAAGATTCCTCTTGTCCACACATCTTGAAGCACACAATGCTTAATCACATTATTGATAAATGTGCTTAAATCTTAGCAGAGGATGGTTTCGATCCATCGACCTCTGGGTTATGGGCCCAGCACGCTTCCGCTGCGCCACTCTGCTGGTGATCACATAGTCGATGGGACTTTAACAGTGTCTGGTCTCATCCACTCAGCCAGTGAAGCTGTGGGGAGCTCCAGTGTTCAGCGTGTTTATTTGTATTGACACGTAATTCTTTTTGAGTCATGTTCCAGATATTTGTCACTACGGCATCATCGTGCACTTGACGTCTTATCAGTTAAACACGTGTAGTGTTTATTTTTCACCACTAGAGGTCAGGAATTAGTGTGAGATCATGGGAGTTGTCCTCATAAATAAAACACTAAAGCCATCAGATGTGAGTCAGCGAGAAGTGAGAGGTCACAGACAAGACAGTGTGTTCAAGTTTTATACTAACTTTAGTCAGACTCACCGGCTTCCCCCCTCACTCTGACACATCATCTGGGGTTTCCTCAGAACTTACAGTAACAGGCGACCGAATGAAACGCACCCTGACCTTGTATGAGCATTGTTCGATCTATTTAAGATTAAGTGAACAACTCAAAATATAGAACGAAGGTCTTGTTGTTTTATTGACATTTGAATGAACAAATGTGAAACAATATATCTTTAATCCTGACTTGTGGATTCTCTCCACCTGCTCTGTCTTCCAGGCACACCTACGACGACACATTCAGATCCACAAACGCACCGAGAACTACAACCCCCGGCAGAGAAAACTGAGGAACGTGATCGTGCAGGATGTGGACCGGAGTTCTGGTGAGAACGAGGCGACTGACGCAGGCGAGACAGATTCCTTCGCAGACACCATCCAGGAAGCCACAAACCCGGGACCTGAGTCCGGGAACGGCCTCGGCTCTAGCTGCATAGTGAGGGTGGTGATTGGGTCGGGCAACGCGGGGATGGAGGAGGTGGTGTCCAACCAGAACCTGGGACATGTCGCGGCAGCCGAGAGTTTCTCGGTGCCAGAGGTCCTGCAGCAAACACAGCTGGTCCCCGAGGCATACGAGTCCTCGATGGACATGGAGGGAATGGTTGAGAATATATCAGAGAGTAAGACCTGAACACTGAAAGACCAGACTGTTACTGTGAAGACCGCTTCCTGAATAAGACCTTAAATGTGATTTAAGAGATGCTGGGGCAGAGCTGAAGATAAAGGAACCACATCAGAGTGAGCTACTGTTGAGTCTCTGACTGCAGGAGAGGAGCAGCGATGATCCGTCGTGCTTTATTAGTTTACACAGTAAGAGAGCTGCATGCTTGTGACGGCTGCTTGAATGTGAAATAATGTTTGCGGCTTGTTTTATTAAGCCTCTTTTCATCAATGTGCCTACTGCAGCCCTCAAAGACGTCTCGGTTTTGTTACCGAAGGGAAATACAGTCACTCATTCTGGCTCAGAGTCAGATGAGAAGATGGTTACCACTCTCACATCCCCTCGGCGTCCTCGGCAACAATGCCGTCCGCCTAAAGATATTAGCATAGCTGCAGCTAGCGTCGGTTATCAGAGCTGGAGAGTATGTTTAATTGAAAGGAGATAAAAAAGAACTGCACTGCGAGCTTTTCTTGATGGAAAAGATGAGTTTGCTCTCCTCCCGACTGCCTTTAGTAAGAGTCTGATTCAGTGCTCTCCTACTGTTTTATCTGATTGGTTGAAGTTAGCCCGTCATGTACTGATGGTTCGTCCAATCACCTGCCAAGTATTTTTTGAAAGTGCCTCCTCTTTTCATTTAACCGTCTAGCTGCTCCTTTCAGTGTTCTCTGTTAGCTTATATTAGCTTAGCACAAAAACCTAAAACAGGGAAATGATAACAAGAACTGCCGTTGGAAGCGACCGCTACCTGGAGCTTCACAATCTGAGTTCCTGCCCATAATTCACCTTAAATTATTTTCCCCTATAACCTCTCTCAACATTTTTATTTAATTTTTTGTACATATGAAACAAACAATATATAACGTCCTAATGAGAGAGCTGTAGTTTAGTAAAGCTGGTGGCCAGGCTAGCCGTTTCTCTGCTCCCAGTTTTCATGCTAAGCTAAACTAAACCCAAACAGATGAGAGTGGTATCAATCTTTTTATCTCTCAGCACAGAACAAACAAGCATATTTGTCAATGTCAAACTTTTGCTTTGAGACTCTGACTAGAGGAGATGTTGATTATTTTCATTGTAGAGATCTTGGTTTAAAGGTGCCCTGTTGTCTTTCTGACTACTAGTATAACGTGGGTAGCAACAATCATGCATAGATTAAACATAGATACAAATAATTTCAAATTAGCTTTACAGATATTCACTTTTGCAGAAGGAAATACATTCAACTCATCTGTTAGATCTAAATATAAATGTAAAGTGTTTTTTGTGAGGATCACTTAATGTAAATGCTCATTTTGTTTGTTGACTCCATGGGGCACCTTTATAATGTGTGGTAGTGTTTGCTTTACCATCTCCTCAGTGAACATGTGGGAACAGACGCACATTCTTTACAGTCATCAGAACATTCTTACTTGGAATTAAGACGCTACACAGGTTAATGCTTTAGTGTTAAAATATTCAGCTTTATATAAGTGGACACATCAGCTTCCTCTCGCTATTCATAACAAACTAAACACATTTGTCTTTTCACTCTCAGCAACAACTACTGTCCATCGTTTGTAAGAAATACGTTTAGCAACCTGCTAACAAAGCTCATCAAATGTGACTCTGCAAAATAAAACTTTCAGACCTGCCTGCGGTTTTCATTTCAGGTAACCACTCTGTAAACATTATACAAACACAGTACGTAAGGTTAAGAATATACTGTATTTACAAAACCGATTCAACAACACAAACTCGTATGAAAACTAAGAAAAACAAGAATGCATCAACGTCACCGTAAAAACACTCAAAAAAATACTATCACCAGTAAAGCAAAAGAAATCATTTTACATGAGAACAAACTGAGATTCTTCTGCACTTCCAGTTGAGACATTTGTAACTAATAGGTAGAGACATCGTAAGCAACCACAGCACAAATATATTCATAAATAAAACATACAAAACATCCATAAATACAATTTTTAAAGAAAATATTTCATGCACATTTGAATGGTGGTTACAAAGGCTGATGAAGCCCAGTTTGAGGGTTTGGGAGGGACACAGGGAGATGCTGCGCAGCGTATTTATCGCTAGCAGGTTAACATCGAATGCATCCTGAAGTTCTACTATGATGACAGAGGATTACTCAGCACACCTGTGAGTACAACATATCCCAACCCATCCTGCTCAGCAATATGATCTGTTTAGTGTTTGATGTCGATTGTGAGTGCCGTCCATTTTGGAATGTAAACAGATTATTGCTGTTTCTGACCGAACATTGGTCTCCTTCTTTGGGATTCAAACTGATAAAAGATATATAAAATTGTACTCTAACTCTTTAGCATCACACTCCTATAACAATGTCAGATTCTTGGTGAAAAAAAAGGATAAAAATCAAAGCAGCAGAACCACAGATTGTCTTGTCCAAACTACAGAACCCAGAATGCAACTTGACACTTGAGGCAAATCAGTTGGACTCAGAATCAAATTTTGTGCAGCTCATTCTGAGAGAATAAGCTTTATGCAACTTTTTTCACAGATGCAGTAGTACCTCAAAACTGCTAACAAGATATGTATGTTTCCCTTCAAGAATGTCAAATGTAAATGTCTGTGTTTTTACAGAAAACTCTGGAACTCACTGCCAACACAATGATGTCCATACGCAGAAACACCCGACCGTATTCGGCTCTGTTTCTTCTGTAAGTCCTGGATGGTTCACAGAGAAAACATCGGGGAACAGACATCTTTTTCTCGTAACCCAAACAGGCAGTTTGGAAACAGACATCGAGCATAAATCTTGTAGTGTAGAATGGAGTACAGCGGGTGTCGTCTGTCCTCCTGCCTCAGGGGACAACGATAAGCTCATCACCATCACTGCTTGATGCAGTAAAATGAGGCAGTGAGAAGAGTTTTCATTATTCAGTGATAACCTTTTGTCTAGTGTGAAGTACTTTTAATATCTCAGTCATAATTTTGGTGAAAATCATCCCCTCTAAGCATAATTTGAATTGTATTAAGAATTGGGTGATGGGTAGTTTATAGCTCAGGAAACACAGATAATGTCTGACTAGAATTTTTCCCACTTGTCCAGGACACTGAAGTCTTCTGGGACGATGGCTTTACAAGACAAAACTCCAGTTCGGATGAAGCTGCCAGTTTACTTCTTCAGAATTGTCAGATTCGGACGCCCTCCACTGCAACAATTTCTGTAACTTTCCAAAATCTAAAAATCTGATATTTACACCCACGACATGCTGTGATTGGTCAGCTGTGGGACAGAAGCCACCACTTCAACTTCTCTCTCTAGCTCTCCTTTTTCATTCTTCACACTTCTACTTCTCTCACGTTCCATGAGAACAATCCAGTCCAACACAACGAGGCACAGTCTGAAAGTTTACAGTTATCCCTGTATTTCAATCATATCACGACAGCCTTTCACTCTGCCTTTGGTTGTAGCCGTTCTGAACAACTAAAAACATTTCCAGCGAGGTCGTACACTAGTTCTGTTCGAGCCTATCCCGACCCTGTGAACTAACCCTTTGGTTTGGTTATCTTCTCCAACCATGAACAAATATCAGGTCATCATCTGTTCAACAGACTTGAATGAGTGTCAGTATGACAGCGTGGTAGTCAAGTGGATCAGAAGGAGCTCAGGCTTCTTCTCCTTCAGCATAGTGATGAGGTAAAACTACTCATGACACAAATGACGGAGAGCAGGCTGAAAATGTCACAGGTCCAAACTCAGTGCGCTGGGTTCACATCCTGGTTCTGGTTCTGGTTGATATTGTTGTTGAGATTGTGGAGCGCTTGGTGGCGCTGGTGCCGATGCAGGTGGATGGCGTTTGACTCGGGGATGTCAGTGGGCTCGAAGGCGCTGGACACCTGTGGCATGAACTGTCGGAAAATGCTGACACTGCCGTGCCAGAAGGTCGGCTGAGGTAGTCGTCCAGCGAGAGACCACGAGCGGGTGGTCGGGTCGTAGGCTTCCACCACGTCTGACAGCTCAAACGTGTTGTCGTAACCACCAGAGACGTATAATTTACCGCCCAGGACTGCCACACTGCCACCAACATGGACCTGGATAAACGATTGTTTTGGGAGACAGGAAATACATTAATGATTATTCAAGACTATTAGAGATCACAAATGGTCATTACTAAAACAAGCCATCAGACTGTGTCATGCGTGAAACACAAACCTGGGTCATCGGACTAATCTTGTCCCACTCGTTCTTCTGAGGATTATAAACATCGACCTCAGCTGAGTCATCCCTACAAATAGAAACACACCGAAGTCACACTGCTGCCAAAACAGTTACTGCTTAAGATGGTTTAAAGCGAATGTTACGTAACAATATCGCAACGCAAATATACAAGTAAAATTTGACATTTACAGTTCTTCTAAAGTAAATGTAGTTGTACTAAAATAAGCAGCATTTTATGCTTCTTTCTAGTTGCTGTGGCTACTTTTAACATGTTTATATAAATATAATATATTATGCCTAGATTAGTCAGGTGGATGACACTCAGAAGTCAAAATGGTTGGTAAACGACTCGTACAATCTTTCGTAATGGGATGTATGTTATTTTCTTATCAGTAGACTATTTCTCTTTTTAGATGAGGATTAGAAGTTCAAGAGGCATTAAAATGGAAATACTCAAGTTAACTACAAAACTGTATGTCGGCACAATACTGGAATAAATGTACTTATTTTACACCACTGGTGTTTACAATTAGTATCTCTTCTAAAATGAAGCCATTCAGTTTCAGGAGCTGATCGTCCTCCTATGTGCACTGTAAACAATGTTAAATCAAAGTATAAAGATCTGGTTTGGATGTGTATCTCACCTGATGAAGTAGATGAGGCTTTTGAGGGTCACAGTTTTGGGTGTGAAGGACCATGGCGGCAGCTGTCCGCAGCTGACCATGGACCAGCGGTTGGTGTCTGCGTCATAGCACTGGATGGCCATGGTGTCCTCCCCGGTCAGAGAGCCTATAGCATACAGGCGTCCGCTGCACGTGGTGGTGGAGCAGTTGTCCATGGCGTGCTGCATGGGCGGTAAGGCCTCCCAGCAGTCCAGAGCGTGATCGTAGCGCTCGGTGCTGTCAGACGCCACCACGTACAGCTGACCTTTCAGCACACAGGAGCTGTGGTACTCGCGAGCCTTCAGCATGGGCGACACCTCCGTCCACTCGTTCACACTGGAGTTGTAGCGCCACACGCCGTCATAGAGGCGAGAGCCGTCAGAGCCACCTGGAGGATGCAGATAGGATGTCTCAATAGTTAGTGCTGTGAGGCTGAACAGTATGCTCTTCAGTAGTCATATTATTACTTCCTTCCTTTGTTTTGCTAGCTGGTAGTGCATGAGACTTATCTATTAACCCAGTGGATTCTGGGTAATATCATCAAGTGTGGATTTTGGCACTCAACCACTGTGAGAGACTGGACAAGGGAAACGTTTTGTTTTGGCGCCAACCTCTGCCAAGAAAAAAACTTGATCGATAAACTGTATTGACATTGCCTGGGCTGGCTCTTCATGGAGAGCTGATGGTTGGAGCTAGCCCCTGTTTTCTGTCTGAAGAGGAGGAGCTGATACCAATAACACAACCAAACAATTTCTATTTTTTATAATTAATAAAGATTTCCTAACCTGTATTTTATGCACACCTGAGGACAAGAAAGAAAACTGTTGTTGCTGGAAATTGCAATTTTGTCAACTTCCTATATATTGTCAAATCTCTTATCTGTTTTGACATCCTGTAATAAGCAGTACTTCAGAAACATTAGGACTCTTTAGAGGATCTGTGGACTCTCTCTTCATTCCATATTTTTACAGTAAATAGTCTGTGATGAAAATATTTGGCAGTCTTCCTCCTCTATCAGTCTACATGCAAAGATTTTAAAATGTCAACCTTCTCCGTTGCCATTAAAAACCCAATGTACTCTGAAGTTTCTATTACATTTTCATTGAAAATTTAAATATCCCTAGCACCAAATACATAAATAATCATATCTCAAATCTTATTCCACAGAAACTGTATCTGAGGCTATAAAAACAAAATCTACCCGTGGACATTATGCAATCATATGCTGCTGTTATTTCTGTCATCGAGGGAGTGAACTACATTTATGGCCCACCACCAAAGTCTTAAAGGAAACACAAGCTCTGTGTGAAGCTCTGGGATGATTTCTCAGGGGAAACACACTCTCTCCAGGATAGGCCAGTCCACTGGGTGATGAAGATGAGGAAGAAGATGGTGGTGATAGCACCACTGCTGTCCTGGCAGCACACCATGTCCTGCCTCTCTTTGCCTTGTTCACACATAGAGCCACTAGCCAAAGAGCTGCAGTTTATTTATAAGCACAGTCAGACGGCCATTTCATAAGATGAAGGAGCGGGAATGGAAATCTACCGACTCAAGCTTTCACACCACAGTGATTCTAATATACACAGTAATGGTAACCACTGCACGTCTGTGACTTTTCCAACAGTACGTGGGACACAAGTTAACTATTCAAGTGCCTCAAGAAACTCACAAGAATCGGATAGAACATCATTAGTTTGGGGATTTTAGGATCATCCTCAGTGCTTCATTTCAGTTTTTTCCACAACACAAATTTCCATTCACAATAAAGATATCTGATGCAAAATATCTGTTAAAATAACTTACCTGAGACATACATATCGTTTCCAAGGGCAGCGATGCTGTAACCTCCGCCAAGGTGGTCAGGGAACTCAGCCAGGTAGCGCCACTGTCCGGTCTGAGGGTTGTAACAGTCCACTGTGACCAGCTCATCACAGTCCTGGTCGCAACCTCCGACCACCACCAAGATTTCTGCCAGTCCGGTGGATGGCCGCGGCCGCATGCGATGGCAGGGCCTGTCATGGCGGTCGTACTCACAGGACTGGAAGCTGCGAGCTTCGTTCACCATGCGGAGACAGGTGGGTGAAAGGTAGACGAGTGGGTCGCTCTCCACGCGAGCCAACAGAAAGAACCTCCTGACGAAAGGCAGTCGGACCTGCTGGAGGAGTTCGGGCCAGTAGTGAAGTCTCCGCTGGAGGTCAGCCTTAACCCAGCGCACTGCAATCTGATAAACTGTCTCCTCCTTGTCCACAGAAAGCTCATCGTCTGACACAAACTCAAGCAAGCGCTTCCACGGCAACCGCTCAAAGTCTGTTCCTTTAGCCAGCTCCATTATGTTTTTTAGGACAAAGCGGCGAGCACTGGACGCTAGCTCTCTGCAAGCGTAGGCCTCTGCAAAGTCCTGGATCTCTAAGCAGTTGGAAACATCCAGCCGCTGCTCCAGAAAGGCACAGCAGGCCTCTTTGACGGAGGGGAACTGAAACAGGTCGGCCGTCTTCAGCAGGACGTCCACGTTGTCCTGAGTGACGGTCACTCGTCCAGTGTAGCAGAAGTCCACCAGAAGGCCTAAAAGCTCAGCTGACACCTCGTGAAGAACCACTCGGTCCATAGCACTCTCCCTCAGCGTTCCTGCGAACATAGCCCTGAAGTAGGTGCTGGCAGCGGCTAACACTGTGCGGTGACAGTGGAACTCGCGGCCCTCAGCGCAGAGAGTCACATCGAAAAACTTCCGTTCGGCGCGGAGTTCATGGATCCCCCGCAGCAGGTTGAAGGCATGGGCCGTGTCGAAGAAAGGCAGGGTGGACGGTTGTGTCTGCAGGACTGGCTTTTCCATGTCTCCTCTCTCTGAAAGTCTCAGTTTCTGTTGGTTGTGCTCAGAATTCTGTTTCTATCTAGAAGAGATGCACAACAGAAACATATGTCAAATTCCAAACCAACACATGTTACATACATTTGTATGTTATGTAATATGTACCGAGTGCAGCTGGGCCATATGGCCTCAAACTAATGTTGCAATATTCTTAGGCTAAGACAAAATCAAATATCACAATAGCTGTTTAGTATTTTCCTCGATATTTCTATTACTATAATATTGTAGGGATGCCCATAAGTACTATTAACTTAAATTACTATCTTAATTCATTAACTGGGCAATAATCAAGTTGTTTGAGCTTTAAAATGTCAAAAAGTTTGACAATCTAAAATAGCTTTTTATGACAGGCAATAACCCAAAACCTCCAAATAATCAGTTTACAATCATTCAAGAACAAGACACTTATGCTCAAAAATAGCAGAAGTAAAGGAGTTTTGCTTGAAAAATGTATTAAATGGTGAATGTACTAATTATAATAATCAATAATAATTGACAAATCAATAAACCCGACTAATCCTGACAGCTTTATAACATGCATACAACAGTGGTCTATAATGGTGACAGAAATGAGAAATGGCTATGATGACTTTCAACAACATTCAAGAAAGTTTCACAGTTAAAAAAAGGTCCTAACATAAGTTCAAACATGAGAGACATGCTTGAAGTTCAGTTTCTATAATGTCAGTGTCAGATGAAAATACCTAAAAGCAAACACTCGATTCATTAATTCATTCATTGAGCTAATTTCACTGGTCAGCAGTGGTAATTTTGGGAAATGACGCAACCAAATATGAAACAGGTCGTTAACTGAAACAAATCATTACATTTTGATTAAATAAACCCAAACTGTTCCTTCCCTTACCTGACGAGCCCCTTCGAGTGCGTTTCACAAGCAAAGTGACAGCAGACAACAGTCTAGAATATACGACAGCCAAGCTCAGCACGACTCTTATGAATATGACCAGCTCCTCACTCGCGTTTAAGAAAGAGAGCTCGCTTGTGCTCAGGGGCTATAAATACACCAGCAGTGTCCATTTCCAGGCAGGGGTGGGGGGGGGATTTTGAGAGAACACCTAACATACCATAAGCTGTCGCTGTAGGGAGAGTATAACCTCTCCCCTCCCCACTGGTATGACTCTGTGGTCAGTCAGCGTAAGTGAGTGGTCTTTGAGAAAGTAACCAGCTGAGCCCGGGCCTCCTTACCACCATCAGACCAAAACACAGAGTCCTGTCATAATATTCAGCAGTGAGTTTCCACAGAACCACAGTGTTCCTCCGATGGCAGCAGACAAACAGGAGGAGCAGCTCGTCTGTCAAAAACATACTCATAATCAACATGTTCAAATTAATGATACGAGTGTAGCTTGTTCAAACCACATAGCACAACATATCATGAGAATTTTTACAATTTAAAATCTGGATGATTACATTTTTAACATCCAAGCTGGACCACAACAACCGATGAGAGAGGCTCCCCAGAGCAAGCATACTGCTGTTGACAGAAACTTAAAATCTCCTCTGCTGTTCTCGCTGAAGAGAAAGAAAACCCGTGCTGACCACGTCTCCCCCCTCATCCAGACTCATTTGTCCTGCTGCTTTTGTTTTTTCACAATGCCAAGCGTTGCTACAGCAAGTTGTTGCAACATGCTACTTTCCATTTTGTTTACGTCTCCTTCCACAACAGTACTTAAGGGGGGATCATGTGGGAGCCCAGCTTCTGTCTGCAGAGCAGCAAACAGCGACGTTCACTGTTTATTCAGAATGTATTCATGTTGAACATCATGTCGTCGTGTGTCCAAATAGCACCAAATTCTACACTGCACTTACTTGGATTCTCAGAAACAAACCTGCCAAGTGTGCAGCAGAGATTCACTATTCCTAAATTGTGTTTTTGTGCATTTATTATTGGATAGAACAGCTGAAATTATGACCGGAAAGATAAAGGAGAGAAGGCGGACAACATGACAACAACTTTTCTGCCTCCTGTTTGTGTCTGACTTCTAATTGTGATGATTCTGATTGTCATCTTACCAAGTGACCCGTCCTCCAGTACCAGCACTGTTATGAGCTGTGTGCTTTATCTCCAATAAATACAGTTAATCATAAACCTTTGTTTGACTGGTTTATTACTGGACCTGCCCATCACATACCGTGCCACCTACCACCACAGTACACTGAGAACCTGTGGGGCACACTGGAAGGCCTATTGAGGATTTGTGTCAATATTTGGAGATGATCATTCCTTCTCAAAATACACAGGTATCTTCTTTCAGAGATTTGTTTAAAGGTTGTAATAAAGCCCCTGGTCCTCTGGCCAAAAGACTTAGTGCACATTCCACACAGGGGTTCAACAATGCAGCGGTGCACATAGAGTCTGTGAGGGATCAAACTGCTCTTCTGAAGGGCAAACAGACTTTACAACCCGACCTGCACTGAAAAAAACCCCCCCCAAAAAACACATCTTCATAACTTCTCTGGAAGTCCTAACTTTAGAAGTGATAATGGCATTTCCATATATAGCGCTGACGAGCTTTCCTTTCACTCATTCGACTGAAAATGTTATTTTAAAAAAAAAGTTACTGTCACATCTATTCTTTCACTGTTTTATAATTTACTACACTTTACAAGAAGAGGAAAATATATCAAAATCCTTCAGTAGAGAGTGGATTCATACGCTAACTGTGAGTTTAGTATTGAGCAACTTTTAATCAGTGTGTTTACCAACCAGCTCCCAGAATAGCTGACAGAAATGTATACTCTCAAAGGAACAACATGAGAGTAGGTGAGAGGGAGGGAAACAGTGGAGAGTGGAAACAATGTCACTGCTGTGAGTGAGGAGCACAGAGAGAGACCTGTGTAACAGCCAATATATCACCTACACAGGATGGTGATATCGGTGAAAGAGACCCTATGCCCCCCTTTCATCACATACCATAACAGCATTAACCTGTCTGCCCCCTGGAGCTAAACCCATGACCTGCAGTTACATTCAGGACGAAAACACTCAGAGAGGTACAATGCTGTTAGTCACAGTACTTCAGAAACGTCCTGGCAAAAACTCCAGAGGATTGGTGGCGAACGTTATGTTCTATTCCTTAAAAAGGTTAGGGCTGGTGAATCAATCATAATCACTGTAAATAGAAAGTCTGCTTTTACTTTGTTTGTCAGGCGCTGACTAAATAAAGCAACTGAATCAGATTTAAAACATCCAACAACAACAGTCTACAGACAAGCCAGCAGCTCTGTGAGACTGTAACAGGGTACAGTGGTGATTGAAACTATTTGCAGTGAATGTCAGCATGCTACCATGCTCATGACAACATTTACATGCTGATATTGAGGTAAATGTTTACCATTGTTATCTCCTGAGTTTTACAGGTCAGCATGCCAACTTTTGCCAATTACAAGCAAACACAATGTACAACTGAGTGACAGGTAATGGGAGAAGACATGCAGCAAAGGGCAACATGCTGGAATTGATCCTGGGCCACGGCTGAGGACTCAGTAGGTCTGAGTACACAGGCCCTACCACGTGACCTGTCACAAAGGGCAAAGTATATTTTGACCTGATTAATGTGCTAGATATAAAAATTGAGGATTAAGTAAGAATTTCATATAAATCTATATGCTAGTTAATGAGATCGGGGCCATCTGAGGGCAGATTAGTCTGAAATATAACAGGTAGTAGTTTTAGTAGTTATTTGTGGGAATAATAGACGAGAAGCAGCTCAGCTGGATGTTTGGTGAACAGCTGCAGATGACAGGCTGCACATCTCCAACTTCTTAGTGAGGTAACCAACTCCTTTCCCCTCACTAATGTTATCAGGTTCTTTATTTACATTGGGTTAAAATCTGCAATATTGCAAAATAGGCGCCTTTTCTTTTTTGCTTTGCTGCAACAACAAATCCTCCCCCATCATCTTGTTGGTCAACCATCCAGTCCTTACTCTGTGCCTTGACTCTGCTGTATGTAACAGGTGCTTTCTGCTTGTGATTGTAGCGTCTGTTGTCGAAGTAATCACTGATTAAAAAAGGTTGGATTCCTTCATTTGGGGACATCAATGTTTTTTACAAAATGTCACCACAATCCATCACATTGTTGCTGACATAATTAAATGTGGACCAAGTGGTTGACCGACAAACCAACAGATCAAGATCCATATCAGTAGAGTAAAAAAGAAAGAAATTCAAAAGGCAGAAGACTCAGTGCAACAGAAACATAATACAAACATAAAAAAGGATCATCATCATCTTGATGACATTGTACGAGTCTTTGTAGAGCTGTTCTGTGCCTGTAAACAGGGTAAATCAAAAACAGGCTCATCTTACATGTACCAGCTTACAGTCTGGTCTCTGTCTCTTGGTTTGACTGCTAGCATTGCCCCTTGCTGGTGTGAGCTTGCAATTACTTCCAAAAGACAATCTGCATAAAGGCTTCAACACTGTTTTGCAATTTTTCCGTTTCCGTATCAGTCATCCTTACAGAACAATAGCTCTACTGTCTGCAGAATTACCTTGCTGAAGCTTGGCTATTCATATTCAGGTTTTTAGAATGCAAATCTTAAGCGTGGAGTGATGAACAGCTGCATATAACCTGGAAGGTTATTTTCTGCAGCAACACAGACCTCACATCCTCAACACGCTGACCCATTCTGGGAAAAAACAGTACTCAGAACTATGTGGCCCAGAACAGCACCTGGTATTCTAACAGCCACACTAAGACAGCTGCTCTCTGTGCTGTCGCTACGGGCTGCTGGGGCCGAGGCAACCATCAGAGCGGAGTGACATAAACCCCTTGGTTCTCCACAGCTGAGCCTGGCCTGGCCATAAAAAGGCAACCACGCCACACTCCTCTCATTCCCCACGGAGGAGGAACAGCACGAGGACACTGGCGGCAGCAGCAGCAGCAGCAGCTCTGATAAGGAGACGGTGTTCGAATGGACGCATCACTGGTGTGGTGATAGAGCAGTGTCTCATCTGAACCTTGCTCTTTTGTTGTTGTTGTTGTTGAACACACATAGAAAGAGGCCTAATTGATTATTGGTTTCAATCACCTCCCTTTAAAATCAACAACCCATTATCAAGCTTGGTCTCAGCCAGCGCATATCCAGCGAAGTATAAACAAGTAATCTCTGAATATTTATCAAATAAATGAAGAGGAGAGGGAGTATAACTTTGCAGAAAAAGGAAAAAGTTATACCTGAATGAATCTGTGCTTAGGTTTCTGCATCACTGGTTGTCTAAATTTTGACACATTTTTTAATTTTTTTTTTTACTTTAAATGAATATTCCGTCCCATGTATCATATCAGCCCTGAAAAAACCATATGGATTGACTCCAAACCTTGTCTGCCAGGTCAAGTAAAACTTTTGTGGCTGAGCCTGTAGTCTGTATACTGCCAAACAATTACAATACTCACAATCAATAAGGGACATCGGGATATGGGTACAAATACACAAAAGTTTTCTCCAGATGTAATAAAACATGTATGTTTGGCAGAGACCAGGAGAAATGCCACATCATCATCAAGTGAAAACACTAAAATATCCCAATATCTCTGACCAATTTTGAGAGATGTAAAACAGATTAGTAGTACTGATTAGTCCTGTCTAGAAACACAGGGCTGAACAGCATTGTAGTTCCAACCACAAGGCTTATTTTCACGGTATGTCTGAGACTTCACCACCATGTCAAATACCAGGCAGTGAGCTCCCTCTGACTCTCACATTCCTCCAACTCCTCCTGCTCCTGTAACGAGGCTTACAGTTGGAAATGATTATAAACATTTGCATCATGCAGCCCAGACATGCCGAGCACAGTGAGGCCTCAGTCTGTAGCTGCTCTGGAAAAAAACCACATGATTGGCCCATGATGAAGATATTCAAATGTACTCAAAATACAAAACTAGGCCCGAAGCAACAGACAGAGATCAAGTGTCACTACAACCTGAGGCTAACTCATTATGCTAATGACACAACAACACGACGAGGTGAAAACTGTTTAGCAACTTCTGTCTAGCTAGCTTAATCAACTTTCAACAACATGACGACTTCATTCGCAAAGTGATATAAAAAGGGTATTTCTATAATGTTAATAACGGACCAGATTACACTATGAAGAGCTCCATTTTACAGCCAACACTACAGTAATGTCATCTTTTAACGAAGCTCGTCAGGTTATTTTATTTTATTTTTTTCTAACGGACGTACGTTGACGTCGCTGCTAACATTAACCGTCCTCCGCTTCGAGAAAACAACCACCTTCACACAAACACGCCGACACACTTTTAGACAACTTACCAGTACTTGTCTTCGTCTGATGTGAACGCGTTTAAAGAGTAGGAGGCGTTAACACGGTATAAATCGAGCTGGACTGAAAGTTTGACGCCGCGGATCTGTTCGGCCTCCTCTGCGCCATGACACCCCGCACTGTAACAGTGATGCTTTCATGTGCTGTCGGAAATATTAAACTCAACATGCAGACAAGCCCATCAACTCAGCTCATCAACTAACAGTGCTGGAATAATCTATTAATTAATCAGCTCGTTAACTGTGTACAACAGTCTATTTATAGTAAAGTCCTACATTTACAAAGGGACAGCCTTTTAATTTGTTTTAGCATATACCAAAACATACGCTACTAAATGTACACCTGCCATTTCAAGGGCACGCCATACTTATAAGATTAAATTTTTTATTTTTATTTCTATATCCTAGTTTATCCAAATTAAACCGTGTATAACCAAAATGGGCGATTTTGAAAATTGTTTCTAATTTATTTCAGATCATAATTACACAAAAACTAACTTGTAAAACTTTCAGAAAGAGTACCTGAACGCAACTTTGGGCAGGATTTTCATCTAAAGGGGCATTTCGTAGTTTTGGAGAAGTTCAAACTCAGAATTTGAATATTTGTAATAATAGTGAGGTAATAATGCAAATATAATGTGTATAAAATTAATAAAGAAGCTTATGTTATGAATTATCAATTATGTCCCCAGAACCCTGAAACTAGAAAGGTGGCAGGGTCCACCAGACGTAAACAAAGTGACGACCCACCTGTCTGATACTGGGTGACCATTTTTCCTCAGGTTTTTCAGGTTTACTGAAGGATTACTGTTTGTGTGAAGTTTCTCTTTTCTGTAAAACACCATTAGGCAACACAATGACGGAACTGGCTATAATGTACCAAATGTTTGGTGTCAAGGTTACATATACACGCATATCAAGGTGACGTGTGCGTGAGATTTTAACTGTCTGCAGTTACTGAACCATTTATATTGTATGGAGACCTCTGGTGGTAGTGTTGGAGAATAAGACAAAAAGGTTAAAATGAGATAGAACATGTTTTGACTGGCTAAGAGAAGAAAAACATGTGCAAGAAGAAAATTAATGAATGATGCCTGGAATCCCACCAGATAACATGTGACCAGATCAGAAAACTGTAAATTTATACGGTGTGAGACGAAGCTTTAAGGGTGAGAAAGAGGGAATTAAATTAGCATTTGATTCACTGTTAGGCTACCGTGTTAAAGCTGAGCTGCTGTTATGTTTCCGTAATGACAAGATGATTATGAGAATCAACATCAACAGACAAATCTGTGGGAGAAAGTGGGATTCAGTGGGATTCATTTAACGCTGTGTATCAAGCTTTCCTTGCTTATATTTTCTTCGACTCTCACAAACATCTCTGGCATTCTCCTTTAAAAGTTGTTTTTAAGTAATCTTTTAAGGGATGCTGTGTTTGCAAGCCGCGCTGTGTGATCAGCGAGACAAGCTCATATTTCAAAAAGTCTGAGCTTGAAATTATGAAAATCCCAGCAGCCCTCCTCCGTGCCTCGGAGTGTTGGCCATTCTCTCTCTCATCTTTTAATTAAAACTAAACCCAGCCATCGTTAACATTTTCCATCTCCCGGTGGTCACATTTGGAAAATAACTGTTTGCAAGGAGAAATACTCAGAACTAATCTTTGTGCAAATAAACCTTGAACATGAGGTGTTTGCTCGAAGCAATGGAGACTCATTTCTTAAACAAAGTTATTTCTCGACCCAAGCAAACAAACACCGCCACAAAAATGTGAAACTGGCCTTAAAATCAAAATGATTCTTGTATGAATCAATAAATGAATCCCTCGGCCGCTTTGCACCAATTTTTAAGCAGCAGAGCACTGACAGGGGATTTCCTTGCTTAAAATTCAGACCACCAAGGACACATGTACATCCATCTACCTCCATCTCTCAGAGGGGTGGATAATGAGGAGGCAAGAAGGACGTGATGGTGTGGAATTTAAAATAAAGGGTGAAACACCCTTTGCAGTGCAATTAAGAGTGACCTGCGGACGAACTTTCTCTGGCCTCATTGTGTCCCTCAGGCAGTGTGAGAACTGCTGACGGACGTCTTCCAAAGGGGGGTCACAGTGACATTGAAGGAGTCCTGCTAAATGAGGTGCTAACAGAGGATGTTCTCACACTGTAGCTGACATTTTGTATCACCCCACTGAGGTTTAGTAATTCAGTTTCGACTGACATTTGATTATCGCCCCCAGTGTGATGTATTAGAGCCATAAGTCTGAACACGTGCTTGTAAAATAAACAGTAGAGTTTTACTGACATTGACACCACTCTTACTTTAGCTTAGCCTAGCAGACAAACTGAAATCAGTGGGACACATCTAGCCTGGCTCTGTCCAAGGGGGAGCAGAATCTACCTACAGCACATTTAAAGCTCCCTAACATGTTATATAATGTTTGCTTAAAAGCAGAGAAGACTCACTGATGAGAGCAGGGTGTTGCCGTCCAGCTCTCAGTGAGAAAGTGAGCAAGTTGATGTGCAATAAAGGTGAAATATGTTGGAATTTTAATTGAAAACATCCCAAATTTGTTGACAGATAATGATAGACTGATGATTATCTGTGGGGGTCGGCAGTCAAACATGATCACCAAACATAATCATAGTACAAATCATTAACTTATTTACGATCCTGTGGTCAATCAACTCCTTTATTATCCTTAATGGCTTCAAATATTATATAAATCAGTGATGGAGCCAAGATGTCACAGTGCTCCACAGTCAAACACGGTTAGAAATAAAACTGAATGTCTTACAGCCCTTCAATCACTAGATGGAGACATTTTCACAGTTTTTATGTTACAGCCACACTCGTAACTGTTGACAACAGCTTTCTGCAAAAAAAAAAAAAAAAAAGGAAAAAAAAAACCCCTCATATCTCCCTCATTAATTTATAATGGAAAGTTTTTGGCACGTCTGGGGTATGCCTGTCCAAATTGTGCTGGCTGGCTGTAAACAAAGCTTTGCTGCTGGTAAAACGATACATTCAGAGGGGTTAGATTATGTAGTGGCAGGGCTGTGACGCACCCCGCCGGTTTACTGTACATCAGGCCTGCTGTGACTCTGCTGTATAGGGAAAATTAATTTAAAGCTTCCTCGCTTTACTTTTTAAATCCATTATTTAACAACAGGTATGTGTGTCAGGTCCTTTAAGTAACTACCAACTAGTTTCACCAATGTTGATGAAGGTTCTCAGTCATCCAGGAGGCTTCTTCAGTTCTAACTGGAGGGGAGTTGGCATGTTTTTAAGGCTGGGGTAAAGCTAACAACCCACATGAAGGTCGGTTTGACCAACGGCCCACAAGTGGCTCTAACGACTCTGAAACTCAGAGCCCACACGTGTCCTTAACGACTCTGTGAGGACACTCCCACACAGGGTTTAAAAGCCTGTCAACTCCCCCCCAGTTAGTTTCAAGAAACTGAAACAAGTCCAGTTGCCTTCATTCATTCATACACTCATACACTGATGGTGGTTGCCTCCATGTAAGATGCCGACGAGCACATCAGGAGCAGTTACCCAAGGACACTTCGACATGCAGACCGAGGGAATCGAACCAGCAACCTTCTGATAACAAGATCGTGGCTCTCCCCCCTGAGCCACAATAGTAATAACAGTTTTGCGTCACAACCAGTGTTTGGCAAGTTACTTACAAAATGCACAACATTACATATTACTTGTCACCTTTATTTAAAAGTAATGCATTACATTACAATGTTAACGTCTGCGTAGAGAAATAATTTACTTAATACACTTCTTTGCAGTTAGTAGTCAGACTTCATTTGACATCAACTGCGACACAGAAGCTAAAATAATTCCCATCAGATTTTGAGTTATTACAGCTTCTGTGCTGCGGTTGTGTTTATACAAGCTCAGTTAAAAAGTTCCCATCCATCATGCCGATGTGGCGTCAACTCTCACTTGAATGAATTAACCCATAGCTGGCTGGCTTAGTCAAATATCAAATGACCCTGTGTTTGCTTTCTTCACTAGCACAGAGACGAAAATGAAGAGAGGGGAAACTGCACAGCAAACACACTTTGAGGATCGCATGCGTCAGTCCTTTGAGTTCGCAAGATGTCTTGATTCACACACTTCAGTTCAGGCTCAGGAGCTGCAGCAGGTGATGCTACCTCATGCACATGCAGGAGTGGCCCCAGTGCTCTCTGGGTAAGAAATACATTTCACAATAAAACCGAAAGACCCGCCAGAGATTCAGCAGAGAATGTGTCCAAAACCTGCTGGAAAGGAACGAGAACAATATGCTGAGCGAGGAGCTGAAAGATTCAGCCGGACGGACTTTTTCATACAAGATCAGAACAGTGAGCCAGATGCTAACAACATTTACTAATCCTTCCTCCAGTGCGAGCAAGAGTAGGTGTGAGTTTGTACCTGTGGGTAGAGAAAAGCCAAGACAATGGAAGTTGGCAATGAAATACTTTTGGCACAGTCTTCCATTGCATTTTTACATTTGCTTTACATCCACACCTGTCTGTTAAATTAGTACTGAAACACTGATTGGTTGCTCTTTTATATTTAAGGAAAACAAACCCATCAACTTCTCTTTCATATTCAGCTGGTGTCTGCTAAAACAGCCTGTGCCAAGCTGGGGAGGGATTTCAAACAAAGACACGGGAAATGGACAAGATTTGTGGAAGATGCTGGCGGATGAGTGAAACATGAGGTCAGTCATGGACACACAGCGTCAGCAGCAGCAGCTGGTACAAGAACAGAGACATCAAGAGAAGTTTGTTTATAGCTGTTAGAAAATGTACATCTCTTTGTAGATACATGAATATTTATGAAATCTTCTCTTCTATATTTTCTTTTTTCCCCCTCCTTTGTACATCCAGCGACAGAACAAAGCCTGACAATTCAACAGAATGAAATAAAAAAACTTAAAAACATGAAACACATCACATCTTCCAATGTGATTAAACTCCCTGAGAATGACATTTCATTTTTTTAGATAATAAGCTAACCTGCTGCAGGGTAAGCTAGCGTAAAGCATGCTAAGCAATAAACCACGTTGTTTATGAAAGGTTTAACTTTACCGGGTATGTCAAGCATAGTTTGACAACAAAGTTTACTCACTGAATTATATTTCATATGACAAAAGGCTGTAATGTCATATTATGTGTCGAAGTCTATGTGTCGAAAACTAAACTAACCAGCCCACTTTCTGCAATATTACTAACAAAACATGCCTAAAATATTACTGGATTCTACAGGGAATTAATAAAATTATATCTGGAATCTTTTGGTCTTCACCAAGATTTAAACTGAGTCCAGAATATATCTGGAAAATGTATCTTTCATCCATATTTGACCAGATGTGGTATGTGAACATGCAGAGGATGTTCCTGGTTTGTTTTTATGTGATTTCCTGTTTTATTTTGAAATCCTGCCCTCATGTTATTGAATTTCCTTTTTTTATGGTTGTACTTTGTTTATGCGTTTAGGATGCTACTTTATATTTTCTGTATTCACACCTACTGGTTTTTCTCTTAGATTTTAGTTTTCAATCCTGCTTCCCTCTTGTGTGTTTCCGTATTTGGATCCTCACCAATTTCAGCGAAACGTAGCAGAGGAAATGATCTGTAGAGAATCCAGAGTTATGATATGAAATGAATATGGACTGTATTTGTTTGTGCAGTGACACTTACGGATGTGCCATAGATACAGTCGGCATTCTGAAAACCTATTGACCTTAGATATTTCCATATGTGTCTGATATTCTAGAATACAATATGTCCTCACCATGTATATTGCCTCCATAATTGACGAGATATGGCTCATATCAACAAAACTATCCTCAGAGTTTTTCACCACAGAATCCTTATGATATCCGTCTGTAATATATCAATGTCTTTTTGGCGCAGTGTTCAAAAGTATGAAGGGTCATTATGTCACCGAATCTCACTTTGAGGCCCGACCGTCATACCAAATGTATTGAAGTCAGTGGGAGATGCAGGAAGAAACAGACTAAAACCCAACACATCTGCTTCATACGACTTCTGATGAAGAAAAGCCTCCAGAAAATGAAGGACCAAACCTCAGAGAGCAGGTTAGCTACTGATTTCTTTATCACCATGTCGTTTGTTCAACCGGTTGTGTGTAGCAAAGTATCGTGTTGCTGTTCATGGTGTAAGTGCAGGTTCATCAGCAGAAATCGGTCGGACCTGCCCAGTTTGATCACAGCATGATCAGTATCAGGAAGTGTCATCGCGTCACTTTGCGAGCAGTACAATTTGTTATTCTGAGAGAAATGATCTCCCACTGCCACCAGCTACACTACTGTGGATCTTAACAATCCTCGATTGTCATGTTATCATAATAGAACCACCTCTTACCTAACCACCATCCATCATGAGCGCTGAGTGACACTGTCTGGTCATAGAAGACGAGAACAGCAATTAATTATCATAGCATAGAGTTTGGTACATTGATCATTGATCATTATCCAGCCATCGGTATCAGTGAACCAGTAACCCTAAAAAAATCAACTCATGATGGAGCATCTTCTCAAACACTGTATATACAACACTATCTGATTGTTAACACATCATGGTTAATAACCTATAAACACTAAATAATCTTAATCTGCAAAGTTACTATTATTTAAATGTATCACATACATGTAGAGGAAGTATAAACAGAACATGGAAATACTCAAGTCAAGTCCCTCATAACTGTACTAAGAACAGTTCTTGGGTTTATTTTGTCACCGGTAGTTTGAAATCTTGACAGTTTCATTTTTTACCGCAAATGAATATCAGGGTGTCTGTAATAAATAACAGATTCTGCCTGAATAACAGCTTTTTATTCCAAAATGCTGTTTTGGATCTGATGCCTGCAGTGCGCCTTAAATGAGACGTGTCAATTATCCCTCTCAGTGTTTGGGCCTGTGGAAATAAAAATGGATTCACGTTAATAACTCAGACGCAACAGTGACTGAACTCCTCCGAGCACTGTATGATGTTGATTTTTTTTAAAGAGCAGAAGTCATCAATTAATCCATCAACCATTTCCATATCATCTGTTGCCATGGGCGTAAATGTAGACAAGCATTCAGTTTATGAAGCGCTCTCGTGGCGCAGCACTTAATCGACTGGACAGTAGTTACAGACACAACATCCACACGTCAGGAACATTTGTTTCATGTGTGTTCTGATGTATATTTAATGGCACAGCACAGTCGCTGTGTAAATTATTGATATGACGGATCGCGGCTTTGAGTGTCAATACATCTCCCCGGAGACAGAAAGTGAAGGAAAGGCCTGACGAAGAAGTTTGATCAATGGCTCGAGAGAGAAAGCGAAAAGAAATAACACAGAGAGAGCAAGAAGAGGTGTAGAAACGACAAACGCAGAGCTGCTGATGACGGCAGAAAAAAAGTTTGGAAAAAAAAAAAGTTTGAATGTGTTCGGGAAAACAAAGCTGTGTCTTGCACACGCGTACAGTTTTGCATGTTGCACCAGGACACAGTTATATAACACACCATAATAACTCCCCTCTCGTGCTGTGCGACAATATCAAAGGTCAAGATGTGCTTTAGTTAATTGAATTCCAAATTCATTGTTGCACAGCGGAGCCTCTCCGCGGGGTGACAGCTTTGAAGAGCTCTGTAATAAAGCACCCCGGCCGTGTTGAATAAGTAGGTGTGTTATTTGTGGATCCAGCCGTCGGAGAAAAGCACAACATTCAGCTGCGGCTCGAGATACTGAACAAACTCATCTTCATGGTCAACACGTTCTCACTCGTAGCTTGTCAAACATGGCGGCTTATACAGCAGCCTTAAGTTAACTCCACTGGGCGTAGTTCTGTTACGTCCTCTACGTGACTTAGTTTTGCTTATTTTGCTGTTGCTCAGATTGTTTATTTTGTCATTTTGCCTTAATTTTTGTACTTCTGCTGTGGTTGAGTAGGCTTCGTAGTTAAATCGTTTAGTTATTTGTTTATTTTAAGTGTGTTTGTGCTTAATATTTCCAGATCCCGAGTCGCCACAGGCTGTTATTTTGAAAACTGCACTATGCCGTTCCGCAGTCTGACTTCCTGTCTGGCTCGATCTGCTCTGTGCAGCTTGACGTGGCTGCGGTCCACTTCCGTCAAAAATAGACTTGGCGCGGACAGTTGCGGACAGTCGCTGCTGAAAACGTGCGGTGGAGCAGCTGGTGGAACCAACTGCTCAGGCAGCCGTATCGCGACCATCAGGCGATTTAAAACGGGCTTCAAACTATGACGCTCTATATACTATCACTTTATATTCAAGTGTGACACTGAGGAGTAACTCCACCTCACTGTGAGTCCACAGCTATGACTCTCCCCTGCCAGGCGCCATTGTTGTGCGTCTCAGTCTACAAAGCCTTCGCTGGATAAATTAAGCTTCTTAACTTTTTCTACACAAGTTCTTTTTAAAGTCATTACTATTCATGCATTCAAAATCGTATCATTATTCATTACCTTTTATTTGCAGGGTTATTTATGATTGTCTACAGCGCCTGGAAACACACCTGAGAGTAGATTTATTCCAGTTAACAGCCTGAATATTTGCATTCGGCATTGTTACATCAGGTTCCCACCATCCATTTATCTGTCTGCGATAATTAGGTTGATTCACACGGAGCGGGAGCCGTATCTTAGCACATCCGTGAAATTACTTTGACTTCCCCAAAGCAAAATCAAAACATCCATTATTTCTTAAAATGCTGCTTCATGACTCCCCGCTGCACTCTCTCCGACATGTATATCTGAAGTCGCCGTGTATTTTACACATTTCTCTAACACCTCAGAGTTTGTGCTCTCGAGTTAACGTCTCGCAGCCGCCGTCCTGTTGATGTGTAGCGATGGAGACGTGGTGGATCGCTGCAGTGGACTCCCCTCTGCTCAAAGGTGATCCGCACGAGCCACGTTTTATTTGTTGGTCCACGTTGCAAGAGTACAGCTCCAGTGTTCATGTGCTGTCAGCTGCGGCGCAAAGACCGTCTTTCAAATGGGCGTCACAGTGTGTGCGCATTAGAATCCCCATCACAGACTGAAAATCCGTTGTTAAACATTCGCTTGTCAGGGTTATTTCCATGAGTCACACGTAATACGCGGTTAATGCCAAATTACACATTGAGGCCACCTCTGTGTTCCTAAAGCGCGCTGTCTCTCTCTCCCTCCCTCTCTCTCTCTTTTTCATCCAGCCTGTGTTTACATGCCCTGGTGAGATTACAACCAAATTGGAAAAGTAAAACACACCCATCGGCGGTCAGTCATCTGCGAGTCTTGATCGTTATCCACTGTCATCTCTCTCATCTCTGAGCAATTCTGCCCAGCGAAATTGCAGAAGAAAAAACTAAAATTGCCACAGCATGATCACGAAAACCTGTCTGTGTCAGTGATGACACTGAAAATTCAAGTGGCTGAAATGTGTTTACCTGTTTGTGTTGTGTTGACCAGGAATTACAACGCATGTCCGCATGTTGTATACATACAGGTTTTATGCACCAGACTGTGTTGTGCTGTGCTTGCAGATGCAGATTATAATTCATTTTATATGTAAGGCTGTTTTTTTTTCCTTCTTCCTGATGCTGAAGCATTCTCAGGGGTGGGAAAAAACACTTGTGATTAATAAAAAAGGAATGGTTTTCTGCTCCCAGCCTACATGATAATCTGCAGTCTAATCCAATCACAGCAGCTGATGAGCAGGACACTACTTGTGGATATTACCTCCGCTGGCACATTTGTGTTTGCTGAGTACACACTAAGAGAAATATAGTGGGAATTTTGCAAGAGCTTCTCTATTCTCTCTCTCTGTGCATTCGCAGTAAAATCAGCCGACGTCCGTTCTCGGCCTTTCAAATCGAATGTGACCGTGATAGTTTATGCCGCCATTACAGAGGCCATTAAAGTGCCTAAACGGAAGATTAGGAGTCATTTATCCTCCTGGAAAAAATATATTGTTTGGAGATTCCTAGACAGCATTTTTTTTTTTCCCAGGACATCAGCGAAATGTTTCTGCGGTTTCATTTATCATGATACCAGTCGCCTCTTTTCACACAGCAGAGGAAACAGTTACTTCTCCCCCACTGCCGACGACTCCTCACATATCCATCTGCTTAGTTTGCTTTGCCCCCCCGAACGCCACGCAATTAATCATGCTGTCACACCATCTACGCATGAGTGCTGGATGGCCGAGAGCTACGAGGCACAGAGTGACACAGTCAAACATAAAAAGCAGAGGATGTTAACTACTCTGGCATGTGCAAAAATTGAAGTTTCATCATCGCCGTGACCATGGGAGACTTTAAGTAGAGAGCCTCGAAATGTGCATTAGTCGTCTTGCCTTATATAATTACTTTGAACACTCAGAGTCCACTTTATTCCAACGTCAGTCAGCTGTCCTCAGAGATGTCATTGCCTGTAGGACACAGAAAAAAAAAATTAAGGGGAAAATGAAAAGGCTTTCTGTAAAGAATATAAAGAAATGAACAGAGACCTAAATGGAATGGAGTTGCTTTTCCAGTCTACTGACCGCTCAAAGCGCTCCGCAGTGCTTGTCAGATTCACCCATTCGTACACTGATGGCGGAGGCGGCAACTGCTCATCAGGAGCAATTCGGGGTTCAGTATCTTCCTCAGGGACACTTCGACATGCAGCTAAGGGGAGCCGGGATATGAACCGGCAACCTCACGATTACTTGTTGACCTGCTCTGTCTCCTGAGCTACAGCCGCCACAAAAACCTTGATAATAAGCTCTCTCTGGTTCCCTCTCAGGTCAGTGGGGTTTTTTTTTTTTAATTGGGTTTTTGTTAAGATCACTTTAGGGCGCGCTCACTCTCGCTGACCTTCTTACCTCGTCGTACTTGTCAAACAAACAGAACTCTGCGGGTCAAACATGCTTGGGAACGGTTCAGATCGCCCACTAACCCCTAAGCTTAAGGTAGTTAACACCTCATATTAAAGAGTTAACACGTCTTAAAAAAGGTTGCTAAAAAATTGAGACTACAAAAGTTACCGGGGTCATTAAACTCATCACAGCAAACTTGGAGCCTCTTCTAAATCTACTGACTAGTGCGTCTCTACAGGCAAACTATCGACCTCTAACTCTACCATTTAATTGATGTTCAACTTTATCTCTGTATTCATTTCGTACATGTTTTCTGAAAGCTTTCGAACACGGACCAACAGAGCAGTATCTCCAGTAGTCGTGGGAGGCGGTGTAGAGTAGAAGTTTTAAAAATGGCGCAACCGTTATGATGTTACGTCGCCCGGCACATGGGACAAACCGTTACTACAGACCAGCAGGAAGGAGACTGGATAGGAAGTAAAAGTGAGTGGTCTGGCGAAGGAAAACCGGAGGACCATTAAATAAAGATTTGTCTCTGTGACAGTTATATCATTTAAAAAAACAATAAAGCGGACGTAACTATTCTCGTATGTAAAGGGAGCATGAATGAACATTAATATTTCCTTTTACGTATTAAGATTTAATTTAGGTCATGGAAGTGGTCTTTATCTGTGAGGATCCTGATGGTGAACAACAAATCAACATTATCTTTGCCACGCGGCTTATTTCCTGCAACAATCCAAAAGATAAATCCCACTGGCTTTTTGTCGAGGGCACCAGAGCGACGCCAACTTCCGAGTTATCCTACAGAATTCGTCATCCTCGCAGCGCTCTGTCGCTCGTCACGGCCACTTCTTCTAACTGTGCTCGTTACTTATATGACTCATCTAGTTCAAATGAACAAACAGCCATAATCCAACAACGTGTTAAACAGAAATTCAATCAGTGTTATAACCGGAACAGAGACACAGATGTGGTGACACTCGAGGCCCGTGACAGCGCCTGAAAGAAATAATTGGATAATGCTATATTTGGCTTTATGCTTATGTTCGCCAATCCTCAACCTTATTTAATCCCGAGTACAAGACTGATCTCTTGCCAGCGCCCTCCCAATATAATCTTCAGATGCAAGATTCCAACCAAATGAATAGCTAATAACGCAAAAGCTGGTTTCTGTAGTTTTCCCTCATTTCTCAGCCTGCGGCCTCCCTCCCTCACAGTGTGCACAGAGGAAGTGACACCAGCACAGCAGCGTCCCTGCTGACAAAACTGTTCATTTTGGTACTGTCTGTGGAAAATAATAAGACATTAAACCCTAGGAGGGCTGGGGAGCCTTATGTTCCTTGCAGCCTGTCTTTCGAAAGAGCGGATTTGCCTCCTCCTCACCAAAGGCGCTTAGATTCGGGGGGCTTCTGCCTCCTGACACATCTCCGAAGCAGCTGTGTTATTATGGATGGAGATTACTCAGTGGTGGTGGGCAGAGGACGACCTCAACTGATTATTAGGGAAACAAAGAGCCCTGCCTGTTAGTGTGCTCAGCTGGATTGCTGCTTGAACACAATAATTCTGCACACTTAAAAAAAAAATTGCCCTTAGAAAATGGTTCAATAAGGGGCACAGGGTCTCGCAAATCAAAGAACTCCTTTGCCACAAAAAGGCTAAATGTTTAAATTTATACTGAAAATAAGACCTTTTATGTTTCGGGGGATCTTTGACTTGCCAGTTGGTGAAGAGAGGGAGAGCACTGTTGCCGAGGCAGCCTGTTGAAAACATCAGAGAGAGTCCAATACGTCTTTCACTCTGGACAAAAACCTACTTACACCCGCAAACATCTGTCTTCAATGTTAATGTGTACAATCAGCATCTAATCCCACGTCAATGAACTCTGCAGGAGTTCTGAACGGCTGCGGCGAAAAACACCTACTACCGAGCGCAGTAGAGTTCTGCAGCTCAAGGATGAAAATGTATGATTATTACTCCATGGAAATGCAATCAAAGTTCAAATGTGTCTTACCTACCAGTTTATAACAGTTATTATCGAGAGCTGACAGGGAAAAGAATTGAGCATTTCTAACTCGTCAGGGCTTCCCCACAGCGAGCTAGCGGCTGCAGGAGAGTGGTGAGCTGTGTTCTCTTTTCAATAGAAATCCAGCAAAGCTAGCGGATGTTTGATGCCTCGAACTATGTGCTGGGACCCTGTTTGTACTGTTGCTGAAGTTTGGTGCTGCTCTGAGCATTATTTGTGGCTATGAGTGTCTTTTTGATGGCGGTTCCTTGGTTAGAGGCGTATACTGCAGTGTATTGTTATCGTGCGCTCTTTACTGAGGTTGCTAAAACTACATAAGCTAACGGTCGGAAAACCTGATCTCTTGCGGGGGGTCTTACTCTGTGTCACTGTGTGTTAGAAAGGAATATCCATTTAAGGACGCTGGCTGGTTAAAACTTTTCCATCCGACTCCTTCAATGCAGTGCTCGAACATTGCATTTTTGCATTCCTTTTGTTTTAGACACATGTATAGGTTTAACTGCAATATAAACAGCAATTTTGGCAGCTCTCTTCACCCATGTCCTGTAATGACTTCAGAAAACTCACTTCCTTGTTTCCAGATTTGAAGACGCAAACTTCTCACATTTACCCACAAATCTCTGCTAGAAACTTCTGGTGTTCTGCATGCAAGAAGAGGTAAACTGTTTTGCACGGCGTGCACCATCGTGGTGGAAGACAAAAGAAAGCTGTCGCTTGACAAACACTTTCTGAGAAAATCAGCCTCATAATTGCTGAAACGCGTCGTTAAGACACATCACCGTGACAGGCTGTTTCATCTAAAGCTATTGCAAGTACGGAAAGAATAGAGGTGAGTGAGTCAACATCTAATTTGCATGTTTAATAGAAATGTTTGCGAAATATAAGTAACAGCAAGAGTGACAGAAGCCTGTTTGCCTGTTTGACAAACTGTGTGCATGCTTGACTAGGTTTGCAGTTTTCACTTTAAAACATTGCAACTTCCATGTAGTTTTTCCAGAAAGCTGCTTCAATATCAGGCATTTCACGCCACAACTATCACAAAATCCACAACCGAGAAATCATGGAGGGACTGATGTGCAGCCACTTAAATCTGTGCTGTGTCTGGAAGCTTTTTGGCGCATCAGGTTGCCGTCAAACAGCCTTTTTCTTTGTCACTACATTTCGCCTGTGTGCAGGAATACGGATGTTGTACGACTGATTGAATCTTGTATGAACAATCCATTTTTAATATTGAGGAATTCATCAATTTTACAGTTGACCTCTTTGGAAAATCCACACCCTTGCACAGTAAAACAAAATTCCCCCAGTTCATTACATTTACAACAAGTACCAAGACTATAATTATTGGATCAGTGAGCGGTGTCGATATGCATGAGCCAATTATGTCGCAGCAATTTCAAGTGTGTATTCATCGTTTGCCGCAGAGCCTCCCTCCATTCACCACCCAGACGCTCCTTTAGATCCTCTCTCTAACCCTCCAGTCTAGACTCAGAGGAGTCCTGTGAGCCTGATCCAAGTGCAGCATATGTAATGAAATCAAACTTATCATAGTAATCTCTTGTTGCCTCTTCCTTCCAGGGAGGAAAGAAGAGGCAAGCTGAGGGAGTGAAAGAGAGGACAATATAAATAAAATATGACACTGAAATACGTCTGGGTGTTAACAATGGCGCGTCAGCTTGCTAGTTAGCTTCCAAGACATCAGCAAACTAGTCCTGATTGATTTATGCTGATTATTTAGTAAATGACCGTAATACTTTGATGTGTGCCTCGAAAAAAAAAACAAAAAACGTTCGTGTGGAGCCCTAACACTTCACCTTACACCTCTATTACAACAAGAACTAGGCCAGAGGGGCAGGCTGCTCACAGGTAATGTCTTATTTGACCAAAGCTACATGTGAAATGTCACTCAGACTTTTTAAATAAAGTGTTTTGCTTGTTAAACGACAGCAAGCTAAAGCTGCGTTAACAAAGACCCTCCACGCAGTCGCTAACAAAACTGTTGTCCTCTGCTGCTAGTTAGCTCGGATAACCTTTGTTTGTTTTAATGGTTCTATCCTTGTTTGTTCCCTGAGTTGCTGTGAATCCGACAACCGTTCTTTTTTCTTTTAAACACCGAACAGGGTGTAATTTGCAAGAATTTGTCACGGCAGAGCGGCATCAAAAACAAGAATCTCTTTCCATACCCCGACGACGAACAACTCAGATATCAGAAGCAATTAGGCGAGCCGCTGGACCTGCAGGCTCCTTGTGTTATTATTATTTTCTGCCTCGCACGCTTTTGAAATTGAAATAGAAAAATGTCGAGAAAAGGCTGAGACAATAGTCAAAGCTGTGTTTATCTGCACAGAAACAAATCTCACGCTACCTCCGCCGTACCCAAACATCCCATCATTCTGCCTGAACGGTTTCATGCTTGGGGAAAGCTGAGGTGAGGCAGAATGTTTCAGGTAGGGGGGAGGGAGGCAGCATCTTCTAAACACGGACAAACTGATTTGTTTTGCCCACATCTAATGCAGGTATATAGCATTTTTATTGCTCCAAGGGCCGCTGGATCTCGAAATGTTCCAACAGCACTTCAGTGTGCGCTTGAGGAGATCCAGGAGTCATTTGATTCACTCACTCACACACGTCTTGTGTCGTCAAAACCAACGTTGGATGAGTCACTAAAGAAAACATTTCTGCTGCATTTACTCGATAACACAGAGGATTTTGTGAGATTCCGGAAGGATATGAGTTTTTTGTGTGTGTTTGTTTGTTTCCGACCCATTGCTAATCAAACATATAGATTTATCTTTTGTCTTCTGCTCATGTAGCCCCTTAACAATAATTTCTTAAGTCTGCGTTCATCTGTGGGTTCAGTTGCCATGGTGACTAGATGTCATTTCATCCTGAAATGAGAACAAGCTCATTTAGTCTGTCATCGCGGGATCCGGCGTTTCTGCACCTGCTCAATGCAAAGCTATAAATGTCTTCGATTATTAACATGCCTATCAGGTCATATATATGTCACCCGGGGGCAGTGTGTCCCTGTTGGGGCGGCTTTATGGGGCTCATGAAGAAGAAGAAGAAACCTCTAAACACTGACGGTAATCAGCACCGATGGAAGAATCCGTAACTATAGCTGTTTTTATACTTAAGTTTGGTAAACTGGAGTTTTAATATTGAATCCAGGCTGACACCCAGCACACGCTACAGCAAGACAGAATACACTTTTATTAAGTTTACTGAAGCCAGATCTTTGAAGAAAAAGTCGCAGGAGGCATTTCGATGCTAAAATTCTTGCAATTACAATGCAAACACGATGTCTCGCAAGAATAATGTTTATGTAGCGTATTCGCATGCTAACATTTATAATTAGTATGGCAGTAAACAAATCAGATGTATAAATATAGATAATTTTCTTCTCTTCTGTAGCGATGGCACCAGCTGACAAGTAGGGGATCACTAACATCAATAGGTCCTTAAACTTACCAGTAGTTATAGTGCTTAAACATGTAGTTTTATTGACGGTACATGTTCCATGAACTTGTTCAGCCGTTTGGGTGTGACAGTGAGTTGGACGTCTGTGAACAATGTTGAGATATTTCACTGGATAAGTGACATAAAAAAAACATAAAAACTAAACTCGCACAAAAATCTGAGCTTCATGGTTGCATTTGACAAATGTCAGAGAATAATCGAAGTCAGTAGAAGTCACCATCTTGAGTCATTCTCTGCCGACCTTTAATGTCAAAGTTCATGCCAGTCATTCACTGTTCAGATCAGTGTGGATCAAGGTCAACTAACCAACCAACCAACCTCACAACAGATCACCAGCTGTAGAGCCACATCCCTAAAAATGAAGACAAATCCACTCTTCCATCCTTTTAGTTAATCTACCCACTTATTGACTTCATCCTTCCAGTCGGCCATTAATACGCCCACTTCAGTTTCCTCCACCTACTCACCGACTGAATTTTTCCTCACAATCAGGCAGCCTCCCCGTCTGATCTGGTGAACAGTTGACTGGACGCTAACCTACAAGCAGGAATGATTCACAGTGCAGATTCAGTCATCTCTGCCGTACCGAGTTCCGTTTGGCTGACCGAGACTCGTAAACACACTGCCGGTGCCAGAAAAACAGCACGGGGGGACTAACAGCAACATGTTCCACGTCTCGGGCCAGAGGGGTAACCCTGACCGAGCAGCAGTGACAAGATGATGTATAGCTGAAATATCTTTTCACCCCATAGTTACATCTAAGGCCACTGCAAACTGTTGAAATACAGCCAAAGTCTTAGTTTAGCGTGATAGGCAGTTATGTTGTTCACACTTGCAAGGCTGAAAACCGTCATATTTGGTTTTGCATCTGTTTTGTGGATTCCGTTTGGCTGATACGCCTCTCTGCATGGTAAGTATAGTAAATTACAGCTGTGATGACAGGAAGCACGGTGCTGGTAAAACAAATACTCATAAATAAGTTAGCATTGTTGCAGTTCCGTTCTTGAAGACAATGGGTTTTATGACGATTAGCTGATTTTATATCAAGAGGAGTAAAGCTGCTGTCAGATCACTAAGAGCAGCCATTGTACGAGGTACTGAAGGAACAAGTGAAGTAAACAAAAAAAGGGATGAAGGGGTATAAAGGCAGAGAGGAGCTTTTTTATTATTATCTTTAAAAACTGTTGTAATAACTTGAGGTTATGGAATTTATTAAATAGAAAAGAGCAAAAGTTCTTGTTTGGTGATTAAATTCAAGTTATTATCTATTTGTAATTTGAGCAATTATGTATTTTTTTAGCCAAGGCGGTGCAGTTTATCACGAGCCGGTGCCACGAGGCAGTTATAAATTAGTAATTTAATCAATTTACATACGTTTAGCTCTTTTTTTTTATTATCTTCAAATATGTGATCTGGGGCACTTCCTCTGGATTAAATTGGAAAATCTTCACCCTCCAGTAATTCATCTCATGCTACTTTAGCCCACTGAGGCATCAAACCGCTTATAAAATACACCAGAACACATGAAATGACATCAACTCTATTAAAAAAAAAATTTGAGGGAAGAGCCCCCACGTTTTAAATGCTTCCCACGGCCTTGGGAGAAACCAGATTGGTTGCGAGTAGGGCTCATCTATATGGTTCAAAAAGCATACTGCGATTATGTTCAATCTCGGCAAGTCCAAAAATCTGTTTTTGTCAGATAGAGAGTCCACCTCTTAGGATTAATTTCAGAAACTTCAGGGTGAAACCAGCTCAGGTCTTTGCTGGAAATGGCACCTTCAGTTCTCATTGTTTTGTAGGGCTGGTATGATGGAGCTAATACATTGCTTTTACCGTCTAAACTAATATTCATGCTTTTTTTTCCTTCCAGATACGTAGACAAACAGCTTTGCCAGCAGATTAAGATCTAGGGAGGTGATTTAATATGTTTCATATGAAACAACAGTTCAAATGGCTTCACATAATGCACCAAAACATGAAAAAGGAAATACAAAATACAACATTAATATGCTCCTTACACCACCCGCTGTCTTTTAGATTCAAACTTTCAAAGCGGAGCCCTTTCTTCTGCATCTCCCTCTGTAAAGCCCAGAGAATGGATCAAAGACATCATTGATCTTCTCCGCCTTCATTTGCTCTCAGATCTGATGAGTAACAGCGAGCGACAGTGATCTGCACGGAGAAGGTGCTGCTGTCGTTGCTGTGATCGCCTGTGAGAGTGCTGTGTGGCCGTCTAGCTCTTGATGATAAGTGAGTGCACATGCAGGGAGTTTGGTGAAGTGGAAGGAAGTGACACCGGTTATAATTTCTTCTCCAGTGCATGGCTGTCTGCTGGGTAATCTCGCGCTACAAAATTTAAGCTACAAGCATCAAGCTTTTAGTCTCTCTTAGCATAAAGCAAGGGAAGCTGTAGGCAACAGTGAGCAGTGTGTCAATATCAAATTCCAGCACACAACTTCCTGTTCGAAGATATTAAATGCTGATAAATTATAAATACACTGACAAGTAATAAGTGAGTGTAACATTTGGCAAAAGGTTGTTGAGCCTCTATGAATCCATAGTCTTTTATTGGTTCATATGCAGCGTATCCAGGTCGATGTTGATTCAATTTGATGAATTATATCTTTAGGAATCATTGTTATATGAAGTGAGGAAGTGCTAATATAAAACATCATTCTCTACCATAACCCCCTACTGGTTTTTCATGATAATGACCAGCTATGATCGTTGACTAGGTGTTGAATTCAGCTCTGTGCTGTATTAAAAAAAGGTCCTTCAGTCATAAATTTAAATAGCTGAACCCTAAAGGAGCCTGAAAACTCGCCCCAAACAGCTATTTCTCAGAGACAGAGATGATTTGTCTTCTCAGTGGTCCATGAAAAGAGGGAGCGGCCCTTTAATTCTGGGCTAATTCTGGCTTTGCTCTGTGTTGACCTGCAAAGCAACCATGAGATTATGAAATTGAAGAAGCCGGTAGCTTTTACATGCCTCGGGATTGATATGCACGACGGCGGCCGCTCCTCTCTCCTCTTAGCCGCGCTGACAGGACCTCAATTAAACACCTCGTCTCAGTGACATTCACGACATGTTTGGATGAGATAGCACCATATGCACATTTCACCTGGACACAGAGCGATTATGCTGATCCTTATCCATACAGCGGGTATGTCATTGTCATACATCATGTGTTGTGCGCTCAGATTTATTGAGAAACATTGTGATATAACTCCGTAAGCACTTTAAGTCCCTTTTTTTAGGGGGCGTAACAGAAATAGCATGTGTTTGTGTGTCTCAATGTAAATCCTACAGGCTCTTGTGCGATATCCATCAGCAGATCTATTTGTTCACAGATCATCGGCTTCATCTGTTGTATTGAGGCGTCACAGCACCATCCATCAAATCCCGCTTACACAATGAACGACTGTTACTAATGAGCTTAACTTTGAGTCAAAATATAAATATTTCTCTGGTTGCCCCACAGCTGAGTGGGGAATCTTTGATTAACACATTGTGACAATGAAACTCACACGCACATACACACTCGAATACACCGATACACACTCTCTGTGTACTGTAGAAATCCTGCCATCTTGGCCCGCAGGACAGGTTTGGAAGTGCTGATGTTGATTAGCATAGCTTTGAGTGAGCCAACCCTTTGTCATGCATTTGCCACAATGAATCAAGTTCAACATTTGCAGCCACCGGGCTGTCACCACGGAAAGATTTGCCACAGACGAAGTTGATTTGCATATCAAACCGAGGACCTCTTGTGCCACAACCCCCTCATTTGCTGTGAAAAATATGCCCGCACCTTCTACAAAATCACCACTGTGAGCAGCGCTACCCTCATTTATTTATGGCCTATAGGAGGAATTCCTAATGACAGCAGACAGAAATGTTTTAAGATTATTAGTAAGTAGTTTTATGAAACAAGCTTTCTCAGCAGTTGTCTTGATTGTGGCATTAATTCACACACTTAAAGCACTTTCTGTAGCTGCGGAGCGCTGAATTATTTAGGCGTGGAAACACTTTTTTTTATGAGAGACACTATTTTGTGCCTCGTGAATAATTAACAAAGAGGGTAAAATGTACTGCACGGTTAAATCTGAGCTGTTTAATCAATGTTTTATTCTGTTTTACTTATAGTGGGTAAAACAACTTATAACTGCAATTGTGTCTGGTTCAGGCAAGTGTTGATAATATTTTTTCTTTGATTTGATGCCGCTGGGAAATTTTCTGTTCGTACTGTACTATTGCCTCTGTTGCATTATTGTGCTGACTTCCACTGTGTGTTTTATCTTATACAGCACAGGTTGGCATTGCAGTTTGAACATTAGGAGGAAATCTAATGTATACAGCAGAGGCTTCGCTTGCAGGGAAATGATAAAATCCGGATACCAGCAGGTGCATCATCTCCAGGCTAATGCATTAAGTTACTGATTGAATGTTATGAGAATTAGCATAGGAACCAAACTCACACAAGACAATAAACCAAATACAGATTGCAGCTATTAGAGAGGGAAGAAAAACACATGATATCTTTATGTTTACCCATCTGTAAGACTGTAAATGAGAGGGTAATTTCCATGAATATGCCTGAACAATATTGCCTTCAACTTTAATTGTGTAAATTTATAATTTGTGACTATGTCCATGGGCACTGTGAATGGGGCGGTCCAGGTCATAAAATGAACATTCGGATTAATAGTGTAAGAGTCGTCCGTGGGTAAAATAATATATCATTAATGAGGAATATATTACATTTCAGCATCTGAACTACATTTCCCCACACCGCTACAGGATCGCTCAGGATCTAATGCTAATTCATGTTCTGCGTTCTCCAACACGTCCAAAAGCAGCCATGATCCTGATAAATCCCGAGCTCCATCAGAGCCGAGGGGCTGTTGGAATGACATTTCTGAGTTGACTACAATTTGAATAATAGAAAATAATAGTAATTTAGTGCTGTAGCGTTTTATTCTGAGACAAAAGTGCTGGGTAGAGAACTGAAGAGCACTGGGATGAAGCACTTGGGATTTTATAGATTAGCTAGGTAGCTAACATAACACAGCGTTAACAAGGCATTGCCCTCACAGCTTAAAAACATGGCCACTTGTCTTGTTCATGCTCAAAACAAACAAGGGCAGTGAATCACCAGAGTGACCATCAGCCGATGCTAAATGTAGCTGTCATTAGCTAGTTAGCCGTGCAGCTAGCGATCCAGACTGGGAGCTCAGGAACCAAAGGGAGTGTTGTTCTTTACTTTGCTAGCATAGGAGCTTTGGACCTGGACGGGCTGGGGCTAGCTTGTCACCATGCTAACTTCAGTGTATAATACATAGACATCATAACGTCAGAAGTGTTGTTTTGCTAAACTCAAGGCTAACTGCGCCTGTGTATTACAGTATTTTTATTATTCCCCTTACACTCCTGTATGTAGCAGACTGTTATTAATGTAAAAATGAGGGAAGGAAGCTTGTCCTGCTAATGGTGCATTCACTTTTTGATGGTGGGTTATTTCCCTGCTGACTCAAATGATAGACTAGAAGCTAACAAGGAGCCATTATAGATAGTAGCATTACCTTTCTGACTTTCTAGGCATCCTTGGACAATACCCTCTAAATAATGTAATGTCACAAGGAAGACCTGCAACACCCCAGGTCTATTTTCTACCACCATTACAGCAGAGTGTTAGCAGCACTGGAAGGAATCATTAAGTCATTTTGTTCTGACATCCAACCACTCGCTTGTGAATGCGAACCAATATGCATTAACAAGACTGCAGGGCAAATAAAGGAGGTGAGTCAGTATCAGCTGGAGCAGACGCACAGAAGTAATTGACTCGTTTGAAAACCCGCAGCCAGAAACAATTTGTTATTTGCCTGTAAATCACGGCTGCTTAAAGAGAATAGATCCAATCTTCAGTAACAGGAAGCACACGGGACCCCTTGATCTAAACTTTGAAGGAAGTGAAGGGGGCGGTGGGGCGAGGATAAGCTCAATTATCTAAGCTATCCCAGAACTATAACCCGCCAACGTGGCCAGTGTAGCATTTACGCCCTGGTTTTAAACTTAATTAAGGAAGGGAGTCAACCGAGATCTGGTTAAACTCAGTATCGCTGTGTAATTAGATTGGCATGAAATCATTTTTCTGACGCCTTATTCGTCACAGGCTTTATTGAATTACCTTGATTAACGGTTAAGCTGGTAAGAACGTAATTAAGGGATGAGGTGAGGCGAGTTCACACATAGTTCAACATAACAGAGCTGGAAAAAAAGTCAAGTCAATTAGAGTTTTTTTTCAATATGCATCACCTGGGGTTTTTTTTTTTTTTTTTTGCTCATTTTCAGAGGCTTGATTTTAACATAAACACATTTGAAAGTTAATTAATTCCAATTATCAGATAGGGGAAATTAATTTGAATTGAGTCCTCGAAGGATCAGCTACCAGAGATGTGTTCGCTTGAGGTACGTTCGCATTCACGGTCCACGTTCACAAACAGCCGCGGGGTTTAGAGATGTCATGAAACCAAACGCACACATTTCGACATTCGTTCACATCGCAAGCTGCTGCACAAATTGGTCTCTCCCCTCTTTTGTCACACATAGTTACACCCTCATCATTACGGGTCGTTAAAAACAGTCGAGGGATCGCGATCAGAGCGGCGAGGGATCGTCGGCGGCAGTAGTCACAGGTGGTTCAGCTCCGGAGGGGCAGAGGGGGGGGAACTTACCACAGGAGACACTCTGACCTGCAGGGACCAGCCACAGCAGTCAAACCTGAGAAAAACAAGCCCAGTGGTCGTTATGTTTTTATTTTGGTTTGAGCACACTCGGAGCCGGAGTGGTGGTGGCGGGGTTATATTCGGCTGAGAGGAGGGTGGGGGCTCTGTGTGAGGGAGTGATGTGGAAAAGGGGAGCGATAAAGAGACGGGAGGTGAAGGAGGGACGGGGGTGGGGGGGCGGTCGTTCGGCTCTGGTGCCTGGTTGCATATGGAGGGCTGCACGTTGAATGCTTTGTTTCATCCGAGTCGCCTCTTTTAGTAAATATGTGATGCAATAATTCAGTCCTTACATCACCTGAGGGCAAATGTGATTCATTAAGTCCTTACACATTATGGCACACACACACACACACTGACACACACGTTTATGTCACAGCACACAAACAACATGTAAATGCACTTCACAACCTCGGCCCATCGAGAGAGAGACACACACACACACACACTGAAGCACTCTTACTTACTCGCTCACTCACTCACAATCATGCACACACACTCGGTTGTGTTTGTGTGTAAACAGACTAGAGAGACGGAGGAAGAAGGAGAAGTAGTAGAAGAAGAAGAAGGAGAAGGAGAAGAATGAGCTGAGGACGGAGACAAGTTGCGTTTATCTTCCGCATGCCAGGCTGCCGAGTGTGTGTGTGTGCGTGTGTGTGTGGGTGTGTTAGTCCCCTTGGATGAGCACACGACGGCTGAGGATGCTGCTGGGAGCATGAGTTCTGACCGAGAGGAGTATGACATGGTCTGTCAGAGAGCCGTGACCCTGATTGTTGACCTGTGCCTCCACAACAGCACGCTGCTGGATCAGGACACCTGTCAGGATTACCTCTTCCTGTTGTCCAGCCACAGCTCTGACCACAAAGATCCGGGTAAGAACCATAATTAACTCCTGCATCTATTTTTGGAGTGAGAGCCGGCAGCGTTCCTCGTGTGCTTTTGAAACAGCTAATTTTAAAGGGATTACTATGTGTTGAAATGCTTTTACTATTCACAGTATGTAAGTGGATGCCAAAAGTAGCTACGTTCTAAAATGAGGGGTTCATTTGTTTCTCCTCTTGTTTACCACATGTGCGGTCAGAGATCATGGCTGCTCAGACAGAGCCATTAATACATCTTAATGAGTTTTTCTGACCCCAGGGCAACAGAGAGCAGTAGGTGCATAAAACAAACCCACACTGACCGCCCAGTTTGCTCCAGAGAGCACAGCTTATATACCTTTAATAGATAAGCCTTGAGGCTGACTAATGCCAGCTGATGCTGTCCTGACCACTCAGGCTTACAGAGAAAAAGAGATGGGAAAAACGAGCGGGACCTCTGCGGAAGTGTAGGTCTGCTAAAACAACAAATATGAACACATGATAATACAGTTCCAAACACTTCCTGGATTAGAGTTTTGACTTATTCATGAGGGTTAATTTACACATCTGTTGCAGCCCTTGTGCAGCTGTTGCTTTGGCACTTGTACTGGGCTCCAGCTCCTGTAATAACCCCCCCTCTCCACAGATGCATTGTTAACGGGAGCAGCTCTTCTCCGGGGCTCTGGCAGACAGTGCGTGCTTTTCTTTGGCGTGCGAATTCTAGTCGAGGAAAAATCCATGAAACATCGGCTCAACTGTCTAAAAGCCGAGGAAACCGGTAGACGTGGTGTTAAAATGCGGCTCACACCAGATATGACCGAAGGGTGTGTGAAGAATCATGGTGGAAAAAAAAAGGGAAAAAAAAAGGCAAAGGCTTCCCTGAGCTCTCGTAGTGTAGAGATCTTTAGATAGCAGAGCTGAAACAATGATTCAGGGCACAATTTTTGGAAAAAAAAAAAAAAAAAGCCACTTTATTTAAATGTGGATTTCAGCACGTGTGATTTCATACCAATTACAGGACCTACTGCACACCAGATAACCATCACTGCAATCTCACACTTCCATCTAATTTCAAATTTCTTCTTCAAACCAATAACTTTCTCCCTCTTTCCGAGTCTGCGAGCGCTGATTTGTGCTGCTCTTGTATATTTGATCTGTCTTCAGGCGCACAGCAAAGAAGAAAATATCATTCGTGCTCCTCTTTTTATTTTTTTTCTTTCTTTCTTTTTTTTTTTTTTCAAGGAGTGCTTCCTATTCTCAGAGTGCATGTCACACCAATCCTGACCAAATCCACTGTCACCTCGCATCAGTCTCAGCGGAGGAATTGAACGTACATCACAGTGCCACCGGCGTCCACTGCAGAGCTGTGGGGACATTAAATGCCACTGCATGTTATGGAGTCACTGATGTAAATTATTTCTGCCACATGAGAGCTAAAGACAAGCTGCTTCTCATAATGTAGGTTGGGGGTTGTATGGAATGTCTCTTTGTATATATTGTCTTCAGTGCTGTATAGATCACACAGAGAGAAATATCTGGTTATAGGAAGTGCTGCGTTCAACAAACAGGACGTCTGAAAGCAACTAACATGCTGCAATTTTGCCCTCATCAGAGAAGAAAACTCCAGATGACACATCTGGACTCGCCTCCATCATCTAGTTTCTGTAACTCGCTGCATGTCTCAGTCAGCACTTCAGCAAACACTGGAATACACTGCAGCACTGCGATATTGTTTTCTGTTTGGAGCTGGAGCTTTTGTGCGTTTATAAGAAAAATATTTATTTGTTCACTTAAAATGTAGGACTTCCATAAAACTCATGATCTTTGTGGAAGTTGTACATTTTATAGACAAATTATTATGTATACTAACATACACTTACAATGCATGTACTCAGAGGTACAACTTAAAATAAATGAGCGCATTAAAGTGTTTGTAAATCTACTGAAATATACCTATGAGGAAGTGAAATTAAAGTAAACCTCAAGAAAACATACGCAAGCACATGAACAGTATACGTTCTATAAGTACTACAGTATTTGCTGTTAAGTACACTAAAATGTACCTTAAAGTATTTCTGGATATTTGTTTTATGTAAAGTGAGGTTGAACTTAGTGGCATCTACTTTGAAGTACACTTTTTAAAAGTACGTCTTAAATATACTTTAATTCAAGCCAAAAAAAAGTAAAACTATACTTTTTAAAGTTTTTTTATAGCTAAGATAAGTGTCCTTTTTTAGTCACAAACATCTGAAGCATTTCTTTCTCATTATAAGTTGGTTTTGTCTCTTCTAACGTCGTCTTTTATAACTTTTTAGCATGTCTTAATTAGCGGCTGCCTCTCAGATCGCTCATGGACTCACCTCCTTTCTGTTCCTGGGCTTCTTGATGAAACTGTTTCTTAACGGCCACTTAAATCCGAAATATTGAATTAAAAAAACAACATTAGATTGACGTGTCTATACATATCAGCATCGTCTCGACATATGGAGTTCACATGTGGGGGGAACGACGCTGTCTGTCTGTTCCTGTGTGACTCATCTGTACCCGCCAACATGTTGTGATTGGGCTCAACAGTCTGAATGTGGACTGCAGAGGCTGCAGGACTTCTGCTGGCTGTGAGTTTTGACAGCCGGATCATTTTTTATTTGATGCAGAGCGAAACACAACACTGAGATTCCTGCAGCCTGCAAGTGACTTAGCAGCTGTTGGAATAACACAAAGTTAGTGCCAATCAGTGGCGAGTAGGACCGGTTTCTATAGACGGAACAAAGAAATTTGGTGCTCGAATTTGCTTGAAAATGTGTCCGAACAAGTTGAAAATGTTTAAACTTGATCGTTGTGTTTCCTGAGAGACGAGCTGACTAGCTTTCACACGGCGAGTGGGAGGTGGTCGCTTCACTTAGCGCACCAGTACGGTTTGTTCTCCGTGTCCATTTGTATGACGGTTGGTTGGTTTGTCGGCAGGATTACACAAAAACTACTGAACGTATTTCCACGAAACTTGGATCGGGGATGCTTCTCAGCCCAGAAAAGACCCGAATACGTTTTGGTTCAGATCCGGATAAAGAAAACGGTCCAGGATTGTTTTCTCCCTGTCTTTAGCATTGTGAAACAGTGCATTTTTCAACATTTTTGTGAATTTCTAGAGAATAATGCATAGAAATGCATGCAATATGAATTATATGTCATATTAGTTCATATTTACTTGCACAAAAGGGAGAACATTTAAATTTAAATTATAATTTGAATTGTAGTTTTTCCAACATGCAAAGTGTGCTCATCTCCAAGTGGTATTATTGTTGGTTCTGCTGTTGCAAAGACGACTGGATTATTTAGCAACTATGAACAACACATGACAGAACATGAGTTCATTCATTCATTCAGATTAAAATGAAAACGTCAAATCACGTAGAAATAGTGTCAGGCTGCTGGATCGCCGGTCAGACTTCGTTCTCCTGGTAGAAAGACAAAATATGGTCGGTAGTATGAGGTTTATATAGTGTCATTATTCTAAAGCAATTACACTGAATGATGTTGTGTAATTAACATTTACCACATCATGAAAAATTGAAACATAAACCTCGTCTACTGCCAGTCCAAATATCGTTAGCTGGGAGTGTTTTTTTGCTGAAACTATGAACGAACTTGTTACCGAACTCAGGTCCACTGTGCATTCTTTCTTCAGTCTGTAATTGTCATAATTCTCTCTACTTCAGCTTTTAAGGAGATTTGAGAAAAATACAATCCACGGCTTTAATTTGCCCAGTTTTCTCCTCTGTGACGGAGCAAAAAGAGCGCATCCGCGAAAGCACAGCTGTTTTTATGAAGCCCGTCTCGATAGCAGACTCATCTCAGCCGGAGCGAATTTCCCCCTGAACTCTCTCCCGCTGCTGGCTGAGTATCCCCTCACTAGTTTCAAAAAATCGATTATGATAAAATAAGAACGACTAATTAGAAAGCCTGGGACTTTAATTCCCCGGTCCCGATGCAGCCTAGAGATAATAACCCATTGTCTTTATCGACCAATTTGTTGAATCCTGAGCTGGCTGATTGTGTTCCAATCAAAGCTCTGTGAGTCGCCGGCGCCGGGATCCGCCTGCTGTGCGTGCGAAAAGACAACACAAGACTTTTTTTTCTTTTTTTTTCCTTTTCAGGGAGATAAATGGGAGCGCGGGTCAGCGTCGGAAACACTCTGCTGAACGAACATTTCCCACTGATCAACTCCCAGCCTCAGATATTGATATTCTCTCCAGAGCCTTGATCCAGGTTACAAAACACATCCCTTAAGCTCGTGTAGCTCCTGAATGGCAGGATCCTCTTACACACCCCCTCTCCTGCAAACACACACACAAACACACACACACACACACACACACACACACCACGCTCGCCCTCATTACCGATTCCACTTTCATTATCAGCCGCGGCTTCAGGTGTGTGGGCTGGAATTGACGAGGCTTATTTTTGATCACATTATTTCTCGCACGCCCGTCTCATCTTGAGGTTTATTAAACAAGACCTCGGCTGGCGGAGGACATTAGCATCAGCCGATCATTCACTTAGTTCCCCCACTAGTGTGCTCCTTCTCTCTCCCCTCCGTCCTGTGGTATTTGCGGGCGGGAACGGATGGATGGTGCATTGCAGGTTGAATCTCAAAACAAGAAAAACAAGAACATCAAATTAACTGCACAGTGGAGATTAGGACCCCAGCCGAATCACAGTGCCTTTCAATAATTCATACCCGCCGTCTACTGTCTCTGCATTTTATTGATACAACATTTCACCGAAGACCACAAAAGAACACCGGAGACACCGTGTGTCCCTGCTGTGGGAGATAACACCTGGAAAAATGTCCGTCTCAGCTGACATTAAAAGACCAAACGCCCAGTCCTCAAAGGCCCCCAGGAGCCTTTTATTACTGTAATCACTCCAATAATAAAATGATAGCATTCACTCAAGCAAGGTGGGCAGGGAAATGGATCCCAGCTTTAGGAAAGGTTTATGTAAGATGCATTTATTTACCCAAGCCTTAATCCTTTCTTCAGACTGAGGAGGCAGAAGATGATCTTACGTAGGAGTGTTGCGGTGACATCCTGGGGGGGTTACAATCAAACGGATACGGTGGAGTGCAGGTCAGCGAGTCGGTTCAGTGGGAGGAGGAAATAATGACTGGCCAAGTGGAACACATTTTTCATTAGAAGGTATGCGCTAAAACAAAAAAAAAAAAAAAAAGCGAGACAGTGGGCTGGAATACCAATCGCCTGATCTGTAAGCAGCCTGCGAGCGGCATCTCAACCCGGGGAAACGCCTTCATCTCTTTTATACTCTGACAGTTTTCTCTGGTGTTTCCTCCCCCCACAACACTTTACATCTGAAGCTCAACGGCAGCTGGGACGTCCCCGAAGGTGCTAATTTCTACTGATGTTATCGTGCTCCCCCAGCTGTGGAACTATCTTGAATGCGAATCCATCTCCATGAATAAATAATAAAAAAATCCGTCTTCCTAGACTCTCGCTGCAGAAGATGCCACACTGCGTAAGTGTCTGACAGGACGCTGCTCTCCGCGGGGTTTCTAACCCCCCCAAAAAAACATTAGTGTCATTAAAGGTGCACTACGTAGCTGCGGGGTAGAAAGTGTAATCAGACGAGAAAGATCTTCATTGACTGATTTTTTTTAAAAACACTTTCACCTTATATTTCCTCTGAGAACGGCCTGTTCGTTCATTTATGAAGAAGATAATTATTTCCTGAGTTTTTGTATTATCACCTCATGAATGTTAAGGGTTTGAATTTCTCCTCCTAAACTACACAGTGGCCTCTTTAATGACACGGGGGGTTAGGTGGATGAGTGATGTAGTGGCCTGCTGTGAGATACCCGGGTCAGCATGCCGGGCTAGGTCTCGGCTCAGATATCGAGCGGTGGCATCGGTTTATTGATTAAAGAATCAGGCCCTGAGCGAGCAGAGCCGCTGAGAGCCTCACGGGACCAAAACCAACACCACAGAGGATGAGATTTTTTTTTTTCTCTCTCTCCGCCCCACTGGAGCGAAGCATTTTACTACAATTTAGCACTGACACACAATTGACCATTCGCTGCGCCCTGTCCCTTTTCGTTACTGTGTCCCACCCCCTCTGTTGTCCCCCATCGGACCTTATTTTGCCGATCCAGTCAGCGGGGAAAGCGAGGTAACGGTTGAATCTATTCAGGTTCTGCTGTGAACCACACATATGATATTTATCAATTCTAAAGATAGTCAAGAAAGTCACAGTTTGTCATGAACAGTAGAGTAAACACTGGATCGCTCAATGGACGCAAGGATGTTATATTAACTCCCGTTAGTCCCGTTCATTCCTATGAAACCTGCTCAGTGGCATTTTGAAGCCAAGAAACTTCCCGGATGTCAAAATATATGATTGTCTGTGTTGTTTGGCCCATAGAGCGTTAGAGACCAGAGACTTCTGCTGACCAAGCTGGCTAACTTTCGGATTAGCGCCTGGCTAACCTGAGATAAAACAACTTCTTTGTGCGGCTCCTCTAGACTTTCCAAATGTTACTGGACAAAAGTCATTCTGCAGGAGTTGTGACACGACAGCAGTTTACAGATGTTTCTTCACAGTATGTGCTTACAGGAACAAGTCTTTTGGGCCATAGTGCATCACATGACGATGTAATAACACGGTTTGGCCTCTAAGAAAACTGGCTTCAAAGACTGGCGCTTCTCTTGGGGGCTTGAATATACGACACCAACACCAACATGGCCGTCAACCATGGCTTGGAATAAGTACCAAAAAAAGGTGAAAATCTCTCTCTGGTCATACTGACAGCTACGTTTACGTGAAAGGAGAGTTTTCAGTCTGTCTTGCGAGCTAGCTTATATGCAGATCTGGATCAACAAGGTTTCAGTTGCGGGTTTTTGGTGATCGTTAAATGAGATACAGTAACACTTAAGAACAATGGTTCCTAGATTTGAGTCTAGGAGGAGACAAAAAGCAGACTTCTCATTCACAGCGAGCCGTCACCAATTTTGCTGGCTTACCTGACAACAGTTCCAAGCAGATTTTATTGCGTTTGTGTCAGAACTTGTGAACATTAAAAGCAGGGGTGTGGACACGATAGATAAAGCTAGCTAGTCAAGCTAACATTAGCTCCGAGAGTTGGCTTTGGTGCTCACGACTGAGGCTGAAGAGGTCAGCATCAGCAGTTGAGCATCCACATAGAAGACTTTTCAACGTATTGGATTAGCGCACACAAACACTCTTTTAATCCAGTCTCTTGAGACCTCCAGGCTCTTCACTCCGAAGTATCGCTCTCATTACAGCTCTGGTCTGACTTTTAGGTTGAAGCCAAGAGCAGACAAGAAAATAGTTCTTTGTCTTTTTGTTTTGCCTCATTTGACTTCCTCGTGTCACTGATGTCAGGCTTCTTCTCATTTCCTCCTCTTGTTCTAACGAAGCTCTGCGTACGTCTTCTGTCTTGGGGTTTCTCTGGCTGGTTCGGTTCGTGTTGCTGTTTTTGTCATAATGGCTGTTGAGCTGTCTGTCACGCTGAAAGCTTTCGGCCTCGGGGGCCCACACTCCTGTCACGCTGGCAGGGCTGATGGTGTAGAATGGAGCCTGAACGTTTCATCACGCAAATTAATGTCACTAAATGGTTGAACACCGTAAACACTTTGCTGTTCCAGCAAAGAGAATCATGAAAACCGAGAAATGTAAAGACACGGATCAGACAATGGTAGCGAGTGATGGATCCACAATTATAATAAACATCACACATAGTCATGTAACGCTGCTGCAGATCAGTAGTCTCACGTTTGATACTTGAAGTATATTTTGCTGAAAATAAGACGTAACTGTACCTTCATTTCTACTTGTAATGACGTATTTAAGACTTTCATGTAAAGAAATATCTGTTAAGTCTCTATCTATCGCCAAATGAGGTAAAAAAAAAAAAAAAAAAATCACAGAAACACATCAGAGGAAGGCAAACGATCTAAAAATGGAAAGCGACCGTTAGTGAGGAGTTTGTATCAGCGTTGCCTCGACAGGGTGGAGAGCACTGAAATAAGAGAAGGGACTGAGGGGAGAAACAGATGTTGCTCTCTAGGTACGCTAAAGTTTATAATGCCAAGTATAAAATCTACTCAACCTAAACTGTGGACCTTGTTCTGAGGTAGTGTTAGTCACCACACAGATTGAGTTATATTTTCGGTGCTATGTTTGTCAGCGGGATTTTGGATTCGGCCCGGTTTCCATGAAGCGTTGTGGAGGTTATTAGGTTTGCAGCAAGGAACGTGGATCGTATCTCTGTCAGCCAGCTAGTAAAATTAAAACCTGTAATTGCTGCTTAACGCCACCTGTGTCACCGAAGACAAAGAAAAGGAAATCTTCAACGTTAAAATCTTCGATGTTACCACTTTAAAGCTGCTACAAGGAGCTTTCATTTTGTTGATTCTGGCGACCCCTGTGGACAAAAGCAGCACCAGCACCATCGCAAAGATATTCACCTGGCTGGTGTGTTCATCAGTTTTGATTTAAAGAAAGACGAAACTGTTCGAGTTCGGTCCCTTGTGGTACGTTTGAGTAAAGGATCTTATTGCGTCTGGTTTAAGAGAAAACTATATTTAAATAAAACTTTGCCTCACAGTTACACATTATCACAAACAACCGTATTGTAACATCTCTGCTGTACTATCTAATTCAATCCAGCATAAAAACCTGACGAGGGATTGTATAGTAAGCTGAACTTTTCATTCAACAGCATCAGAGGTGTGTGAAATCTATTTATTTAACTTTACGGTCATTTTCAAAGCTGCACTCTGAGGTGTTGTATTATACTGAAAGGTGTTTTGAGTATTATATCGACTGCAGGCTCTTCGATCTTTTCAGTAACGTAAAATAATAAATATATGTCAGGGCTCGCTGTTGATATAATTGGAGCTGTGAAGTAAATAAATGGATGAATGGATTATTTTTTTTTCATGTGATTCAACTGGAATTGTTCGTCCCCACACGGGATTCGGCGACACATAATTACACAGCGCTGCGGACCACAGAGTGTGAATAGTTCCCGAGCCAAACAAAAGAGGGTTTTCACACAGTAGCACACGAGAATAGAAACAAAATATAAAAAGCTATCGAGACAACACACCCCCACATTGTCCAGATACAATCCAAAAGTGTCAGTTTCATAAAAGCCTTTTCATCTGGTCAGCGTCCGCAGACAAACAGGGTTTTTTTCCCTCTGGTTTTACCCGACGACCTCGCGCTTAGATCATAATATAAAAGACGGAGTATAAATACATTTTCAGCTTCGTTTGTTCTGACTTAACCGACGATCCCGATCCCGTACTTAAATCCCCACATAACAACGTCCTGTGTTGTAGCCCAGGTAAAATACCAACCTTATATTTAGAGTGCGCTGAATCTTTTTTTTGCCTCTCGAGGTGGATTTTTCAAAAAAATCCTTCGGGGGGGGGGGACGTTTGCGTTAAATCACACTGCACTGACAGACATGCATCACCTATAAGTGGAGTGACTCAGTGAAACAGTGCTGTCACTGTCCTACGGACAGGCGAGGGAGTGACGTACATGTCATGTTTGACAATAAGCGGTCCGGTCAACTGAAGGGTGTGAGGTGTTCCTGCCGCCCGCGGACGGAGGAAGTGAGATTTTTTTTCCCCTATCGACTAAAAACTGTAACTGACCACAGGCGGTAACAACCTAACGAGGAGGCGGTCTACTGTATTAAAACTTTACTCACTAATGAGATAGAGACGTCGCACGCTTGAGAGGCTAAATTAAATACAAATACCAAAGCGTAAGGGACGATCCAAGGGTGTAATGTGTATGCAGCGCTGCGTTGTTTTGCCAACAGTGTCCTCAATTCTGTTATGACAGTGATGGAAGATGTTTTTCTTAATGTATTTTAAGGTTCAGCCAAAGGGGGGGGAAGAGAGCACCACTTTATATATTGGTTGATAAGATACTCCATGATACAATATCTTTTTTTTCTTTTTATAGTTTGTGGATGAGACTCCTTTAGTATCAGCCTAATAAATCCCGCGCTCGCGAGCTGCCAGAAAACGTGTTAGTCATCGAGCACCTAGAACATCTGGAGCCCGAGGCCGTCCATCCGTCCCGACTGTATCATTCCCGTTTCCTGGAATCTCGGCTGCTTCCTATATTTTGTGTTTTCGCTTTATACCGCCATTAACAACCCCCCCCAGAGGAAACATGACCCACAAGAAAGTACAATCAGGGAGACGGGGGAGGGGGAGGAGGACAAATTGAATAACAACCTCATGACAAAAGACTTGGAGGCACAAAAAAGTGTGTCTACGTGCGAGAGCTACATTTGCGAGAATGTCAGTGTGTGCAGATGTGTTCCTGTGTGTGTGAGATGGGTCATGGAGGCGGCAGAAAACAACTGGGTGATCATGTTTCATTAAAACTAAAGACGGAATTAGATTTTTTTTCCCCTCCTTTTTTTTTTTTTTGTTTTGCACCAAACAGGAAAATAGAGGTGCAATTTGAGGTCTGTTGTGACATTTCATCCCCTTATTATATTACCGCCCTCTGCAAAGCAGGCGCTGCCTGGTCCAAAATGATGTTACCTAAGCTGACAAGAATTGATGGAATGACCTTACAGCTTGTCCACCGGCGGAAAATTGCTCGGCGGGTTTTTTAGGGAAACACTGTGCAGTGAAAACAGCCGCGTGTCCAGGTTTGTGTTTTTATCCCTCATCGTACACCAGACTGTGGCAGAACGGATCAGAGGTGAGGAGTTATATATGAAAAAAACAACTCCTGTGAGTAATATAATGTAAAATATGTGGTGGATTGTATTTTCTGACATACAACCAGACAACAAGAAGTTATAAGCACCCTCCAACACACACACACACACACACACACACACACACTCTGGGGGCCATGTTCCATTATTCATTCACAGATGCATCCGAATCATTTGCATATTTCATTTGTCTGTTAGATGCAGTAATAAATATCCACATCGAGATTGTGCTCTGTGACAAAAGTAGTTGAAATGTATTAATTCTGGACAACAATGTGACAAGAAAGTTTAGGAAATGCAAATATTAGAAGTTTAACTTTTCTGAAATATATAAATAATTCGAACTGTTTCACCAGAAAGTCAGTTCCAAACTTGAGTGTCTTTGCTGGATTTATAGAAAAGTTTATAAGAGTACATTTTGAAAAGAAAATAGCAGGACTTGTGGCTCTGCTACCAAAATATGGCAATGTTTTTAGGCAATAATTACAATAAAAATCATATTGAGATATTTTGAAATATCTCAGATCGAATATCACAATGCTTTTGCCAGAATACCTCAATACTGATATTGCAAAACATTTCTGGGACGAGTATCAGTACCCTCTTAAAATAATAACACAAAAAGATATTTGATAAATAATCATGTGTGTAATCAGCGTGTATTAGAACTAGTAGAACAGTCTGACATCTCTTTAAAATCAGGAAAAGGCTCTAAAGCCACATCATGATGTAACAGTATCCATGTCAGAGACAAGATAACAATGTAATATCAATATATTTCACAGTGCTTTAGTAGAAAGTTAGTATGAATCAGCAGTTAAGGTGAAACTGTTATGTTTGACAGGCAGTGAGTCTCTTGCAAATGAAAAGTAGAAACGATAAGTAATAAAACTCATCCTCTCAGGTTCAGTGTTGTGAAGTGAAAGATGGTTTTTCCAAAAGTAATTTATTCCTTCGACGGTGTTCCGTGGCAGACAGTCGGAGTGCTGAAACTCTCCGGGTTGAATCATCAGTCGAAAAAAGATTAACAACTGTGACGGAAAATATCTTGTTCTCTGATTCTGACTGAAAGTGCAAGACTGTGAGAATTTAACTACGACTCCCGGCCGTGTTTGGTTAGAATCATGCGATTGCTGCGCTTGAAGTTCATGTCATGTCCACCGCTAACAGCACGTAGGAGGAAACTGTAGTGTTTTTAAATTTACTACAACTCTGGCTGGCCTCTTATCTGGAGAGCTCTTCCGGAATTGATCTGCTAAAACACAGACAGTCCAAAGAAGCAACTTCTTCTTCTTCTTTTCTTTGAGAGGAAACTGATCAGATGTGAGTTACGTATGAAGTCTGTCTCTAAAAACCACCTCAAACATAAAACTTCTGCAAATTTAAATACTGCGATACGTCGAAATCTGCATAGAAATCTGCTTCAGCATCAGTCCGATGTTCTGGCTGGTGACCTGTGCGTTGCGTGCCTCGCCTCGGGCCCTCCGGTCAGCTGGAATCAGATCCAGCAGCCCCGCGGGGCTCCAAAGCATCAGTGTTCAGTGGGTGCGAACTGTCTTCAGGCAAACAAGTCAAGCAATTCAACATATATATAAAAAATAAAGCGTCCAAAAATGTATGAATGAGGAATAAAAACATGTTTATTGGAGCATTTCTTTCAGGGAAACACCAACTGCTTTTAAACTCAACACAACAAATCAATCTGTTAAAATATGTCGGAACTTTCACTTCCCCCCGATAATTTATACCAAATTAGATAATTATTTCCTGCAAGTTGTCAGCAGGAAATCACGGGAAAATCACAAGCCTGTCGAACTAAGTGTTACCAGTCGGCATCACACTGCAGACTTTTTAATGGATTTCATCATCTTAGTCGACAGCTGTTGTGCCTTCTGTATCACTTCCACGACAATTAGACTTTGCAGTGTGGTGTTAACGTTACAACAGGTGAGACGTGTTGGGAGACGGACAGGAATGAGCCACCCCAATTTACAAGCTATCAGCAGTGACCTGCGGGTCACTTATGGAAATGTCTTTATGTAAATAAGTTTTACAGATGGAAATTCATCCCCTGGTAGATCGTAGGCCCCCTCTTTGACAAGCTAATCCGCAGTCAAGCGTGTAATTAAGAACTGAGTCGGGTACGCGGGGAATGCGGTGCATGCCTGCGACATGACAGTGAGGAAGCGCTCTGTGCCATCAGCGTGGAAACTAATCACCTGTCACCGACTGTTACTGACCAAACAGTCGCTTATGATTTCAATGAGTCAGGTTGGGATGGAGACGGAGAGGAGAAGCATTACTGAGTGATTAATGGAGCGTCATCGTCAGATTTACGTCCTGACAGACGCATTCTGTCACAAGATGTTTGATCTGTGACGAAACCCTGAATGTTTATTTGGAAATCGGTCAAGAGTCAAAGTTTGGAGCTGCAGACATGAACCACCCTTTACAATGCTGGATCCATATTAAAGCGATATATTACCTTGTCATGATCACTTCAGGCCAGCAGGAATGGACATTTTGCCAGTGCAACGTTTGCATTTTGATTTATTTTATATGTGCATGTGTTTTCTTGATTATTCGGTGTTTAATAACTGAGACTTGACTGTGTTGGTACGACTCTCACTGCTCTTGTAGTGTTGTGTTTGGCTGCAGCTGGTTTCAGTTAAAAAAAAAAAAAAAAGCCTATAAAAACCTGTCTGCATTCTGATGCTGAGCAGGTAGTTTACAGACACACACGTTTAGCTGTTAGCCAGCTGGCGAACATGGCGGAGCTTTGTTGTTGCTGCACGGCCAGATATTTTTTCCAGGTGTTGGCACCGACCAAAAACAGAGGACTTAATGTTTGTCAGGTGACCAGAAACTACCGCGAATGAATGATAATGTTGCTGCACATCTGCTGGATGTGTGAATATGGTTCAATAGTAAAGGTGATAACACAGGGTCGCAAAATGAGAGAAATGTTTCTAACTCCTTCATGCTGCACAAACATAGAACATACAGTGACTAACGGCTCATTTAAACACAATAACTTAATATAGGAAATAATTCTAAGGGTGCATTTTGTTTAAATTTGTGTCAAGGTGAATGTGAACAGCTGCAATAAGCAAGGTGGTGATGTTAACATCATTAACGCCGAGTGTGTTTGGGCACCAAGCATCAGTGTTGTAAACACAGAGTCCAGCTCTCCTCGTCCTGCTGGAGTCCGTTCGCTTTTTCAGCTCGAGTGTTGATGGTGGACGGACGTCTCTGTAAAGATGTGGGAACAAAAGAGTCTCATTTCATGCATTTCATTTTCCTGTGACCCAGCATCACCCAGGAGCAGCCTGAGTAAAGTCCAAGATGGATTAACATGATTCTCATCCTGACTGTCTTCCTCTGGTCCAGCCGGTCAGGTTGGATGATAGAAAAAAGCTGTGGCTGGTTCGAAGTAAGAATTTATAAGCCAAGATACGGCAATGTAATATTCAAGACCAGTTTCTAGCAAAAAAAATCAATTAATTCAGGTTTAACAATGGCTGAACTTAATCTGAGATCTACTTCCTCAGTTTTCAACACAATTACCATCAAACATGTTTGTGAATTAATATTTCCGGTACGTCCGTCCTTTTGAATATTCATGTTTCTGACAGCTGCATCAAGAGACGCTGCTGAACATCTGCTGTTTGTCACAAGACACTCGAGAACTGATGTCATACTCTGATAAAAATAGGGGATATATATTTATACATGTGTACTTAACGCTCTATATTAAATGTGTATTAATTGATTATTAGGTCGACTGTGTGTTGAACTAATCTCATGGATATAGGTGTTTTTAAGCAAACAGTTGATGTTCAGTACAATTAATTATTGTCATATTCATTTTTAAAGAACTCTCAGCTTGTTGAGGAGTTTGAGGTCCACTTGTTAAATCAGTGTTATCAATCTCGGACACTTGGGGGCAGTACAACAAACTGTATACACAAAAATGACACAAGATCATCTCCTGAAGTTAGTTTGATCAGCTTTAAATAGTTGGTCGTCCCCAACATGTGACACATGGACAGTCAGTTTATATGAAAGTGTTTGAAGAGGTTTTTATTCCGTCTCACTTTTTAAATTTTTTTTTACAGCTGACTCTGATTTAATCTGCTTTGAGAAAACCCTTCACGTGAATCCACTCTAAAAATACCCTTCCCGTTCAGCGGCTCGGCCCGCTAACAGGTTCTACCGTAGCTACGTGGTAATAAGTCCGCCTCCAAGATCGAATACAATGCAAAACATTATTCACTGGATCGGAGGGCGTTTCTTATAGAGACAGTCCCCCCGTGGCATCGTTCCAGGGCTGAACAGAGGAAGTGTTGGAGAGCTGCCCTGCATTCAGAGCGGAGCAGGTCGGTCTGAGGGAGGAAATGGAAACACTCTCCCAGGACGCTCGAACCACTCGAATGAGAAGTCCTGTAATATCCGGCCTCTGCCTGACTTGATCAGGAGCTGATATCTCCCTCTGCGCCGCTGGCCGAGAGCTTCTGTGCATCGCTCTCTGTCAGGATCAGGACTAAAAATACAACAATCACTCTGAGACCTAACTGACCATTTGTTAAGCTCTGTCGCTCTTTGTTACCGCCACGCCGCGTGTCAAGTGTTAAACGTCTCGGACGTGATGTGATGTGGTTTTCAGTGATTCAGTGGCTTTAATGTTCTCAGCTGACGTATTTGAAACAACCCTGAAACTGAGTCTTTGATTTATATGCACGAGATGCCGTCCGAAAATTGATTCTCGCTTCATGCCAGCAGGACTGAGTTAATTAATACGCCAGTAAATGCACTAAAATAATGATAAAATATAGATAAATGTGGGTTAGTACTACCCTTGTATTAAGAGTTGAATCAATACAAAGTTAAATAAACACAGAGGAACGATTGAGGACACATTTTATGAATTAATAAATGCCTGCATGTATTTTCAGCATTATGTTTGATGCATTTAATGACATAAACATGGATTTATTGTGCCATGTTTTTACTTATTTATTTTATTTTGGCACTTTTCAGGCCACCATACTCATGATCCATGTGGAGATCATGGAAATAAATAAGAAGCATTATCAAAAATGTAAAATCAGACTGTCGTGTGATTTTAATTCAAACAGTATCTGTAACTTGGGCTACATGTGGATGTGCTATTATGAAAAAGTGCAGTAAACGGTAATGAGAACAAAGTTATTTTTCATCTCCGGCACCTGAACACACTGACTTTACTTCATGTGTAAAAATAGATGTGTGTGAATAAACTTAAAGAGGAACGCCATCGGTGAAAAACTCACGTGAGATCGTCTTGAAATGTAATTAATACAGTTCACGTGACACCAGAGAGACAAAGAGAGAATTGAGCCTGTTGCTGTTTCTGATCATTAAAGCAGCAGAAGACGCCCTCCGGTCCCTCCACGTGCTCTCGGCCTGCTCTCCATCCTCCAGTGGGCTCCCAGGTCCAGGTTAGGGAGGATTCAGAGGGGCTGTGTCAAATCTCCTCAGGCGAATACCTGAGTGGATTCTGATTTAGGTCTTTTTTCTCATTCTCAGAGCGTCGGGCTCTGGGGAACACAGTCCTGCAGCCTGAGCTCAGCTCCCTTTGAACTCTGCTTAGATTTTCTCGCCAGGTCCACCGGCCATAAGCAGATCCAATGTGTTGTTGAGAGCTGAGAGGACGGGAGGCGCCTGATGTATGCTTGATTAGAAACACGAATTGTGCTGAGTGCATCCCCGGTGAGTTTTCAACCCGCGGTGGATGTGTCAGAGTGTTTTTTGACGTTACGTGTGTATTCATCGCTTTCTCCACATTCAGCATGTCACGCCTCCCGAGAGCCTTAAATGTCACGAATCAATACATTCGAGACCATTTGAGAATTGTTCTTTGACTTCCTTTTATCCCCTTGCAATTGTGCAGTGCAGTGCTCCAAGATAAAAAAAAACAAAACACAAATGAATAGTGGCAGTCGGCTACAGAAACGAGAAAACCAGTGAGTGTACATTATTAAAGAGAAGAACAAATAATGAATACATGAAAATGGGACACGCAGATGAGGAACTAAGGATCCACCAATTGCCTGGACAGAATACAAATTAACCTAACGAGGGGATGAGGGGCAGGTGGAGAATGAGTGGAGGAAACGAGAGAGCAGGGAAGGAGCTGAGAGGAAGGATACTGGGATCAGAGCTGGGCTGACGAAGGTGATGCAGGGCAGGTGTGGAGGAGCTCAGGAACACGAGAGGGAAAGCAAGAAAAAGGCACCGCAACAAGCCAGAAAACAGAAAAGAAGAGATAGATTAAAAAGACGGTGACTTTCAGGAGGTCAGTAGTACAAAGAGCGAGAAACGGTCCAAGTCAGGGGCTGGTTGGCTGGGTCGTATATTGAACTTTGATATAATAACAGCAGTTGATATGTCTGTGAACTACAAATCGTCCAAGGTTGACATCCGTACGAAACGTGGCGTATCACTTTTATTGCTCACTGGCCACCTTTCACACCACGAGGTGGACGGGATCGTGGTGGCGATATTACAGGTCAGCTTGGGTCATAACTCTGGTGGTTTTGCAGAAATGTGCTTCGCAAACATTTGGTTGGTGACCAAAAATCAAGAATCACTTGTTTTACAGCTACATCACAAAGCAAGTTGACTAAACTTACATTACGTAAATCACAAACTTCCATCACTTGCGTTACGTGACACAAGTTACGTCACGTATGTTAGTTATGACACATAACGTAGTTGTTTTAACCCAAAGTACGATCTTTTCCTAAACCGAACCAAGTATTGTTTTGTGCCTTAACCAAACCAAATCACAACTTTCTGACAACAAGTATGGATGTTGCATGTTACGTATTATTTGTATATCAACCAAAGACACCTTCATGTGCCACCAGAGGGTCAGGTTAGGGGAGAGTGTCTTAGTTTGAGTTTTGCTGCTGTATTTGAAGAGCTGTAGTGAGAAGGTGAAGTAAATACACTCGACCCTGTAAAACAAAGTGCTTCAGGTGTACTCAAGTTTTGTCAAACTCCGACAAGTGTTGCTTTGTTAAAGTCTGAGGTTAATTCCAGGTTAATTAGTACATCGCTTGTTCAAAGAAGGATAACTAGGTGTATTAATCAGCGAGGATTAAGGGCTCCAGTTTTGACAGTCGATTCCACACGGCACCAAACACAGACGAGGCTGTACAAGCACACGTACGTGAGGCGCTGATTGATTTCTAAATAATTTTGTGGTATTTGGCTACAGTTCAGTGGGATTAGGAAACACAATTCCAGGTTTCGGTGAAGTATCTCTTCTCTCCCTCCATGCCTTTTTAAAGCGCACCGTGCCAGGCCGCTCTGACATTTTCATGATGAAGAGAACGATAAGGAGCGGATGAGCCACACAAAAGCCTCCCTCTCGGGTATATTTAGGCTACTCTACGTCCTTGTGTAAGAGGTAAGGAATCGCAGCGAGTGAAAATCTGAAATTAAACCAGCAGCGGCAGCAGAAAATGGCCCCTCTGTTCCTCGAAAAACAAAAGATATTGCCTATCTATCGGCTGCACGAGAAATGTGAATGTACTCGAAGGCTGAAACATAAAAATTAAAGTGCGTATGAAGGTGGTTTGAATTGTCATTATACCACAGAGGGGTGGGAGGCAGACAGAGTGTGTTTTACCACCGTCCACATCTCTGCTGTGTTGAACCGAATCTCTGACTTTAATTAAAAACTAACAATGGGTGGGACCATTTTGTGTGGATTCAGTTGTCACAAGAACTGTTGTTTTCCACATTTCCAGCGCGTTCCCTGTTGTAATTTTGGTCACTTTCCTCTTGTCTTGTTTCATTTCCACTTCCTGTCAAGTTTATGATTACCTGCTCCGCCCTGATGTGTTGCACCTGCGTCTCATTGTCTTCCCTCAGCTGGTTTATTCACGCCGTGTCCTTCGTTCGGTCGTTCCTTCCTGTGCCACATCTTCTTTGCCTTGGTGATTTCTGGTTTTTGTCATAATGTTCCTGACGTGTTTTCAACCTTTTCTCCTCTTTATTACCAACCTTTTTCACCTGCTGATTTGGATACCTTTGCCTGTTGGGCTGATTGTCAGTGTCTCTGCCCAATTTAAAAAAACAAAACAAAACATGAACTCCTATCCTGTCTGCTAGGTGGGTCCATCGAAACCAGTTTTAAAAAGTAATATTGTATATCACAGTTTTGCACCCTGGAAGTACAAAATGTTCTTTGCAGCGAGAGGGTTTGAGCAGGTCTGGAGTTGTGTGCTGACCTAGAAAGAGTGTCAAGGGGAAACGGTGGAAACATCCTCAGTCAGAGACATCCATCAAAGACGAGTAAACTCGGTGTCAGAGGAGCCACGAGGGGATTTAGTTCTACCAAAACCGGCCTGAACTCCCCCAGTAGAAGAGTTTGGTGAAGAGGTGGTGCTCTCTGAGATAACTGTTGGCATTTCTGATGCAACGTCTCTGTCCTGGTCAGTAAAGCTGCCTCCAGTGTGCAGGGTGCTTTTTAGAGCAGAACACTTTTTTTTTTTTTTTTTTGTTGAATTTTTACTGCAGTCTACGTCTTGTTTCGTTCGCCCGAGTGTAATTATTATGTGTGGAGTTGGTGTCAAGCTGTCTGCTGGAGCACTGAGCAGCCTCATAATGTCCGTCGTCCATTAAAAGCTGAGTATTCACTCTGTCTGTCAGCGGACAGTGAAGACTTGACGTCGCTGTCTGCGATTTGTGACCCGGCTGCAGGTTTTCTCCTCCTCGTCAGCCACAAAAACAAGACGTCGGAATGAATTTCTTCACGCAGCGACTGATTAGTTATGAAACTGGAAACTTTTCAGACTGTTTTAATGATTGGCCCCGATACTCGAGGTCTGACCTGATCATGGAATAAGCTCACCTCCGATCCCCTGAAAGCCACAGTGTAATCAGACGCCTGTATAGCTGCTCGTGAAACGAGGCTCTCGCCTGCAATTAGAGAAATCACGACATTGGTATTGAAAAGCTGTAACTGCTTTCTTCCTGATGGCTCGTGGCGGTGTTTAACACTGGATAACATCGGCTTAACGCACGCACAGGTCAAGAGATTGAAGCAGGAAAGACTCCGACATCACGCCCCCACCTCGCCCTCAGCATCGGAGTATCTCTTTATCTTTTTTTTTTTTTTTTTATCTGTAATCCTCTTGAAGAGCACTTCATACATTTTCAATATATCAGGGAGGTTGTGAGGTTTTCTTCATCACTCCAGAAAGTGGTGGAAGAAGTATTTGTTTGGTGAGCTGGAGGAGTCGGGTGCAGAGCCAGATTCTCTGGAGGAGGAAACACCCAAACTCACATCGGTTTTCTGCTCTAATTCAGAGCCCATTATTGAGGGAAGTAGATCTTATAGATCATCTTTAAACTTTTGGGATTTATCTTAACTCCCGTTTATCAACCTCACTGCAGCAGCAGTTCAGTCCAGTGGTCCCCAACTTTGGGTTCCAGCCCCCCTAAGGGTTACAAGATATGATTAATAAAAGAGAGAGGAAGTTTTTTTTCACAGTTATGTGAATACTGCGATGTACACTCATGCATACTTTTTTGGTATTTCCATCCTCAGACGTTTAGAATGTAAATGTCTCTTCAGTTAAACTCAAAGACATCCTACACATTTCAAAATGGCCTCTATACAAGAAAAGCTGCTCCATATGAGAGGTCACAGGCTGGAAAATGAACCACCGGTTTAATATTTAACTGCAGTATGTGCGTTTTATGAACTTTATCTATTCTTTATGTAAAATTTGCATCTGGACAGTAACCGGTCTCTGCAGCTGTCACATAATCTAGTGCAATATTTCAGAAACATGGAAATAATCGAGTAAAGTACACGTACTGCAAGTTTGTACTACATGTAAAACCACTTACTCCTGGTCTCTGTGGCTCAGTGGCTTGTACACAGAGGGATTGTAGCATGTGCTTTGTAGCATTCTCAGCTTGGCCTCTTGGGTAGACATCTGCCCTTAATGCCCCCTAATCAGTGTTAATCCACTTATGTTTGTCAGCTACAAATGCTCGGGTTACCGCTCCAGAGGGAATAACTTTATCCTGTTGTCCAGGGATCAATTCTGTCTGCTGGTTCTGGCACGTTTTTTGAAGTGAACCTTACTTTTTTATTATTTTTTTTCATTCCTGCCCCTCATCTTGGCGCCTGTGTGCTCTCCCACTCCTACGTTAGCTTCACATCTCGTATCTGAGAGTGTGTGTTGGTTGCCCCGGTTTCCCCAGGCTATGAAACCGCCTGGGTGGCATGGCTTACTTTTCCATTTTGGTTTGTGGTTGCTGCTGTTTTTCAGTTATTTTATCCCGTCGTGCCTTTGCTTTTTAGTTCTTTACCACGCTGAGTTCTTCTCAGTAGCACGAGCGCACAAAGAGAACAACACCACGGAGACCGTTTTCTCTGCAAAACTCGTCAAAACTATTGTGTATATATAGAGAGAAAGAAAAGAGCACACCTCATGCTTTCTCCAGGTGTAGTCATCAACACATACCTGCTGCATCGGTGCCTTGATACATCGAGGCCGTGTCCCTGAACAGTGAAGACTCGAGGGCGACGGCAGCTATGGATGACCCTATGATGACCCTGGCCACTGTGCCTTGGACTGTATGGATATTCAAGGCCTTCCAGCGCCTTGCTTCAAGGCTCCAGATCCGTGTCGTGACCCTCATTACTCTGGACCTCATGGGCAGCTCCCTCTCTGGTTTCTTGTGTGCCTCAGAGCATTTCCTCCAGTCCGCCGGGGGCCGACCCTGCTGTAGTCCTTTGCATTTATAATCAGGATGCCTGGTCATTTATGTTGGTTGACGCTGATATCGTCCCCCCACGGCGGCTGCATGCGACATCATGAGAGCTGCGGGAAAGCAGACGCAGCATGCTGACAATGGAGGGAGCCGAGCCAAACTCTGACCTTTTTTTGCCCCACTTAGATGTGAGTCCCTGTGTCCCTGCTGGTGGGATGTGGTGGAGGATGGATTCAGATTCCAAGTAAAAACACTGTTATAAAACACCTGTACATCACTGCAGCAGCATGAGTGCGTTAAACCACTGGAGGTCAGCGAAGAAAAGAGTTTTCAGAGGATGCTCGAGTTTCTCGTTAAGTGTCTTGAAGCGTTTGAATCACTGCAGCTCTGGTCTTTTTAGCGTCTTTCAGTCTTTTGTTTTGGTTTTATTGACAACATTTTTGGTTCACTCCCACCGTTCTCATCCAGTCACAGCGTCTGTTTTCTGCCTCAGCTCTGTAAGTGGTTGGCTCCACATATAGCAGAGCCTTTAGCAGCAAACGAAACAGCAGATGTTTCCCCTCAGGAGTCGGCGATGACCAAAACAGAGCTAAAAGTAGAATGAATTTTGGAAACATTGACTACAGATGAACGATGACGTTTTTCTGCGTCTGCTGGATGTGTAATTGTTTGCCAACCATATCAACCTTATGATCATAATCCAATGTTGTGTTTATAGGTCTTTCTCTGAACCCGAAATGACCGGAAAATCAATTAATCATCCTCTAAGTTTGAAATTTTGACCTTTAAGTATCCCACTGTAATTGGCCAGATTAATGAGATTTGCCAGGAATGACTATGTTTTGTTTGCATCATCGATATCAGATAAATCATGTTTAAGACAGCAGTTTGTTTGTTTTTTTTTCTCCCCCATCTCATACGTATTGTGCTCAGGTAGTGGCATTTTGTTTGGCTAACGCTCATCAGCAGTCTACCTTTAGCTGAGGCATCACAATCCCTCAGTTTACACCCATCAATGGCCCATCAAGGGCCTGTCCAGCCGCTGTCAGCTGATTGTCATGCTGCTCGCTTCTTACAAACCAATCTGTCATGCATTGTTAATGTTTAAAGGAGACTGTGTGTATTGTGCGTGCTGTTCGCTGTAGCTCCATCACAGGATGCTCAAAAAAAAACAACAAAACAAAAAAAAAAGAGATGATTTTCGACTACAGGACCGGCCAGATTATGGGTGCATCTGTTTCTTTGATATTAGACTTTTCTTTGGTTTTTTTTTGTGAGGGTTGTTCTGCTTACAGATGCTTGATTTGATTTTAATTGTTAAAGAAATGAAAATATAGTGCTGTAAGTAAAAATCATAGTAAGCTTCTTAGTGGGATGTGCAGTGTGTTGATGAAATCCCCCCCCCCCGCCAACTTAATCCAGGGTCGGGATCAGACTGACATACTGATGCAGGTTTTTTTTTTTTTTACGGGAGCTAATCCCTAACACCAAGAAGGTATTTCATTAACAGCGGTTATTTTCTTGTTCCACAGCACGTAGATGAATAACATCTGTGTGCTGGATGAAAATTCACCTGAAATTCAACACGATAAGTCCCGACGGTTACATCATGCCCAATGCAGAGAATGAAACAGAGGAAGGTTTTTTGATCTGACGACCGGATCATTGGTCTGACATCACCTGTCTGTGCCCTCAGAATCCACTCTATCGTCTGACAGTGCTCAGGTTGGCTTGGTTAGGTGGAGAGAATATCTTCATATTTCTTATTTTGATTGTTCATGTTTTGGGTTAAAAGGACTTCATACTTCATAACAAACTTACACCCTTTTATGTTTTTATTCTTTCAAACTGTTGATGACTTGCAGCACCTCTATACAGCCTCTGTCTGAACGTGCCTGTCTCTTTAAGAACCACCCCCACCCCCACCCACAAGCCCAGTTCGCTCTGATTGGTCAGCCATCCTGAGGGCGTGGCTGTGTCGTTGTGACATTACAATGTCATGGAAGTCCATGACTGTGGATTTTCATTGTGTTTTGATACTTTCAGTATTTCTTTTTTTAATTATTAAAGTCTAGAAGAGCCACACAAGTAAATCTTTTATCTCTATTCAGTGTAGCCAGGTGCTTAACAGGAAGTTAGCCAGCTGGATCGGCTCTACGTAGCGGAAGGTTCAGTTAAATATTCACCCAAGAAGTCAAGACTCTGCTTCTGATGCTGCATCCAGATTTTAACTGTAAGACCGATGCTGTGCTAACTCTTTTAACTTAGCATTCACAGAGCAGATTTCGACGTATAAGAGGATGAAAATTACGTCTTTTCAAACCAATTACGATATCGTGGATTCTGAAGACTTAGATTGCGCCGGACGAGCTGCATGGTTTTGTTTTTTGTTTAGTCCCAGGCACTTCAGTTGTTTTGGAGAATGTAAAGCTCCTGAAACATGTTGTGAATATTTCACCCACCCATCCTTTGGAATGACTTTTCATTTTAGGGTGAACTCATCCTTTAAAATCTGATCCATCCATCCTCTTCAACATCTTCTCTATATGGACTTTTGTTTTTGCTCTAATGCAATAATAATAATGCAATAACAGCATTACCCAGCTTCCTCCTTTCCTGTTGTTATAATTCGTTCAGCCGGTGCTTTTTCCTCACTTATACGTTGCGTTGGGACACTTTCCTGAAGCGCCTGATGCCGTCGTCCACCCCCCCACTCGCAAAACCCTCAGAGGTGCCCTGATTATTTAAAAAAGATAAAATATGCATCAAGGACGAGCCAACGTATGTGAGTTTTAAAACATTCTGCAGGAGTGTGTCAGACTGATACATAATGCATCAGCTACACAGGAACAGATAGCAAAGAGCCCTTTCCCCCCAATGTTCGTCTTATCAGGAACACACTTTCTAGGATCGCAAAATTTTGAACGCTCGCCAACTGCGGCATTTCATACGCGTCGCGGCGCCTCAGATGCAATTAATTTTTATTTGTTTTTGCCCCTTGTTGCACATCCAGTTGATCTCAAAAGGTGCTCCTGCAGTCGGAGCCCTCTGGTCACAGAAGCATCCACTGCAGACCACAGCCTGTTGAGAAACTGATGCTAATCCAGATAGAGGGAAGACTCGGGGGCTGGCACTTTCTCTCCCCCCCACACCATCCACCATCCACCATCCACCCCTCCTTCTCTCTCCTCTCTCTTTCCCCTCAGATTGTACTGATTGTGCTGCAATATGTCGCATGACCACGGCCAGAGCTGCAGGCTGAGGTGCAGTTTTCTCCCATGCTTATTAAATCAGCGGTGTGTGCCTCTTGAAGCAGTGTGTGTGTTCATTACAGCGGCTCGCTCGCTCTCTCTTGACACAGAACAAAGCGCAGGCTCGCATGTGTTGCTCATCAAAAAAAAAAAAGAAGACGACTCCCTTTTGATCCCTCATGACGCATTTGCCTAATGTCATTCTACGTATAAAAAAAGAAAATGTATAAAACAACTCTTTGAATGTGTTATCTGGACATCTATTCAAAGAAAAGCTTTGATATGTATGAGGATGTCCTCATGTATATTCATCCTTCCAGAACTTATGCATGATCCTTTTGCTGCATTGCCTGTGGGGTTTTTTTTTTTTTTTAAGGGAGCAAATAAACATTTCCTTAGTGGTTTTTTTCCCTTCCTATTGTTTTTTTTTTCAACCCTCTTGCTGCACGTTCAGTCCCAGCAGTGCTCTCTGCAACAGAAGTTGAAGCGGCTCGCGGGGTGTTTTAGCACAACAAGATTGAAGTGAGAGGCTTATTGAGCTTGTTTGACTGTTTCGCCCAGGCTGAGTGAGGGATCTGCCCCCAGACATTTGCACTACAGTATCCTGCTGACTTGCTTGCTTGCTCACACTGCCATAGAAACAGGGTTCCTGAGTGCAGTGGAGGCTCATTCTGTTCAGGAGCGAGCCGGGGAGAGGATCGAGGAGGAGATAGAAGAGAGTGGAGAGAGAAAGAGAGAGAGAGAGTGAGTGAGTGTGGGGGGGGGGGTTGAAAATATAAAGAGGCACACACAGAGCGAGGAGAAAGTGTGTGTGTGTGTGTGTGTTTGTGTGTGTGAAAGAGAGAGAGAGAGAGAGAGAGAGTGAGGGATCAACAGAGGAAAAGTGAGAGACACTGTCACTGGTGAGTACAAAGCTGTCACAGCAGATTGAATCAGCGGTTCAAATCGGGATGCTTTGAGCGTCTTTTTTTTTTTTCTTTTCTTCTTCTTTGTCTGCTGTTTTTTTTTTTTTGCTTCCCTTCTTTGCCGATTGATTCCTCTGGCTTGATTTCAGCGCCGTGAAGCAGGTTGCAGGTTGTCAGTTTGTTGTTGGATGTGACAGACAACACGGCGAGAGGACACAGATGCCGAGACAGCGGTGGCTTTTTCATTTATCAATCAGTCGTTGTCAACCCGGTGTAACCTCTCAATTGGTAATCTTTGTCTAACAGAGTGTATTTACTTTTGAATAATACATGCTGATGGAACTCTACTTCCCTCCTTTCTTTTTTTTGTTTTTTGGCAGCCTTCCACTGACTATATCATACTCCTCTCTATCATTTATGAAGCACCATGTTAATATTTGATCAGAGTGGATGTCTGCAGCTGCACTTTCCGCCTCTATCTTACACACCTCCGCCCATTATACCGCTGTCCGTCTGAACCCCGGTGAAATTGAAGCGATATCGATTTGTCCTTTCCCACGGCTTGTATCAATTATTGAACTGAGCTGAACTATCGCTGCGTGCTCCACCTGTACTGGCGGAGGTGAGGTGAGATGCACTCGGCTGCATAGCGTAAAAATGTGAAGTCAGGTCACAGCTTTTTGTGTGCATGCATGTGCGTGTTTTCTATTTGTGCCTGTCTGCTTGTGTTTGCACATGCTTGTGTCACTTTTCAACCCCCCCAAACCTCCTCCTCCTCCTCCCCTTCCTCGCTCTCGCTGGGTTTGATCAACGTGCATCATGACACTTTGATGAAGCGCCAAGGGCTGTGGGGCTAATAGGGGAAGAGATACAGCAGGATACCCTGCGCCTCTCGTTCAGCCTGGGTGTGAGGAAATCGTGTTATTCTGATCATCGCCTGCCATGTTGTCACTTAGGATTTTAAGCACTTCAGGTGTGATGATAAGCAGAGTTTATCCCCCCACCCCCCCCGAGTCTGGCTGCAAATGTTGCAACAAACATGTACAACCTGTTATTCCGAGTGTTAAATCCTGTCACTGTTTATCTCTGCGGCTCACTTGGATCCACCTGTTCCTACAGTGAAGGTTATATATTTTTCTCCCCCCCTTCAGCAGCAGTATTAAAACAAATCCAGCCAGCCTTATCAGTTTTCTGTTGGCTCCTGCAACGACTGGACCCCAGTGGCCCTTCCTGGCAGGCTGCGTATGTGTGTGTCTGAGTGTGTGTTTGTAGATGTGTGTGGCGGCTCCACTCTGGTCATGTGCGCATTTACATGGTTACAAAGCGCATGTGACCGAGAGCATGCATGCGTGTGTGTGTGTGTGTGGCGGGCAGCGCTGACATGATTGTGTGTGATCGGAGTAGCCTCGGGGGTCATTTGCTTTCTCTTTGTGAGCGGATTCAGGGATTCTGGCATTTGTCTTCCTTCCTCTCTCCAGTGACATGTTTTATGACTTCTTGTTAAAATGTCACTCACTGAGGCTGGGCTGGAAGATGTCCCTGGTGGGGGGGCTTGGCGTGCGAACAATAGTGCACAGCGGCGTGATAATACCGGTAAAGCACACAGCGGGGAGCGCACAGCTGCAGGATGGGTGAGATAATGCTGAGCTCTCTGCCGGCCCCTTCCAGGCACAATTTGTTTCAATACGTTATGAAATTGGACTGGATTTTGACAGCCCTGTGGCCCAGATCAATACACCAGCCGCTTCCCTCCGTGAGGGGAAACAATATTGCTCTTGTTAACAAGAGGATATTCTTTTCAGACAATGATTGCACTTGTTAAGTGGGAGCACAGGAAGCTAATTCTAAATAAAGCACCTGAGAGGAGGGGAGACGCCGGTGCTGCCGATGTGGCAAAATGTTCCTGCACATCTCTGAATTGTGAGAAAAACAAAAAGCCTTGAAGTGACTGGATGCTACTGACATGCAGATGGATGTTTAGTGAGGAGGGGTTGGCTCTGAAAGATGGTTCCATTTTGAATCTTGCTCCATGTTGCTAAAGGGGAAATATGTAAAGATTTAGCTTTAAAGACTCAAAAGTTAAAGGTGCACTGTGTAGTTTTGAGGAAGAGAGATCCTCACTGATGAATTTTTATACCCAAATAAACTGAATAAACAAACTGACCTTAAAGGACGACACAGTTTCATACTGTATTACTTTGTTTATATGTGGCGGACCCTGCCACCTGTCTAGCTTCAAACGTTGTTTTCCTCTGAGAACAGCCTGTTTATTCAGTCACGGAAAAAATAAATATTGCAGAGTTTGTATTATAACCTCATAAATGGTGTAAATATTAAGATTTTGAGTTTGCATTTCGTCTCAAAAACGACACAGCGCCGCTTTAACTGAAAACATCAACAGCCGTTAGCATGCTAACCAGCTAGCCCCAGTCCATCCTGCATGAAAGCTCTCGTGCTATCAGTGTAAACACCGACATCACAAGAGGCTACCTGAGCTAACAAGCTAACAGTTACAGTTAGAGGCAGATAGCAGTTATTCTCGGGATATGCAGCACCTTATTTCCTTTGAGTAAGAATTCGACAGGTGGCCGATTCTTACATATTGCACATTTCAAAGCAGAAATATACAATTTTTTTGACTGTCCTACCCTCGTGATGTTTCCTTGTACCATTATTGTCAGCGCCACTGTTGCAAAGACAGCGTTAGCAGCCTGGCTACTGTCCAAAAAAACACCCTGGTTGTTTTGATAAGTATGCAGGTTTTATAACTTACTACTCATCGAGTAGAAGAAATGCTGGTTTTGAGCCGCCTCAGGCTGCAGCAATCAGAGGAAACACATATCAACGGGGGAACCAACTTTGACACAACACTGGTGCTCTCCATCCAGTGAAAGACCGACTATTCACTTCTGTTTTACCTCGATTACGATCACTCTCCCTCTTCGTTCTCTTCATTGGGGTTCTTTATCTTTTGCAGTGAGTCGTTTCCACAGTTATTCCAGCGGTTGAGCGGTTACCCGGGAACAGCGACCGGGTAAATCAGTGCCTCTTCCTGTTTTGGTTGCGCGCTTCCTCTCTGCTGTAATTCAACCTTTGTTTTTCTGGGAAATTTGAAACTGGTGGCGTCGTGAAAGCCAATCCATACACAGATGGTGTCATTTTTCTACGCTGTGCAATCAGACTAAGCAAACCAATGCCTCATTGAATCTTCATCTGAGATAGACTGACTGAACGAACGTGGTCGACCTCCTTACCGATCATCAATACTCATGACAAGTCCGGGAACAACGAGTCCCATCATTTAAAGGACTGCCGATAAAGGATGATCTTTAATATTTATCTAAGGTTGGAATGTTTTGATAAGAACAAGCGATCCGCCTCAGTTTACTGCCGATGTTAATCATTACGTGGAAACAATGATTTTGCTTTCAGGTAAATGTTAAGTGCTTCTTCCACGCAGGAAAAAATATATATTTGACTAGTTGATATTTGCTGAATGATAAAGTGGACTTACTGGTGATGTTATTTCCACTGTGTTGTTTTAGTTTCAGCCTCCGCAGCTTCTGCAGCTGTGCGGTAACACAACACCTTCTTTTTTTTTTACCTTCTCAGCATAAAGAAGAAGTGAGTCAGGGAGGGGTTAATGAATGTCACGCAGCAGTCAGAGCCCTCCACCCTTCAGATTTCAGACTGAAGGGAAAGAAATACAGTACAGATTTAAACATAAGAAAAAAAGGAACCTAGAGCTGCAACTAATGTTGTATTTCTCTCTGGGTTTATTGATTGATCTGTGAAATGCTAAAAAAAAAAGCTGAAGATACGGCTGTCATGATATCACACTATTATCTTGATGTGATCACTATAACAACATTTAACACGTTTTTTTTGTGTGTGTTTCGTCTCTTCTCTGGCAAATGAATTACACTCGAGACAGAAGTGTAGTGAGGTGAAGACGGTCTGTAGCCACAACTGTACAAAAGCGGACAAAAAGAGTGATTATACTTAATGAATTATTCAGTTTTATGTTGGGTGGCAACCGGAGATTAGGTGCGCGACCGCCACCGTCGATGACAAAAGCGAGAGCAGAAAGAAGCAGAAATGATTCAAGAGCTGATGTTTTATTTACCTGAGGTTACTGTGTGTGTATCATCAGCACAATGTCAATGCTTCATTTTTAAATACCACAGTTATCGACCACCACTTCAGAACATTAAAAGGTTTCAGTTTATCAACAGATACAGCAGATTTTTCTTAACATTTACATCTGTAACATCTTTAAATAAAGTAGTGACTTCCTATAGCACCTGATTTCAGGCGTCAGAATTCAATGATTAACTTATTATGACCTCAAAACTTCATATAGTATCACTTGAGGACATTTTTGAGGCACTAATATGAAAAAAAAGGAAAGATTTATGGTGTGAATTTAAATCTGTGCAGCAGAATTTCTTAAACTTTCCCATCATGCATCTCATGAACCCCCTGGGATGTTGCATGTGACCCTCAGGAAAGGTCTCGACCCCGACGGTGAGAATCGCTGACAACAATAAGCAGTAGAATCTTGCAAATTGAACGTGGTAGAGATGATTAGTTGTTTTTCTGTTTATCAATTCTCATCTAATCGATGAGTCAGCTGATCATTTTGACCCCGAAGATTTCGTTTCCCTTCAAACAGCCGCCTAAAAAGATTTGATGAGGGGTTCAGACCTGTAATCAGATTTAATAAAATGCTGTTGAATAATTATCAATGAAACTCTCTTATATTTACAATGTCTATCCAAACTTGCGAGCTATTAAATGAATTTAACAATCCAGGACGTTCATACGTTTCAGCGTGTTTACAGATTCTAACATTGCAGCTTTATAGCAAATCTTTCATCACAACCTGATGTTGTTGCTGAACACTGTGATCTCTTCCCAAACACCAGCAGAAGATATAACACTAAAAAAAAAAAACCTGCCTCCAGGCACTTTTTGACTCTGTCTTCTGTCCTGTATATAAACGGGGGAGTATAAATTTCGGCTTGAAAAGTCGATACGTTTTTCCTGCGTTGGAGGTTACATCCCAAAATGTTTTCACAGAAAGAGAAAAGGGCTTTAATGGTTTTTTGGGAGCCGAACTAAACGTATAAACAGTCCTCACAGAGACGAACAGGAAACATTTTCAATCAATGATTTATTCATGGCTTTTCTGTACATGTAATAAAAATGATATACTTTATTTTATACAGCGTCGTTCAACACATAGTAACGAAGTGCTTCACGGGACATTCGAACACAAAGAGAATAGAAAGAACAAAAAGCCATTTAAACACAAAGTACCCTCGGAGTTGTTTCGGGTTTAAACAATAATATACTTCACGCCGCCACCAGACACAATGCAGGGAGGTTCTGAGCTGCTTCTGCACAATCAATATCCATTAATCAAGCTTTGATGGATCGAGTCAACACAGCCACGGAGCAGAGAAATGAGCTGCTAAACCCTCGCAGGTAAACCGCCTTGCTGAGCAAGTGCTGGGGCTCTTTGTGGCCGATAACGCTCCCTCGAGATGAAGCGCTCAGCGTTGGCCATTTTTCTTGTTATCAGCTGAGCTATAATGCATCATGAGGCGGATGCCTTCTGAGCACGTGGGTCCCAAATGTCAGGCGTTGGTTGATTCAACGGTCAAGTGATGGATGCATCATCTCCTCGTGGTGACTTGTTGTCTGCCGTCATTCAGGAGGCCGGAGGTCAGGTCAAGCCAAGGACCCGCCCCCCCACCCCAAAGAAAAAATGATGTGCTGGCAGTTTTTCACTGCATGAGGAGGTTTACAGAATAAGATTAGATCTGTCCTTGTGAAGTAAACTTTGTGTCGATGTGAGAAATGTAATATGATGTCCGATTGGGAAAAGACACACTGGGCCTATTCTTCTCTTTCAGCTTTGTTCAGAATAGTTGTAAACGTTATTATTTGTAGTTTTTATCGAGTGTTTATGTGTTTTACTATTTCTTGGCCCGATACAACCTCCTGTGAAAAATGTTCATGCTATGCTAAGCTAAGCTAAGCTAACGCTCTCCTGGCTGTAGCTTCATACTTAACTGTAGCGTACATTAGCATTAAGACTGGAAACAGAGAGATCCTGTACAAAGATAATACAATCCACCTACCAGCACCTGCAAAGCAGCATAATTAAAGGAAATGTTCACCCAAAAAAATCATAATCCAGTCATTATCTATCCACCCCCAGATCTCTGTCAGCCCATCAGTCCACAACATATTTCTGGAGCTTCGTAGATGTTAAAATCCTAAAAAATGACATTTGAAATGACTCCATTAGGCTTTATGTCCAGCTTCAGAGTCTCCAGAAGTCTGGACTGTTATCCACACCGTTTTTTTTAAAGCTGAAATCTTCACTGTAGCTGCCAAGCTAAATGCATTAGCGTACATCCCGTCTGAAGTGGTTGCAGGTGCTCCGCTGCGTGTGAACGGTGCCAATGATGTCTTTTCAAATCAATTTGGGATTTCTGGGCTTCCGGAGACTTGGATCACGCAGGACGAGCTGTGTGGAGACGTTCAAATGTTCTTCGAGCAGTTGTTTATGAGATGATGCAACTCTGTGTTTTGGTGAAGCTCCAGGACTAAACTTCAGTCGACCTTGCATCAACATGAGGGCGAACAGATAATGAATGATCATTTTTCTGGGGAGGTTTGTTCTTTTGCGGTATTGGCTGGAAAATGCCTAAAAGTTGTTTATCCGATAATGAACAATTGCCTCTTGAGGTAATAACAAAACTGAAATCTACTTTTTTTTTTTACCACCTTTAAAGTCCCAAATGAAATGAAATGGGAAGAACGCTGAAGGTGAACAGAGGGGCTTAGTTAAGAAAAACAAAAGAGAACCTGCAGGCGCCAGGCTAAGAAAGCAACACTCTTGCACAAATAAGCAACGGCCGTGCTTAGTAAAACGATGACTTTGAGGGTTTGTTTAATAGACTCAACTCCGCTCGACGGCAGCAAAAAAACCTGAGTTTCTGCGAGCTCCGTTCAAATGACGGATCTCATAGCGTTTCACAAAATGTCTCTTCCCTCAAAAAATGCTTCAGCTACCCACAGCAGCAACAATAAACATATTTGTATTATCTAATTTACGCAGATTTATTGCCTCACTCTGTCTCCTCTCGAACTCAATCAGACATCCATTGCTCTTACAGCCTCTGGTAAACAATCAAACCATTTTTTTTTTAATAGGCTTTTAAGAATGCCACAACATATTTCCATTTCAATTAGGGTCGCTCCCACATATTTTTTCCCTGAACTTAATCAGAGACATTAGGAAGCCATGGCGTCTCCCCCCCTCCCCTCCCCTCTGGCTGTTAGGCGTATTTATTCGTCGTGATTAACAGCACAATATTTCAGGGCAATGGAGCATTTTGAGTGGAGGGGGAAAGCTTTCATCGTGCCGTACAGGCGCTTATAACTTCTGCCTGTAATGGATGTAAGCGCATCCATCTAAAAATCCCCGGTGATGAAAATTACTGCAACTGAAAATGAGCTTAAGCTATTTTTTTTTTTTGTTTGTTTGTTACAGGGACCAGATTGCAGCCTGTTAGTCTTTATTGTGATGCCCCTGGAAATTAAAACATCCACACGGTGTCATTGAGGGAAGCGCGGGCCAAATCGATAAAAAAAAAGGTTCTCCGCCCTCGTGATGTCGTAAATCGTCAGCCTTTATTATTTGATTGCGCCGTGCGTGAGTCCAGCTGGTGTCATGGGTTCTTGTGTTATGGAGGTTCTAACTATGGCTGCTTTATGATATTCTTTTCCTGCACATCTCATATAAAACAAATCATGGGACTTCATATTGGATATAATATTTATAGCCCTCTGTGCGGTAAAAATTCATTAGAGGGAGACGAGGGCTGTGCGGGATGATGGATCAGGCAGGATGCAGACGTTTCCACGTGTCAGCCGGCTGAGGAATGTTACCTTTTCTGACTCGGGGCTGGACCGGAGCGATGATGAGGTGACTCAAGGTCAGAGGCTGACCAAACTATGCAGAGGGGTCTCTGTCCGTTTCCCCCGCTGCTCTGGATAATATTAAAGAAAACAAAACAATAGCGCCTGAGGGAAGGATGGAGCTGGACTGGTTGGGTGCAGCCTGGATGATGCAGTGTGTCTCAGCCCAGCGTCTCTAAAGGAATTACATCCATATTGGAGGATTCTGCATCTCACAATTTATAGCTAATGCTCATGTTCAGCGTCAGTACAGGAGTCAGTGTGTCCTTTGTGGAAGCAGAGTGGGTTTATATGGCTGTGCAGGAAGCTCAGTTCACATGTGGAGAGCTCACGTGGTATAGATCTTGAAATAAAGTGATTTAAAACTTCAGCTGTTGTTGCTGGACGGGAAACTTTCTAGCTTTGAATCAATACAATGTTGGTAGTTTATTCAACAGAGCATTGTTAAAGGAAAACGCTCTCCAAAATGCGACCTAGGCTTATTTTGTGAATGTACCCGAGTCAAACCTTCATGTGAAAGCATAATTAGAATGAAAGAGGCACTTTTAAGATTTACTGTATTTTCGTTTTCGCTATTTTTTAAACAGTAAGAAGACTCGACACAACATGAAACTTTGCTGGTAGCATCACCAGGGTCTCTACACATGAACACCAGCATTGAGAACATTGTTTGTGTACACAGAGTTTACTAAAAAGAAAGTTTTTGAACAACTCACGTTAGCAGTAGCTTGTTCCGTTAGCCGCTGTCATGGCAGCCGAGAAGTATCGATCTCAGAATGTGACGCAACCTGGAGGACAGTTAAGGTGGAACTACTGTCTTCCAGCAACAACTATCCACGCGAGATCCCACGTGACTTTTCTGGCTTTTGATTTTAGTATTGTTTCTTATATGAGGCTCCTTTTTCAGCTTCAAGGTCAATATTGTTTTTCGATAACGACAAAACAACAAATTATCTGTGCATTTATATGGAACTAAGATTTAGGAGCGTTCCACCTTAACTGTCCTCCAGGTTACGTCACATTCTGAGATCGACACGAGCGGAACAAGCTACTGCTAACTTTCTTTTTAGTAAACTCTGTGTACACGAACAATGTTCTCAATGCTGGTGTTCATGTGTAGAGACCCTGGTAATACTAGGAGCAAAGTGTCATGTTGTGTCGAGTCTTCTTACTGTTTTAAAAATAGAGATTTTGACGCTATCATAAAAGTGCCCGTAGCACTCCCATTGAAAATGAGTTTGACCTGAAAACGAAAATACGGTAAATCTTAAAAGTGCCTCTTTCATCGTAATTATGCTTTTACATGAAGGTTTGACTCAGGTACATTCATAAAAAAAAACCTAGGTTACATTTTGGTGAGAGTTTCATTTTAAACTGTTTTCCAGTTCGCCTGCACTCATTCAGAAATCATCCAAATGACCCAAGATGTGTCATCCGGTGTATTTCAGGGCTGTTGTGTCGACTACAGATTGTTGTTTTCAGCGCAGGAGTCCACAGACACAAAGAGTTCAGTCAGATCAAGAGACAGAAAGCCGCCAACGTTTCTTTCTCAGAAGGAGCGAGGGGCGTCTCACCAGCGATCAAACGGTCTGAACGAGGCGGTGCTGATTCTATAAACAGAGATTCTGCTGCTGCACCGACCCAAACGTGTTTCAGTATATTGTGAAAACTGAGCCTGGAAAGCTTCGATCAGACTGAGCTGAGCTGAACCAGGATCCTGTTCACCGTCAGTCTCTTGTCTAAAAGATAATCAAACACTTATGGACTGATTGGCTTTATGTTTGTTACCAGCTGATCGGGGGGGTTTATAGGTCCCGTGTGGTGCAGTGCATTCTGGTTGCTGTAGGTTTTACAGTCTGTGCCCGGAGGAACACTCCAGTTCCTTTGCTCTGTTTTTTCTGTCGCACCAATTTCAAAACTCTTCCCGTCTATATGTCGTTATGGGTGACAGCTGACCTGTTCAGTCACTTACATATGAGGACATGTTAAGAACATTACACCTACAGGATGTTATAATGTTAGAAAAGCCTTTTTATGACAGATAAGGTGCTCATCATTGTTCAAGTGCTGCCTATGAAATGGCTTTTTCAGTGAAGGCCTACCTACTTACTAGACTGAGTCTCTATCACGTCTGACTTCTGGCTCTAACTGTAAATCCTTGAAAACACTTTAGGAGGATAACAGTTTCATTTGTAATATGAAATTTAAAGTTTTTGAAACATGGTCGGTTTTTGGTGAAACAGCCGTGAAGTGTTTTTGTTGGGCACTGGTTTTAACAGCGGATTAACACACATTTGGTCCTCCAGTGAGCATTATTAGGGTGTATGTGGGTGAGACCCTGATATATTGACCAGACCTCCAACTCTGTTTGTGGTTTGTTGTGATCTTATGTGCTCCGGTTTTGAGGCAGAGTGGCCGGCTGTCAGGAGAGCCACACCTGAATCAACTTCTCCTGATCGCCACACCTGATATATTTAGGCTGGATATCTCCCTCTTGCTCTCAGTTGCTGTGTCTCAATTCAGGGTTTCGGAGGAGCATTTTGAAGGCCAGTTATGTCACAAAGCCACACAAAGGCTGTCCCAATCCGAAGGCTCCTCCAAATGCTCTTCCTTTCCCCCTTTTTCTGGAGGATGCACCAGTACTATCGTTCGTGGCCTCACATATCCCAAGATTCTTTGCGCGCCCGAAAAAGAAGACAGAAAGACAGAAAATGGCAACATCGCGTGGCGTAGATCGTCACTTTCGCAGGCGTGGGTGGCAGAAATTTGTGATGTGAGGGTAAAACATCTGGTGACGCAACCAGGAAATGCTCCAAAGCCTACATAACCACATCAGCCATTGTTAAATGAGACGGTCTAGCCTTTGGAGCATTTCCTGGTTGCGTCACCAGATGTTTTACCCTCACATCACAAATTTCTGCAGGCCAGGCCCGCAAAAGTGATCTACGTATTTCTTCTTTTTCAAGCACGCAAAGAATCTTGGGATATGTGAGGATATGAAGGATGGTAGCGATGCATCCTCCGAAGAAAGGGAAAAGAAGGCCGCTGCATTTGGAGGAGCCTTCAAATTGGGACAGCCTTTGCACAGCGTTGTGACTTCAAATGCTCCTCTGCAGGATGCAAACTCTGAATTGAGACACAGCAACTCTCTCCTCTGCTCCCAATCAGCAGGACTCAAGGTTGGATGTGTTTGAATTAATTTAGAATTTCTTTAGGTTTTAAATTTAATAAAATATTCTTTCAAATCTTTTGGCTATTGTGCAGTCTCTCCCTTTTTACTGCGACCTTCTGATCCGGGTCGTGACAACAGAGCAGCTCGAAGACAAAGAGGAATGAAATAAAACAATCACTGCACAGATGATATTTGTTTGTTGAGACAATGCATTTACTGACAATCAGAAAAATGTAGACGCTCTCCAGACTTATTCTTTAAAACAGCGTTCTTTGCTGAAGCTGTCTGGGCACCACTCACATAGCAGATGACTTTTTTGTTTAATGTGTGTAAACAAGACTAATGGGCGACGGAGCCGAGACACGGCGAGGTGTTCGCGGAGTCTTTTACTTCGGCGCAGCTTGAAGCGCTGACGGAAAACAATCAGAATGTTTCCGTCCGTCTGAATTAATCATAATTCTAAATATAGTCACCTGAATACATAATTACATGAATTACGGATGCAGAGGAATAATTAAGCAGAATTTAAAATGGTTGAACTGGAAGTGTTTTAGTGGGCAAACGTGCTGCTTGTGACACGTTTGTAGAGGAGCTTTAAATGATTTTGAGTGCTAATATTTTTTCTTTCAAATTTCAAATTTAAGGGAGGCTGCAGCGGTCGAGGGTTCGAGTCCCTCCCTCGCTCTCATCCTGTTTCCTGTCATCTTTCCAAGCTGTCCTCTGAAGAAAATCAGAGAATATCCTTAAAAATAACAATTTAACTTTAACAGGACTCTGGGTGCAACTCATTTTTGTTTAAATATATCCTTGCGTGCAGCTAAATGAAAAGGTGAGGTGCCCTACTTGAGATATTTTCGATTCTGCATCTCTTTGCACATTTTTTAAGGTGAAAAAAAATCTCATGTTTCCATCAGTAGGTCGAGGAAATTATTGATTTTTTACGTGTGAAAGACAAGACACAGCTTTGAGGGTTTAAATTCAGACCCACTGTGCTTAATCAATGTCTATTTGTTTGCCTCCAGATAGTCACGATTTATTTTAAGAGCTAATGAGTCATGGATTGGTTATTTGCGGCGCACCTCCATTAGTAATGTAAATCGCAGCAGCTCTGCGGACGTGTGAACGTTTCCTCCGTGTTTTTCCGGATCGCTTATTGTCCCCTCGAACACGCCTGTGGGGCTCTGCAGCCTACTTCAACATTTGCTCTTTGCAAACAGCCCCCACGAGTAAAGGCAGCCTGGCGCGCTGCAGGCTGTGTGACAGAGATAGGGCCTCCTGGTCAACAAGCAGGTTAATTGTGTGATAGGACCAGATGCTAATACTGGCGCGAACTCCACAATCACGGCGCCCGCAGGAGCCTCCCGTCCCCCCTCAGAGGCCTCCGATTGGCTCGCGGAACAGAGCCGACCGAGTGACATTTGACACGACAGAAAAAAAAAAAAATGTGCCCGGGCCAGAAGATATTGAATTTCCTAATGAGCTTAATGTTCAAACTTTCCTGGATGGATGACAACATTTTTTTGGGGGGGTTTTTTTTTTGAAGCGTTTGGAGGATTAGGAGACGTGGAGGAGTAGAGAGACTGCACTTTGATTAACTTGGCACTTGTGGAGGAGATAACGGCTTTCTGAGAGTCTCTCCTGGGTGGATTATTGAGTGTGAGCGCTGCCACATTGTATGAACCCTCTGAAGTCCATTAGCAAACCCGACTCATCACGCAGTGAGAGAGCGGGAACGGAGGAAGCAGCGAATGGGCTTTTTGAGGTGGCGAAAAATTGATTTTAAACAAGTTGATTTCTGAAAAAAAACAAAAAACAACCCTCAATGTGAAATCAGACAGAACGACACTGACAAATGTTTGCTGGCAAAAACTGTAATACAACTGAATGAAAATACAATTCAGAGCGATACTTACAATAATTCCAGCTCTGTGAGTCACTTTTGTGGATCGACACAGGTTGTTTTTGTGCCATAAACTGCAAAAATAATGAGGGGAAAATGTTTAATATCCTCAAAAAGAAGCTGTTGCTGAATCAGCTGTTTGGATTGTAGTTTTAACCCGTCCAAGATTTTCTCACAGGACTTCCATGCGTCGTGTCAGCCGGCCGCGGTCGTTTACATGTGTTGTAAAGATGATTTTAAGAATATGAGGACGAGTTCACATGTTCCCCCAAACAATCACTGTTACTTGTTTCCAAGACATCATTTTTGTTTTCTTGATACTGAAAGCGTGAAACAGCAGTGTGGAGTTTTCTACGCTTGTGCTGTGTTCGCATACCCAGTTCTTTTGTAAATGGGAGATCCATCTAATGAAGCTTTTGATTAACGCAATAGTTAAAATAATGGCTTTTATTTTAAGGTAGGGAGATCAGTAACACTGTAGAGATACAGCCAGCAGCTGGTTAGCTTAGCATAAAGACTGGGATCAAAGCTCAATTAACGTGTGCTATCTCATTTCGTTTTGAAGATAAAATGTGATAATAACTGATTTTTTTTTTAGCTGTTTTCCCTTGATTCAGTCTTCTTGCTAAGCTAAGCTGCTAGCTGCTAGTACACAGTATGAGAGTGTCTTATCTTATCTTCTCATCTCCCTCCAACAGAGAAGAAAAAAGTATTTTCCCCAATAAACACAAATTTCCACATCTATATCAAACAATGCCCCTCATAACACCTTTAAAAATTAAGTGGCTTTGATCATTAATACCTTCTTGTAGCTGTTAACAGACCTTGATAAATCACAGCTGCTCTACCTGAGGTGTACTCATCATTATTTAAATTGCATTTGTTTGCTTTACAGCTGCAAAGTATTAGCTCATCCCGCCTTCATCCTCCCGCTGTCACTGAGTTTGAGCGTTTCCACGATGACACATTTCCTGGATACGACAGCTACAACGTATATTTTGGCAAAAACTGAGACGGGGGAGAAGAAAAAAAGAAAAAGACAACGCCGTGCTCCATCAGGCGGCTCTAAAAGATCTGGACATATATCCACCTGACAGTATCTGTTGGCCTCACAGGTTGGATCTGTCAACCAGCCTGAGTGATTCCTCTGACAAACAACAGTAGATGGTTTCAGGGGATGTCGTGGAGGAGATTCATCCCCCAAAATCTTCTGTCTGTGCCGCTGCGTTGATATAGAACCCGCTATTCTGTTTTGTTTTGTTTTTTCACTCAAGGCTGCGAATTCACATAATGGAAAAAAAGTTGTTCCTTTAAAGGTTTCGTGTCTCTTTCATCGTTAACAGCCAACACGGCTGGATGGAAGTGGAAGTTTACTCTGTAATAAAAAAAGCAATTCTCAGTAAAGCCGGGAGGAACATCTTTATCCACGCCCGCTACTCCGAGTGTTTACTCGCCATCGCGCTCATTAAAACTTGTTTACATCCTCCTCGTCTACACACAGACGCTCCCCAAATTAAAGCAATCAATAATGACTAATGCGTTTTTATAAAGATGTTAAGTAAGGATGATTACAAAGAAGTGCTTCTGTGTGCCTAATTTGGAGAATCTTTCCCCATAAATGAAACATCTTCCTCTCGTCATGGTGCGGTTGGTAGTAAGTGTAACGTTTCCATCCGCAGCCTCAAATTCATCCTCACACCTCCGGCTGATCTGCTGGGCCTAAACTCCTCTTCGCATGTGGTGGGGCTTTAGGATTTGAGGATCTGAAGGATTAAGGGATTTTCTGATTGCTCTGAAAAAGACACCATGGGATACAGAAATCCAAAAATGGCTGAGGTACCCACATCAAGATTAGGAGGGTATTATTTTCCCCCCTTCAGGAAAGAAGACAGGAGAGCCGCTGCTGACGGCTTTTGAAACAAGTGTGTTGGGGAAACATTTACAATTTAAGACGACTGTAGCGAACCACAAAGCCCGCTCTGCGCTAAAATCACTCAATGCACTTTTCCAATTTCAGGAAATGTCACTGCCTGTTGTCTCAAGTGTGCTTTCACTCAACTAGTTTAATTTTCTCTGGAAATTTGTTGCTGTTAATAACGAGCCAACCGCACATGATCCTCTTACACTTAACATCTCGGCTGAAATTACTTCTAAGCTTGCTGCCACCGATCCCAGAAAAGAAAAAAAAAAAAGAAGAAAAGTAGATATAGATGGCATCTGTGGCGGCTGGGAGGGAAAAGATCATTTGTCAGAAATGTTTGAACCTGTCAGAAGGAATATAAATCTGAAGAGACAAGTCTGAGAGTTAAAAGTCAACTTTCTTCCTCGTCATACATCTATTTTTCGCCTATTTTTTGCACTTGTTGTGTTTTTCCTTGCGGAAATATCAGATGTCACATGTGACAGGCAGCGAGCGTGAGTAATTGTGGGCCACGGGGGACAGACGGCACCGGCAGTCACCACCATCCTCAGACGCTGGCCTTTAGGTGAGCGAGGCCAGCGGTGCACGAGGCAGCCGTCGCCTTACCGCCATCGATCAGGGACTGTATTGATTAATGAAGTGCTAAATGTGTCACCTAAAAAAAGCAAGAAAGCATTTTCTTGGACGTGATAACTACGGGAGGGAGATCAGCAAGACTTTAAGACAATAACTTGGATATATTTTCATCTAAAACTGATGTTGTCACATCTCATTAATAACAACTCTTTGACTAAAATGAGGTTGGACACCAAATGTACCTGTTAGACAACCAGCCGAGGAAAATCAGTGAGTCCGAGATGTCGCTGTTGTGTAGAAATCAAAGCAACACAGTACTAAAAGTGACACTCTTGCCAAAATGCAACCTAAGCTTTTTTAGTAAATGAATGAGTCAAACTTTAGTGTAAAACCATAATTAAGACCAAAGAGGCACTTTTAAGATTTACCGTAGTTTCGTTTTTGGGTCAAACTCATTTTCAATGGGAGTGCATGGGGCAAATTAGCGATAGCATCAAAATCTCTATTTTTAAAACAGTAAGAAGAATCGACACAACATGAAACTTTGCTGGTAGCATCACCAGAGTTTACTAAAAAGAAAGTTTTTGAACAACTCACGTTAGCAGTAGCTTGTTCCACTCGCCACCGTCCTGCCAGTGTCGATCTCAGAATGTGACGTAACCTGGAGGACAGTTAAGGTCTTTCGTTGTAATTATGCTTTTACACAAAGGTTTGACTTGGGGATGTTCACAAGAAAAGCCTAGGCTGCATTTTGGCAAGACTTTTGTTTTACTCTACAGCTTTTAACTTCACAGGTTTGACTGAAGATGACAACAGTATAAATCAAATTTGGCCATTTCACAAATGTCCAAAATGCAAATCAACCTCCACTTTTCTACCAAGTGGACCTTCCAGTCTGTTGACCGCTCAAAGCGCTTCACTACACTTGTCACATTTGAGGGTATCGAGTATCTTACTCGAGGGTACTTCACCGTGCTGGGGGAATCGAACCGGCGGCTTTCCAATCACTAGACAATGAGCCCTTAACTCCTGAGGCCGCCCACCAGGATGTAACTGGTGTTTTAAGCTGCGTCACAATGTTTTATTTTCCTGATATGTGTCCCATTCTGAAACAGCAAAGGGAAGCAAAGGCTGGAAAAAGAAATGAATCTTGGTGTGGAAAACAGGCGCCAAATGCAGGAGTCTATCCCCTCAACAAATAGACAACTTACATAATCATCCCCTCTAATAATTGCATACAAGTCCCTTTATGTGACAATAAAATCCCTGCCTCCACCTGGTGCACCAACGCCTACAGTGTGTCCTCATCACACTGCAGACTGCAAGCTTGTGTTAATTAAATTACAGCCTTTTGACGTCCGCATCACCTGAGTGTGTTACCCTCAGCGGAGCCGACTATTTCTGCCAAAGATGTGTCAGTTCCTAACAGCAAACAGACAGGACGCATTTTCCCTCTAATGACCCTCCAAATCAGAGAGGAGAGGTAGCGAGAGAAGCCCCTCAGGCCTCACTTTGCTCTCTGACTCCTCTTCAAAAAAAACAAGCAAACCTTGATTTGAAAAATTTCGTGCTCCTGCAGAAACGCCTGATGATGCGGCCGTGTGCTGGCTGGAATTGGTACTGAGTAAGAGCAGTGAAACATGAGCAGGGGCAGCGGGGAGAGCAGCCACCACCGGTTGCTCGCAGCAGAGCTCGATGTGCTTTCAGCTTGTGTGGAAAGGGTAAGCATGCCACGACGGGTTTTTAAAAGCACCGGAGCTGTCACTGCGATCACGCAACTCACCCAGGCACCCCCACTCACCCCCACCCCCACCCTGGAGGTCAATACCTGGACGTTTTTCATTCTCTATAAATGAAATACCATCTTTCACACGCCGCTGCCTCCCTTTTCCTTGCCCTTTGCACCTGCCCTTAAAACCCCACCTGAAGGAGCTTCGCAGTGAGAATGATTCAGGCGCTGAAAGTATTGATTTTAGTTTGCAGCATGAAAGGATCTGAAAAGACCCTTTTGATTGACTGCAGGATAGTGATAGTCGACTCCTCCGCGGTGTGGGTGTAATCATTAGCAGCGGGCTAAACCCTGAGGTCGGTGGAGTCTCACGCTGTCAGGGGAGGTTTGGTCCGGAGGGAGTAATCTGTTCACACAGCTCTGCTCCATTACCCGTCTGTCTGGAGAGGGAGAACTATGACTTTTCTATCACTCCGTGTTTCTATTCACGTCCCGTTCTTTCCCCCCTCCGTCTATCACCGCATCATTATCTCCCTGCATGCCGTCCGTCTTGACTTCCGAACGCTAAAAGGCGCTGTAAGACGAGGACCGAGAACTTGGCGGCTCACTCGGCTCCGACGCGTCTATTTTTGTCGTCATTATGCTGGAAACTACTCATCGTACTGTCGGCATTACGGTACTGGGGTTTTTTTTTCTAATTAGCCTTGTCACAGCGAAGCTAGACCGGTGACCGGTTCATGATTAAGATCCAGCTGGCGTGATTATCATAGAAACCACCGTAAGTGATAAACAATCGAGAGTTTCCGCTGCGTTTGAGACTTTAATCAGTTGTGGCATCCGTCATACGAAGTGTTAAAGGTAAAGAAAAGACTAAGTCAGCGCGCGGCGGTGTAATTTTAGAGATGTGATGTGAACAAAAGGTGAAGAGATGCAAGCGGAGGAGTCGGAGGCGACAGGTGTGACGACTCCTCCCGCTCCGTTTGTGAGTTTTACCTGTTCCTGTGTTGAAGCAAAGGACATGAGACAATGAGAGAAAACAGAAAATGAGGAACTCAGTTCAGAGAGTTGCTAATGAGTGACAGCGCTGATGATATTGTGATCAAACGGGGAAGGTCCGACTTGATTTCCGCTGATGAGACTGTAATTACGCTGCGAACAGGAACCTTTTCTTACACGAACTGGAGGAACAAACAACGTATTGATTAAAATTAAAAAAAAAAAAATCAGTGTTGAACCTGCCCTCTGAAGTGTGTTGCTCATTTCCTGGAAGCATTTCCTCACAGGAAGCGATCGTCGGCGTAGACATGTTGGGTTTTATTTAGTTTCTCCATGAATCTCCCGTTGACTTAAATACAGCTGTCGACACAGTGGACCTGGATTTGTGACTTTTACTGGTCAGAAAGTTTTGTCACTGATGTAAATTCCTGTGGGAGATGCACACAGGTGTTTTTTTTTTGTCTTGTGCGGTTGATAACAAATCCCTGCTGGCTCTTGTGGACTTTTGTCTTCCCCTGCTCGGTTTCAGACAGCGGGCTCTGCTTAGGGAACCCGTTGGGGGTCGCTGGTAACAGTTGCCTTCCCATCCCACTGATTTTCGAACAAAATGAGACGTCCGTGTTTTTGGAGCGTCGGGCAGAAAGTTTGATCGGTCATCTTAGATAAATACAACCGGAGAGGCGCATTTTAAGGAAATGAGGCTTCCTCGGAGATAACATGCCGAGATCGATTTCCGTATCACAGTCAGGAGGAGACAAATTAGTGAGGAGGCACAAAAGAATCCCAACGTTCGAACTCACTGACTCACAGATTTAAAGCTCTCTAATGATCTGGGAAGTGTTTGACTGTAAGATGCTCCAAGTGGTTGAAATGGTCTGATAGGAACAGGAAAGCACCTTGTGACCTTTCACTTTACCTAGTAGGGTTTGGAGGTTTATAATGAACACCAAAAGTGCTCATTAACACAAAAGAAAATCACAAATACTGAATCTGTAGAAATGTTGTGGTCAGCCCGACTGATTATTGGACAAGTTGTGAATGGTGACTCAGCAATCAAATGTTTGGACATTTAAGATGGATGTACAGAAACGCTGCAAAAAGAGGGAAAAAAAGAGGAAAGAAAGAAAGGAAATGGTGACGTATTTCTTCACTTTCGTGGGCCTGGACGGCAGAAATCGTGACGTAAGAGTAAAACATCTGGAGACGCAACCAGGAAATGAGGCTCGACCGTCACATTTAACAACGGCTGACGTGGTTAACAAGGTCTCTGAAGGACTCGCCTCCAAAGACCGCAAAGACCACGAATTGAGACACAACAACTGTCAATATTATACTTCCTGCTTACATACACAGAGCATTATGGGAACTGTAGTTCCAAAAGTTACATCATGGTTGTCTGTGAAATAGATTCAAGACAAAGAACATAAATGGTTAAACGTTGTGATGTTTCACTGTCGATATATGTTTTGGACACGAGTAAGACTCAGTCTGTCCAGCTGACATTCTGCTGTCTTGATTTTGTCAGCAGGGTCACACAGTGTCAGACTCTAAACTCTGCTTTAGTGGATACTCCACTTTGAAGAATTCTCCTGCGGAGGAAAGTAAAGTGAAAACAAGGCACAGTTCCATACTCAAATACACGTTTCCGACCTGTCAACGCGTTTTGTAGCGATACACTGTCACCACGGGCGCTCGTATATCGGTGCAGAGCGCAGGGTCTGCTTCAATTTGCCGTGACGGCGGATGAAGACTCTGAGAGCGACAGTCGAGGCGAGGCGAAAAGCTTTGTGGGAAGCTGTGTGAAATTTCAGATGACATGGGAGAGAGACCAGGGCTGTGGACAGCTGAGAAAATCCTCCTCCTCAGGCATAAATCCTCCAGACTTGAAATCCTGTCCACCGCTTGGCTAAGCTATAAATTCAGCTTAGTGGACAGTCCATTTAGTTTGAATTTTGGACATGAAAGCTCTTAATTTCTGCAGGAAGTGGTCTTTTTTACAGCCTTTCTGGTCAGCTGAGGGTAGTTCAGACATAAAAAGATGTAGTTTGTCGCTCGTGAAACTGAGATGTTTTGAAATGTAGTACAGTTTGACATCACAGACCAGCAGGGCAGTTTTCTTTGATGCTGTTTTATACTTCTACTCGACCACATCTCAGAGGGTGATACCAGACTTCATACTCTTCATCTATTTATCAGATACCTGTTGAGATTATTACACTGTACAGACAGACAGCTGAAAATAAATCCGTCCTCTGCAGCGGACATCATGCGTCAACGGGTAATTCACCCATTTTTGCACGTTTTATTCCAAATTATGATACATTTAACACTTGAATAGTTTTATTAATCAGCAGTACTTTGGATTTAATTAAAATACACGCCCGTTTTAACTAATTATAGGCCCACAGAATAAACCCTTTGGTGCATAACGTCCTGCAGTGCACAGACGTATCATCAGACGCACACAAAAAGATGGACGATAGAAGAGTGTTTAGTTGAAAAGTATCGTAAAAGTTCTGGTTTACAAGTTTCTCACGGATCACTTTTCACATCACGTATGCACGGTGTCGCCAACGTGATGCTTTCGGAATAACAAACAGGCCACTGAAAAAAAGATTTCTACAAACACAGAAAAGTATTACTGTATCATTTAATAATCTGCACATGAAAGCGTTGATAAAATGTGATGGATTTAAAAAAAAAAATTAAAAATGTCTCACCTACAAGAAACTTAACTAAAAACATGAAATAAACACGGACAATTAAGTCAAGTTATCATGTTTCAAGTCTTGAGCGTCCACTAGAATCCGAGTTAGCATGACTCAGGTCCATGATGATGGTATTTTCCATCCATGATACTGCAATTTTTAAGTTGAGTGAAGAATCTGAGTTCCTCCTGCACCGCTGCCAGAGACCGCAACATCAATCACTATCTGATTTTTCATATAAATAATAAATCACACATATTCTCTCTCTCAAAAAAAAAACACAAAAAAAAAAACACAACCCCACCTGCAGGTTTCAGCGCCTGTCGATGCTCATATTTTACTAATGTGGGCGAAGGTTGAGCCAGGTAAATATTTGAAAAGGAGCTTCTTCGTTGTGCCTGGCAGCTGCTTTCCTGCCGTCTCTGGAGTGTCAGAGGTGTTTGAGTTCAGGGCTGCTCTGAGCGGCCACCGCGACGCTGCTTATTGTAGATAAACGTGTGAAAAAACAGCTATCGGGCAAAATGTAAAGAACTGGAGAGTGCGGAAAACATTCCAGTATCAGGTGAAATATAATTACTTTAAATCAAGAATGGAGGGACTGTGGCCAACGTCCCGAAGGCAACAACCAGAGATATACGGTCCTGTGTGTTTCCTGCGTCTGTGCCGATGAGTCCTCGTCAGCATTCCTGGTGCGTCTCCAGGTCTTTTTTATTCTGCAGACGCGTATTCAAATGGCGGGAAATAAATGAGGTTGACTGTGCCTTGCTCCTTTTTTTTTTTTTATCTGTTCCATGTTCAGAGGAAAGCTTCTGACATATTGGTTTTATTCCCATGAGTAAAAAGAAAAATTCAAATTTATTACATTGTTTGCTTTTTTTTTCCTCTTTCATCTGTCCGACTATAATTACTTTTACCTCCACAGCGAGCCCTCTCGCCATAAATGAAATGCGTACATGTGCACGGGAGCGTTGCATGCTCACATTCTGAATTCTGTTTACATTAATATGCTGCTCTCACCCTTTGGCTGAACTGAAGACTAATGGAGGTTACTTTAATATTTATGAGGCACATCTCCCGGCGCACTTGGCCCACTGTCCCACGTCTTATATAAAAACCACTGATATAGCACCAGACCGTATGAAAAATCACGTCCTAATGGCTTGTCTCTCTCTCTCTCTCTCTCTCTCTCCTCCCTCAACCCTTGTAATCACCATCTGTTTGTCCATATTGTGTGATCCTCTGTTTCTGGTCCCCGCGGCTCGTCACCAGACGCTTCTTCTGGCCTCCTGCTCGGCGTGTTTGTGGTCTGTGGCCTGGCTCTGCTCGGCCTTCTAACGCTCGCCTCCTGGAAGCTGTGCTGTGAGCCTTGGCGCGCTAAGGCCCATTTCCACAGTCCATCCCTCGGCCCGGCCTGTGGCCCAGAGCGCCGCCCTCTGCAGCCGCCGCCTCCTCCTCTTCTTCCTCCCCTGCTCCCCAGTCCCCAGCAGCCAGCGGTCACCATGGCGACGGAGAAGGTGAAGGACCCCGTGGGCTCGATGGGCTTCCTGGAGGCAGCCGTGAAGATAAGCCATACTTCTCCTGACATCCCCACTGATGTGCAGCTGTCCATGAGGGAGCACTTCCTGCGCCGCACGCAACGCATGCAGAGGCAAACCACTGAGCCGACTTCCTCGACTCGGTCAGTCACATACATGTGCACGTGCAACTGATGCCACACAAGACTGTGCCGTGTGGTTATCCATGTGAAAATGTGCTCGAGGGTACATACAAGCATGCATGTGTGCACACATGAGTAGAGTTTAAGAAATACAAGGAATAAGTCAGAAAAAAGTAGCCACTCATTGTGTATTTTCAGAAAGTAGGCACCTAATAGCCTTATTATATCTCTAATGAAAGCAGGAATTTTCAATCTGAGCACTTTGGTATCTACAAAAGTTAATTATAGTAAATACTGTAGATCGTGTTGCCCGCTGCCTTGGAGGCAGCTCATTGCAGGTCATTATGGTAAGGCTAATTATATGTGATGGCTTCTTCATGAGAATTAATGGAACAGAGTGGAGAAAAAACACAGGCGTGCCAGTGTAAGCAGAGTTGCACATTTTCGGCACATTAGTGTTGAGTATCAGTCTGCTTATTATGCAGCTACCCTTTAAAAAGCACACGTCTCTCTGTCCTTGGATTAAAGCAGCAGCGATTTGCATGAAGGGTCCTGACACAGCAAACCATCAGTCACTCCTGGCTCCTCAGTGGCTGTCACTGTGCTTTTTGTTGTGGTTGTTTCATTAATTCAGTTTTTATGGTGACTTTACTTTTACTTTTCAGCTGCACATTTTACTGTAGTTTCCCGTTCCTCAGGCAAAGGGAAAAAAAAGCAAAGAAGAGCAAAACTAAAAGGAAGAGATGTTGACTCAAGTCGCCATTTTGATGACTTGCAACTTGACTTGACAGAAAACGAATGACTTGAGACTCGGCTTGGACTCATGACTTGACTTGAGACAAGATGAATTGCGAATCATCAGTTTAGAATAGGTTTTAAATACTGTCTTGACCTGCCCAAGGAAAAATGACATGGGATTAACTTGAGACTCGAAAGACTTGAGTCCACACTATTGCTTAAAGAGGAATTCCAATATTTTAAAACCTGAGCCCTATATTCACATGTTTTGGTGTGTAAATCAGTCATACTTCCGTCCTCTAGATTGCCTCAGCTGGCAGCTGAGATACATCGGCAGTGTTCTCCTTTGGGGCAACTGAGTAGCAGAAGTGGATATTTTTGTCACTGACAGGCTGCGGTTGTTATTCTGGTGGCTGAACTACTGAGGTACACAAGTCTTGGGTCAAGCAGAAGTCTTGCTCGGGGGCAGTTGTTACAGTTTCTTTATCTCGATGGTTGAAATCAGTCCAGTAATGAGCCATGACTTCTTGTTGGCAGTTCCTCGAGGTCAACACATTCTCACTCCTAACTCCAAATTTGGCCCTAACACTTCAAGCTATGATGCTCTACCTACCTGTCTTACTTCAGATTAACAAATTGTTAGTATGACATAACTTATGGAGTGTTATTAACGTTGTCTAATGGTTGTGCTTTGGTTAAGGTTTAGGCATAAAACCTACTTGGTTAGGGTAAGGAAAAGATTACACCTTGGTTTCAAATAATGTAAGTTTTGTGAGTAATGTAACAAATATGTGACATTATTTACATACATTCATTTACTTAATACATAAATCAAACACAAATCACTCTTGACTTCTGGTCACAAATGAGAAATGAGCCCCAGTCGCTAGAGGGAAAGTGGCAGTGGACAATCTCCCTGACTTTGGCCGTTCTTGCTCTTTATATAACTGTTCTAGATGGGGTGCCTCAAGAAGAGATGCTGGAGGGACGAGCAGGTTGTATTTGACAGGTTGGAAAGTGAGAAAATGTTGTTTAGGTGTGCTCAAAACTCCTCTCTCCGACTCTCTTGATTCACGTTTCTATTGTCAACTTCCTGAGATTTCCCAGCAAGTCTTTTCCTTGAAGACTTGGCGTTTCTGGCTGGAAAAAAAGATCTTATTATTTAACAAAAAGGTCTAAAACAACCTCAACCTGTGGCAAAAACAAGAACTTAGAGTGGACGTAACTTTGCTAGTTGCAGTTGCCCCAAAGGATTACATAGCAGCTGTTGTCACGGCTACTGGACCGATTCCAGACATTAGGTCGGATATGAATCATTAACACACCAAAGCATGTAAATACAGGGCCCCTGGTTTAAAAATACTGTAATTGAAAATTAGACATAATTCATAATTAATTGGTATTCCAGGCAGTGACTGTGGCATGAGAATAGTAGGGCAATTGTTCTCATGCATTTTTAAAAGACAATATACAAACAAGCCACAGGCAATGAGCTATTTCCTCCCACAGGAGAACCAGCTAGTCATTGGCTGTTGTCTTTGATCAGTCTTTAACAGAAGATGTGAGGTTACATGAGGTGACACCATCAGTCACCCTTTGTCAGCGCTTGTTGTTTGAGGTCAGCTTGGTGCGTCTTTGAATGTGTGAAGTCAAAACGACCTGCAGTTTCTCTGCTCGTTGTCGCCACATCACTTTAACACAAGTGATTCTCTGTCACTCTCTGTCTTCTCGTATGTTCTTGTCCCTGCAGGCACAACTCATTCAAAAGACACCTGCCCAGGCAGATGCAGGTGAGCAGTCTAGACCTGGGAAATGACTACGTGCCGGACAAAGAGGAAACGTCCACCAGCATCGGCCGCATCCAGCCAGAGCTCTACCAACAGAAGACGCTGGAATCAGAGGACTCGTCCAAGAACGGCAGCAGCAAAAACTGTGGCTCCATTAACTTCTCTCTCAAGTATGACTACGAAAACGAATGCCTCATAGTCAACATCCTCAAGGCAGTAGACCTACCCGCCAAGGACTTATGCGGCACATCTGACCCGTACGTGAAGATCTACCTGCTGCCCGACCGCAAGAAGTTCCAGACTCGCGTCCACCGGAAGACGCTCAACCCCACATTCAGCGAGAGCTTCCAGTTTCCTGTGCCTTACGACGAGCTGGCGGTCAGGAAGCTCCACATGAGCGTCTTTGACTTTGACCGGTTTTCTCGACATGATATGATCGGGGAGGTGGTGCTGGAAAACTTGTTCGAGACGTCAGACCTCTCCAGGGAGACGAACATATGGAGGGAAATCCAATACGCCACCAGTGTAAGAATCCATTGGCTTTTTCTCATATACACTATGCATTACAATCTATACGTCTGAGTCACATTTTGCACCCAGGGTCAAAGTTCCCGGCACTGAGGTCGAGTTCCTCTGGACATTTACTAGAAATCTGGGGGAGTTTTTAACTGGCGAGACAGATTTTAACCCCGAATCAATCACAATCGACCAACTTAATAATTGGTTTTCATTTGACAGGAAGTTGATCAACGTTTTGCCTGTCATATGATCAGATGGCTTTCTGGTATGTCAGATGTTTTGTTCAGGTCCAAGCTCACAAGAGCCGTTCAAAGACGGTAGTTGTTGAGGAAGCACTTGTCTTGTCTGAAAAAACTTCATTGTAGATGTTACTGGACAAAACCATCCAGAGATGAGCATAAAAGTTGCAGGTTCTTGTCCTGCAGAAAGGCAAACTGAAAAGGTGTAGTGTAAGTTAAAGGTCCTATTTGTAAAAAAGAAGTCTCATTCCCAACTCGTCATAAACTTTGGGATGGCGTCTGACCCATCCTAAAATCCCAAAATGTCAATTTTTGACAAGATGAGAAACCCAGCGTGTTATTACTGTATTTGATGAGTTGGGAATGAGACTCAAAAATCTACTTTTCTTACAAATAGTTCCTTTAAAACGACATGCAAGATTGATAACAATTCAAAACAGTGTCCGCCGAGCTGTAGCAACAGATAATATCCATCCTAAAATGAATGAACTAACACCAGTCTGACTGATATTCCCTTGAGTACACAATTAAAAACCCTTATTTAGGAACTCAAGAGCGAGATAACTGTTTTTGCAAATGAGTCCTTCAAATGGGTTTTTTACGTTTGTGGCAGCTAAATGACGAGTGCAGGCAGCACTCTGACAGTTTGGTATTTTTCTGACCTTGAAATTCACTTTGTACTCTGTGGGGTGTTCTGGTAGTCAGTGCACAAAGCACATTTTTGGTACTTTAGTGGAAACTGGGCCTTAGACATTATGCTCAAAATAGACATCTTAGACATCTTCCGGCGCAGTGTCACATAACAGTCCAGGCACGTATCTGCAGTGGCCTTCCCAAGAGTAGTTCATCAAAGACTTTGTGTTTTTTGAAGTTTTTTGTTGAGGTGATCGGCTCAACAAATTCATCACCATGAAGTAGCAACACATTAGCACTGAATAAGTGAGGTTCCATGAGTAGAGCCGCGACCAGCTGGTCAACATAACGAAGGAAAGTGACGCTTTTGTTGAGCTTTTGGATCAGCTGTTTTCAGAGTGAAGTTGCCGCTAATGTGACAGGCTGAGACGCTCTGATCTGCGCGCAACTTCAAAAAGCATGTTTTCACTTTGCACTGCTGGACATCGAGGGTGTGAAGGTACACAGAAGCCACAGTTCGATCCACACCAGGGATTTGGGGTCACGGTACAACAGGAACAAAGGCAACAAAAGGCGTGACTTGTTTTCATTTATTTTCAACCCACAGCAATGTAAGTTAAAGACACAGAGATAGGCGGTGCAGTCTGGACAGTTAGAAAACACTCTCGCATGGATCATATTTCTATGCAGAGCTGAAAAAACAAATGCAAATGTGATGTAATTGCCAATGACGTTGTGCCGAGCGTTGCTAAAATAGTCCCTAAACAATATTTTCACTACTTTTAGGCCAAAGAAATTAAAAAAAAACAACAAAAAAAAAACGATGACAGATTCAGTTTTCCCCCAGCTGAAGTTTCCTCCTGACTGTGCAGAGAAGGCAACATTTGAGCGTCTTTATTCAGCTTTCAAGAAAATATAATCCAACAGTGATTTCAATAATAAAAACATTTAAAATCCAAACAATCATAAAAAGGTTTAGAGTCTTCTAAGTGTCTGATTTCGGGAAAGGAGTGTGCCGAGGGAATTTAATTGCCAGCTGTGGCCCGGTAACGTGAATCAAATGACTGGAGATATATCAACCTGTGCGATATGATGAATCAGATTCATATTCTACAAAAAACATAATTGTCACTTATGAGAATACATTAAGGGATGAGTCACAAGATATCAACGTCTCTAACATGAGAAAAAAAAGAGAAGAATTTCTGACTCATGTTTCTTGGAGCTTCGTTACATGCTGATGTTGTCAGGGAGGGTTGTGTTCAGGGACTGAGTGTACCTTGTCTCTGGCACCGTGTCCAGGACCTGAGAGCCCTCACCACTTCATCACATCCACGGAGCTCTTACCTTACTGACAGTTTTACCCCCCTCCGGTTGTTGAACTTGAGCTTCTACGAGGGGTCGTTCAATAATCTCAACGTTATTGCTTAGGAGGCAGAACAGCGGCGTGGAATATCCTTGGCACGCAAACTTTATTGAACCGCCAAATGATTTTATGACAAAATCCCTTGCTCACATTAAATCCTCGATTGGCAACATGAAGGACGCACAGATGGCGAGGCTGGGTGGAAACAAAACACAAAACATGAAGTGATGCGTAATGCAAGTCTTGGGTGAGATTAAGACGCTGCTTCGAAAGGACTCCGCAAAGTTTAATGGGAGGGAGAAATATTGAGCAGAGGGAGGGAGGGAGCTTTACTTAGTTCACAGATCAAGGAGAGCTATTCATCAATACCGCCAACTTACACAGGCATTACTAAGATAAAGAGTGCGGAGGTGAGTTATCGATTTCAGACCATTTCTTATGTGTGTTCGATCTGACTGAACTATTCTGGGATGGTTTGTACACGCTGATCAGTGGCACAACTGGAGGAGAATGTTGATCATGTGGAAGTGACTAAAACCAAAGAGGCTGTCGGTCTTTGTATGACGCAGCCACAGTGTCGTTATGATCACACAGAGACTCTTCACTGCAGGTGCAGCCGCTTCAAAAACGACCTTGGAAAAGCACATTTTTGTGCAGCGTGGTTTGCCTGTGGAGCAGGGCTGCGTAACCGGACATCATGTAGTTAAGGGACAAAGCACAGTTGAAAAGTGTAAGCTACTGAACAAGAGAGCGTGAGAGAGGATAAACACTGAATAATCTGAATCTTAACGGTAACTGGTGACTAAATGTATCCAATAATTGTAGGAGAGGATGTGTAAAGTAGCAGAAAATAAAAAAAAAAACCTCAAGGAATGTACCTGTAAATTGTCCTTTCATCACTGGTTGTTTGAAATTTGGACACAAAGATTTACATTTTCACTGCAAAGGACATTTGTTTTTAGTCTCCTTGATTGCTAATAATCAATATCAGCCATAAGAAAGACGTATCAGTTGCCACCTTGTATTAAAAGTTCAAATCTTTTGGAGCAGTTGCAGGTGCTACATATGATTATATCTGCATTGATCCATTTATAAAGTTTGTGATGACTCTGGAAAGTTATCGCATCTGGTTCAAACTGCGATGAAAGCCATCAGTCAGACAGATCATTACAATCTTCAGTGTGTCTTTGACCAGAGTTGAGAGTCCTTTGTGATTCATCCCTCGCTCTGCACTCTCTCTATGAGTTCTTACCATCAGACCAGAGCTCAGAGGTGCAAATTGGATCAGTTTAAGAAGTCCTTTGTGCCTTTATCAGCTGGAATTTTAAACAGCAGCCTAGATAAGCAGAGGTTACACAGGCTGTGCTGCAGCACAGAACCACCAGCTGATTGAAACCTCAGTGTGTATTTTAGTTTTTTGTGTTATTTATCATGTGTTTCTTGTATGTCTTCTGTCTGTGGTTTTGGCCCATATGCGTTGTTCAGTTCTAGCTTGTCAAGTTTGCAAAATAGCCTTCAACAAAATGTAAAGTTAAATCCTCAATGATAGTAATAACATGAGGTGAGTTCACCAAATATATAACAGTTCATCCTGAGGGGGACAAAACAATCCGTCCACTGTCGACTTCACGCCTCTAGAGGAAATGTCAAACGATCGCCAAAGTTTTTTGGCTACATCATCTTGGAATCATGAATCCCTCTGCAAGATTTCATAGATATCAATAAACTGCTCATTATATAAGATAATCCCGTCTGACCTAACGACCGATCAACAGACTGACGTCGTCGTCCCCGCAGTGTTGCTGCCAGCGTGGCTAAAACATGATTAATGCCGTGCAGATGATTCTGACTGGCACCGAAACAGCTTGTGTTCCTACAAGGACAATCAAAGTGTCACTTTATGCTTTTACAACACTTGACATTTCTGCTGTGCTCTCACATTATGGCTGAACCTTCACACCCTTCAGAGAGAAATCCCTCACTTCCGCAGCAGAGAGAAGCCGGAGCACAGCTGTATGTGCGAAGAGACGCTAAGACTGCAGCACTCAGACAGACGTGTGGAGATTTGCCAATCAGCGGGATTCTCACCGAGCTCATTCAGAGAGATTAGGGGTCTGTGAGACCTTAATACTGTTTATAGGATGGGGCTAAGAACTCGCATGAGACAGGCAACAGGACTTTCACTCCACTCGAGACTGTTAGCTCGGTTGGGACTCAAAAGGCGACTGTTTCTACACGCAAGAAGCCGATTGTTTGTGTTTGGAAAGTTTTGTCTCAAAGGTAATTTAGATTATATGACACATTCTCACACGAGGGATCGCTCTCTGAAAAAAAACTGTCTGCTCGACTTGTTCACTTGTTGATTATGTGGGTGATTGTGCTACATTACGTTTAAGTTATTGAACTGTAAATCTGAGTGTTTCTAATTTACTCACGGTGATCATCTGGAACATGATCAGAAGGCAACGCAATAAAAAACCTGCAGTGAGAGTAATGAAATTTTCGTAGAGTTGATCGGGAGGACGGCCATGGTTCTCAGAATTGAACCAGATCGTTTTCAAGGAGAAACTTTTAACGTAATAACATGAAGGACTTGAAGTGAAGGCCAAATGTTGTTGTTGTTGTTGTTGTTGTTCCCTCTTCTCACTTGATTAACTCTCTGCTGCCATTGGCCCGACTTTTTACACCTTTCTTCCCAGTGTGCATCATTCAGGGTGCTTCAGATTATTTCTGATCAGGGACGTGCACATGATTATAGAGGGACAGGGTCTGAAAGTCAGAAAACGGCAGTATGTGCGCGGGACTTTTTTTCAGGCCTTAAAGGGATATTCCGGTGTAAGTTTAATCCATGGTTTAACACACCGTGACCCTGAGAAAGGAAAGGAAATAGGATCCCAGCACATAGTTCGAGGCATCGAAACATCTGCTAGCTTTGCTGGATTCCTATTGTAAAGTGAACACAGCTCACCACTCTCCTGCAGCAGCTTACTCTTGTGGGGAAGCCCTGACGAGTCGATTACCGAGTGCAGTAGAGTTCTGCAGCTCAAGGATGAAAATGTATGATTATTACTCCATGGAAATGCAATCAACTGTTAACCACTGGTTTTTTTGACATCCCTATGCACAGTAATACAGTAATTTATTTATTCATTGAAAAACCCTTGGGCTCTATGTGTGCATGTGCCTGTTTCCAATTCATATTTCATTTAATGACATCAAGAAATGATACTAAAATGATATATTATTCACATCCTACCCCTCATGTCTGTGCATTCAACATGAAGCTAAGGGCCAGTGGGTGAATTGAGGAGAGACGCCATCTCCCTTTGTTAGCAAAATGACCAAAATGCAGGGTTAGATTTATCCCCCCCCTCAGAGATCACTAATAGACGGACCACTGCCCAGGTCTGGTCAATTATTGAGGATTATTACATTTTGAAAGAGCATTTCTATTTGAATCACTGCAGCTTTTCTAGTCTTTACAGCACTAGCGGCCCAGGAAACTCACTGACCAATTACATGCAGTAATCAGCCAATCTGCTTTAATTACATCCAGTATTGCATTAATATTTCAGACTTAATTTCCTCCCTTTCCTGTATAAACTGAAATTATAGTCAGAAAGTGGTTTAATACTAATGTCAGCTTTCATCTAACGGGGGCTAACGCGTCATCGAATATGTGGTTTTTACCTTCAAATATCGTCTTTTCTGTTTGTTCTAAACCAGGAAGTGGGACAAAAAAATTACAACAAGTTATTCAGATTCCCCTACCTTTATAAAACGACACGCTTTCCACCATATGTGTGTGAACTTAACATCACAAAGGAAGGCTGGCAAAATAGTGAGTTTAAAGAGATGTCTGTCACTTTAATAAAACCATTAATAGAATAATTTCTGTTAAATTAGAGATGCTGGTGTACTCATGCTAGCTGTTCCCCCCCGGTTTCACTCTCTATGCTAAGCTAAGCTAATCACCTCCTGGCTGTAGCTCTGTGGCGTTGATGCAAAGACAATACAAAGACAAGAAACATGAAATGTTTCTGCATTCCTCTTGTGCCTGATTAGAAAAAACAATGCAGCAGTTACCAAATCACAGTCTCATAATGCAGAACTTGTTCACCCCCAAAAAGATGCAAATTGAGAAGTTGCATTATTTTACATCATATTAGTTCTTTTACACAGCTTTATGTCTAATCTGCGCTCCAGTTATCTAGTTTATTCGTCCCAGTTGTTAGAATCTGATTGTGTTTCTCGTGGGAACGTGAACTTTACCATGTTTTGCAGTTTAATGATGGAGGAGGATGACGGGCGACACAGTGGCACATAAAATACAGTGTTTCTGCTCTTTTGCCTCACTGACTTTGCACTCAAGCAGTTACACGGCTCGGGCTGTAATAAAAAATACCATCGATCGCACATGCGGACCTGGAGGACGAGACACTGAACTCCTCGTACATCGCTCTGGATCAAAAGGAGCGGTGTTGAATGTTAATGTGAGTCTGAAAAATGGATTTGTTTTGTTTTGTTTTGGTGTGTGTCCAACAGGAGAGTGTCGACCTCGGGGAGATCATGTTTTCGCTATGCTACCTGCCCACCGCGGGCAGACTCACACTTACTGTCATCAAGTGCAGGAACCTCAAGGCCATGGACATCACTGGATACTCAGGTGTGTGTTTATGTGTGTGTGTGTGATTCACTTACAGCTGCAGTGGCTCAGAATGAATGATCCCCGCATGAATATCCAATTGTAAGCGCGCAAACAGTGAAGAGACGTCTCTACAGCTGCGCTCTGTTTATTTCAGCGGTTATTAATATTCAACACTTGCAATATTAAGACATTGTCAGCAAATATTCGCTGGCGGTCTGTTTATTTTAATTGACTGCTCCAACATTTTTGTTTCCAGGCCCCCAATACTGATATCACTTGTGAAAATGTGACATTTCATTGTGCATTAAATGCCAGGGTTCAGGTGTAATTCCGAGTAGATGTGGCATTTTTTTTTTCTCCCGTGTTTAATGACATTTTAATCCCCAGAATTTTTTTTTAGGGGGCTTTAGCTGTCTCCCATTATTTCAATCTCGGTCGTCGTAAAAACCCGGCAGCTATCAAATTATATGCAAAGCAAGCAACTCTTGTGTTTGTTGTTTATAGATTTAGGGCAGCTTACGTCTGACAGAAGCGGAGCATAATGGATCATACGAGGCGATTTACCGCTGAGGGATGAAGATTGAAATCGGCATTCATCAGGAAGCTCTCCCCGTCATGCTATCTGCGGCTTCCCGTCTTCTTTGTTTACACAAGACGTTGACTCATCTACTTTTATGCCGGGTCCTCCGGGGTGGCTTTCATGCTTAAGTAGAAACCATAAAAGAAGACACACACACACACACACTGGTTGATGAAATAGGCCACCGATGCCTCTATCTTCACAGACATCTTTTGAAGATGTCAAGGCAAACATTGTAAAAAGCTCTGCCCTCTTTGCGCTAATTGTCGCTCCACCGTTTCCTAAAAACACGATGATTTTTGAATTATCTGCAGTTCCTGTTTGTAACTGTTCCCCCCTGCACCCCCATCCCGTCCTTCTTTTCCCACGATCAGATCCCTACGTCAAAGTGTCGCTCATATGTGACGGGAGACGTTTGAAAAAGAAGAAGACGAGCATCAAGAAGAACACTCTGAACCCCACCTACAACGAGGCCATCATCTTCGACATCCCCCCGGACAGCATGGACCACGTCAGCCTGCACATCTCCGTCATGGACTACGACTTGTACGTACACAACTCCAATCCTTCGGCCAACAGACACTGAGAATCAACTCGTGTTCTGTATTTTTAGACCTTTAAGATCGGCATATTCAGTGATTCTGGATTTTTCAATGAAGTAGGAAGAGGATATGTCATCTTTGGCATCTTTCAGACATGAATTATTGCTGAAACGCTGAGTGTATTTATACATCTGAAGGAGATCGGATAATTCCTTAGCGTAGTGCACGAGTGTACCCTTATATTTACAGTATGTGAAGCTATAACAGGAAAGAGGAAAAGTGGACGCAGTGCCGCTGACAGAATGAGAACAGGCGTGTTAAAGGTCAGACTGTGAGTGGTATTTTTTTTTTTTTTACCGTGTAGTATAAAAAGAGCAGAGACCAGTTTGAAACCCAGCCTCCTGCGTTTCATTGACTGGCTGCTATGATGCTGGGATTACTTGAGGTTGTGCTAATAACCCCGGCGAGCGTGCCAAAGAAAAAGAAAAAAACAAAACACTCTGCTTTCATCAAGATCTCCTTTGATAGCCGTCCAAAGATGAGTCAATTCTGGTGTCACCGAGACAATCAGCTGCGGATCCGCAGCACGAAATCGACAGGACAACCCGATTCTGATTCGCGTCTCCTTCCATTACGAGATGCCCTTCTTGCAATTATAAACAAGTATTTGATGTACGAGATGTCGTGTCAGGTTAAGTCAGACGTATTCATACAGTACGTGTGTGCGTGTCCCCACAGGGTAGGTCATAATGAGATCATTGGTGTGATGAGGCTCGGATGCCACGCCGAGGGACTTGGCCGGGACCACTGGAACGAGATGCTGGCTTACCCGCGCAAGCCCATTGCACACTGGCACCCCCTGCTGGAGTCCAAGAAGTCTGAGAAGGAGGTAGGTTTGGTCCTGGAGACTTTTATAAAGGAGTATTCCGCGCATGATCACCATCTAGGATGAGTTAACAGTGGGGTGGACAGGTTGAGAGACATGGCAGGGTAAAATAAAATAATATTTAAAGGGCCGGTGCAAGGATTTAGTCGCATCTACCAGTGAGGTTCCAGATTGAAACCAGCTAAGTACCCCTCACCTCAGCCTCCCATTCCAAGTGTGTAGGAGAACACAAACAATGGCCAGTATTTTGTTTGTAGAAACATGGCAGACTCCACGGAGGAGAAGCCCCTCGCTCTGTCGATATATAGAAAGTACTGAAAACACATTGACTCTTGTTTTCAGAGGATGATACCCTGAAAATATAATTATGATATGATATCATAATTTCATTTCTGTCAGTAGATCCTCTTAAATTTTACACACCCCTGCTGGAAAAAAAAATAGCACAACACAACAAACAGGTTTTGGTGCTGGTTTGCTGGTTTTTCCAGCAGGGATGGGATCTTAAAGGTACTGGTGGATCAAAAATTTGACTCCTTTTTGACCTCAAATCTGAAAACAGAGACGTGATACACAGATTTATAAAGTTAGTGTGTCTTAGTCTTTCTAAGGATGTAAATATCTGATGTCCATCAAGAATAAGCATCCATAAATCTGCTCAGAAATCAGAAAAAAAACACGCTCCTCATCAATACAGAACCTGCCTTAAAAACATTGCATTTTTAAGTTTTCTTTAGTTTAGAAATAATCCAGTGACAGCTGTCTGTACATAAATGGATACACTGCAAACAGGGGCTCCTAATAGGTAATTCTGCATACTTAAATGGGGAAAATGTGCCAATATTTGACAAATGTTGGCTAAAAATGTGTGGCGAAAAGCTTAATTGACTGAATCTATAGCAGCATACTTTCTGTTTACATCCCCAAGGCATTGTGGGAATGACTCACAATGTCTTGTAAACCAGTCTTGTATTTTATTCTGTCATTTATTTATTTGAAACACATTATAATTTGATAATGTTTTAAAAAAACAACTTCTCTGTTAACTTATTTATTATTGTTATGTTTAGGGGGCCTGTACTTTTTATGTTGTTGTTTTTATTATTTCAATGATTGAAAGGCCCGAGACAGAGATTCTAGTCTTGTCTCTGTTTTGATGAGACTGTATGCGGGTGTCTGTATTATTTATCGAGTCTATGTTCCTTGTATGAGTGCCCTACTGTTATTTTCCTTCACCATCACCAAGCTAAACACGAAAATGGCCTTAAAAGAAAATAAAAAATTGGTTACTCATATTCCTGGAGTACCGACAGTCTCCTCCACACAGATATTTGCTCTGTGCTCAAACTGACCAGAGAGCGATGGTGCCATTTAAAAAATAAATAAATCTAAAAAAAAACTAACATATGTGTTATGAATCACTTCCTTGTGTCTGTGTGTCCTGCAGTGGAAGGCGAGGACAGCCAGCTTTGACAGCCAAGGCTCCTGCCCCTCACCCCGGCCCCCTGCGAGTCCCTGAGCAGAGCCACCTGTGACCCAGCAGCCCAGAAGGGGGTTTCCTCCCTCCTGCTGATCCACTTCCCGTCTGTCTGATTGAGGAGAAACACAACCCCACTGTCTCTCCCTCTCTTTCTCCCTCCACGCCTCTCTCTCTCTGTCCCTCCCTCCCTCGAGTCTAGTCCCAGAGCACTCCCAAGAACTGATCTAGGACCACCGTCAGTCAGTTAGTTGTGTGAAGCGCAGTCTTTTCGGGTTAAAGTTTTAGGGGTCACTGATTTGAAAATGTGGGTGTTGTGGTGACCGAGCCCTGCCCTCGCTGTCCTCAGAAGAGACCGGCTGAACGTCCAGCCCCGCAGACTTTTAACACTGAGCTGTCTGAGCCGAGGTGAAACGGATCTCGGCGTCCTTCGCGGGAGACTTTCCAACCGTCGAGGATTCAGCTTTGTGCTGCGGAGACTCTTTGATGGGGAAAAAAAAAAAAAACTCAGCCGGATTTTAGATCCCTGAGAGCAGCGGTTTCAGTTTCACAAAAAGAGAAGCCGAGGACACGGCTGGGGGTAGAAAAAAGAGACGATCTGAAGCAATTTTCAAAAACTCTACAGCGCTCTCATTGAATTTCACAGTGCCGTATTAGCATAAAACGATACTGAACTGTTAGATGTAAAAAAAAAACTGCTCCATTAGTCGTCATTGTTTGTGAATAGCAGAAAACTGAAATTCATTTCTAACATCCAGCTGAGTTCGCTGTACTTCCAGTTTCATCAAACACCACGAGCAAATTATCTGAGAGGTCGGATCCAAAATATTCTCAATTAGGCGATTTTGCAGCTTTGGTGTGTTTTTTAACAAGAGGACAGATTTCATGTACAAAGCAACTGGATTATTGGTGTTGACGAGAGCAAAATTGGCTTCTTTTTTTGTTCAATTTCCAAAACAAGAAGTAGGAGGTTAAAACAACCTGACAAAGGCACAGAGTCACAATTCCTAAAACAGACATTTTGACAGAAACAAAGGCGCTCAGGAGGTTCCTGTGAACAGGTGAAGCACACTTTACACACCCTTACCTCCTTCTCTGTGCGACGTTTGCTTTCTGAACGATGTCTTTCTCTTCCAAATGGAAAAACTCACTCAAGCACTCACGTCTTTTCCTTCAGACTCACTTGTTCGAGAGCACTTCTTCTTCTTCTTCTTCTTCTTCTTCTTCTTCTTCTTCTTCTTCTTCTTCTCCGTCTCCTCTCGTTCTTTTTCTGAACAGGTCTTTTTTGGTGGATGTGTATAGTTTCATGTAAAAGCAGTCTGCAAGTCGCTGTATGTATGTTTCATTTCTCCAGATAAGATATAATGATAGGTATAGATAAAAACATTAAAAAAAAAAAATTTACTGACATTTTGAATATTTGTAGCCTTGTTGTTGGTGATGACTGAGAAAAACTCTGAACAAAGGTGAACATATTCGTCTTTTTGAACTTAGAAACATGCAACTTTTCTTGATGTTTATCCGGTCATATCTCATGCTGTTGTACAGGGATAGCGTGTGTTTGAATTCGCCATCCAGATGTTTGATCTGCAACATGTGGCCGATGGATTATCTCCGGAGACATTCGATGTGATCGAGAAAAATACTGCATATCAGTTTACGTCTGTACGAGTCCCTCATTGGGTCCCTGCATATCGTTTGTTCTTATTTACAATAACTTGTTTTTGTCGGATAGAAAATGCACAAAATTTCCAGTTAAGGCCAAGATTACGGTCCTGTAACTGTTCAGGTGAAAAACAGTAATGTATCTATAGCTTTTAAATCTATAGCTTTGTGGTGAGAAAAATGTATTAGAATAATTTGGTTAAAATTGTTTTTTTGCTTTGCTGTAATAGATAGTTTCCAAGGATTTAAAATGTGCGCACACAGGGGCAGAAGATGTGACTTAAGGCTGAGAACTTATGAGGTGATTCAATCCTGGAACCTATCAGCTGTTGATTGATGACTATCAAGCCTCTGCACGGGCCAACAGCCAATGTTTCTGGGCTTCATAGTGTAGCCAGCGCCAGTCCGTATATAAAGATGTAAAAACATCCAGACCAAGACAACTCTTGTGCGAGTCTTACATAAGAACTTAAAACACAAAACGAAAATATCTGGAGCTAAAGGTCCAGTTTGTAAGAAAGTTAGTTCTCAGTCTCATTCCCAACTCATCAAACACTGACGCTTTGGGATTGTGGGTCGGGTCGGCTGCCGGCCCGAAGAGTCAGTGTTTGTTGAGGAGTTGGGAATTCTTAATAATTGGACCTTCATGAGGAAACTCTTAATTTAACTGCATATGAAAACAACCATACAGGTCGACTATAACAGGAGCTAATTATGACTCATGATAACGTTCAGTACGCAGCCACGTAAGTCGACTAAGTTCTTTTAACCAGGGTCTGAGTTATAATCTGAGCTTTGTGGAGGTCTCTAAAATAAATTAACCGCAACCAATGTCAGGGCGGAAAAAGATCAACTGGATAATAGCGAATACAACAAATGTGTTCTGTGAGAGAAAGAGAAAGCGTGATGAGTGAACGCTTGTGATCGGATCTCACTTCTCAGCTCTATATGCAAATATAGGCCCACAACTTCATCATGAGAACAAATGGACACAATGTTTTTTACGCAAAGAAATAAATATATTCACGCGTAACATTTGCTGAATGAACAAGTAGGCACACATAGTTAAAAATGTGTAGACACAAAGTTTATAAAGTTTCTCCTGATACAACAAATTTCAAAATTGAGCGTTTTTCAAAGGGAGTCTGGTGACTTTCTCCACTCAGTAACAGACTTTTACAGCGATAGCGGGCCAGATTCACGTAACTCAAACCCTGCTTCTAACTAACTCGTGAAGTTGGGTCACTTAAATAATGTAACTTTCATGATGTAGCTAAAATTACAGAAGAAACAGTAACACAATGTTTCCTAAACCTAACCAAGTAGTTTTTTTTTACCTGTTTAAAGCCAAACAATCTGCAAGTGATCCGGTTCGTATGCCACTGATACGCTGCTATGGCAATGGTCACGTTGTTTCGGGAACATTGATAAATGTTGTTTCAGGAGTCGCCAGCAATCGACCTATACCATGCACACAATGTCTGAATTCATAAGCAGATGTTTGTTTAATAGAGACAAGAGGAGATCAGTTTGAAGAGCAGTTCTTTGTTTTGTCGCACAGTGCACAAACCCTAAAAATGTCAGCATCCAGGTCTTCTGTTCAGAGCACTGGACTGTAACAGGTGGAAGACTGAGCTGCACATAAACTGGCAAACAAGAAACGCTTGTTTCTAGGTCACAGTTGCGAGCCAGAATTTATTATATACATTTTTATCCGTTAACACGGTTGATAGAATTGGTCAAGATAAACAGCTGGAGGCTCTTATTCCCCTAAATTACATGAGGAGAGAGTGTTAGTCGAACCTCGAATGATATATAACTACGTAGAAAATGCAATGGAAATATGGAATTTATGTGTTTATTTCATACTTTTATTTAAGGAATTAAACAGTCTCGTCATCACAGATCTGATGCTTCACGCATGTCATGATTTACTTGCTGAATTTGTTTTGATTCCACTTTCTCATCACCTGCGAGAGCCAGCTTTGTTATTTAGATTTTTATTGTTTCTATGTTATGTTGATAGTCAGGTTACTGGTTTCAATCAACTGGTTTTAAACAATGAAAATATAGCATATATATAAAATAATATTTATACAAAGGCTATCACGACATTGTGGCAAACAGTTTTAAAACCCTTTTGCTGCACAAACATTCTCAAAGTTCTGATTTAAAAATATCAGCAGTCGAGGCTCCGTACATCTCTGCATTAAACATTATAATTTGGTTTCTTCAAGTTTCAGGTTAGCCTTCTAGTTGTAGTAGATTTGGTGTTCTGTAATTGGCGAGCGCAGATACCATCGGAGCGTTTGTGGCCAGGAAATGTTCATCTGGAGAGCCAGAGTGATATGAGGCAGGAGAAACCCGCCAGCAGACATGCACAGATTATACTCGTAAGGCTTGTACAGATAATTTCTTTTCGATATGAGAGCCATTTATTGAATAGCGTCCCTGTTATCTCAACAGCAGCCCCGCAGCATCTTTAATCTGATACGTGAAAATGTTCTTGGCAGCGGCTTCGGCTCGTCTAGACTGCCGGTGCCTCGCTCAGCGGACGGAGAGGGCGAGTAATACTTTTGGCTCGGGCTGCCCTCGGTTAGACTCCATATATCACAGAGTTTGTGAAAATGTCTGGGAGAAAATCGGCGGGAGGGAACAGATGCATTCAGCAGACCACCCCACGCCAGATCTGTTTTCGGCATTTCCGCCTTGAGTGGCGAGCTGTTTAGTGCCTCGGTGTGCACGCGAGGTTTCTGAGGCGACGGCGCGGGGGCAGCTGACGGGTGGACAGGTCAGCGTCTACAGAGCGGCGGCATTTCTCTAATTGGGCCTTGTTATAGAGAGGATGAGTCAGCGCGTGACGTAAATCCATCACAGCATCGGCACCGTCAACCTGAGACCGTTTGAGATTCACACAGTTGTTTCGATGGTGAAATTCCTCCTTCTTAATTCTTAATTTAGTGTAACGATTTGAATCAAGTGGTTGAAAATAAAAATAAATATATATATATATATATATATATATATAAAACCTTTCTGTCTCCTCATGTGCTTTACGATGGTCATATGTTTCTCTGACAGTGTGGTGTGTTCCTTCATAGTTGAGGAGACCTGTTAAATCCATCGCCTCAGTTAACGGACTGTTTCTCTAAGCCCTCCTTTAGCTTTGCCTAATATTGTAAATGTTTCTTGATATGAATCTTGTATCCCTTCCAACTGTTACGATAGCACTGAATTTCCAATTTTCTATTGAGCATTTTTTTGTATTTGTACTAATAGAAAAAAAAAAAAAAAAAACGTTTGAAAAAATTGTTCTGGTGATTGATATCAACAAGTCGTTCAGTTCAGACCAAAAAAGTTGATTACACAAGTTCCTTTTAGATCATTAATGGAGACTCGTGATCACGACTCGACCCAGTGTGTGATAAAAAAAAGTAAACTGAGAATAGATTTACAGTCTTTACACCACAAACTGTCTTTTCTTCTTTTGTTTGATTGAGTCTGAAAATCAACAGCAGAGAAAATAGTTTGTTGTTTTGGTTTTTTTTTCTTCCTCCCATGGGATGTGATGTGTTTATCAGTTTCTGTGACATGATTTTGGTTTTCTTGGATTAAAAGACTTATGCAAAATGCACTCGTCACTGTGTGTGTGTGTTTATTTTTTTTAAACTGGCAGTGACAAACGCAGGCGCTGGCTTAACAAGCAGAGGGAGAGCGAGGCGCAAAAGGAAATTAGATTTCGCTTGAATCAAACGGTCAAATCAAATGAAAGGAGGACACACACACAGACACACCGCATAGACAGCCTCTAATTAACAGAGTGGCATTTTCGTGTGCTTTCTGTTATGTTACACACATGAGATGAGGATGAAATAAGTGACTAACGGTTCAAAAGCCCTTTGATTTCCTTAGAAATGTGTGATGTTACATCTGATCTGTGTTAAATCGACTGCAGGAAAGAATTTGGCGTATCTCGGAACAAATTCGCTGCTCCTATTTTTCATCCTGTGCCTTTTGAAAAACACGACACCGCCGCTCCCCCGCTGTCAGACCAGGAGTTTCCTCTTCATGGTCAGTCTGTAAATGATCTGGTAACCGTCGTCCCAGCCGTAGAGCTGCCTCTCCTCGGGGTTGTATTTCAGACTGGCGTGGGATCCGTACCTCCTGGGAAAGTAGAGCAGCGGGGCCTCCTCGCTGATCACCATGTCGTTGACGTCAAAGATGCACTGGACCCGGGAGCGGCTGGCCAGGCGGGTGTTGTAAACCACGTAGACGGTCCCACAGACGATAAAAGCGGCCTCTGCGTTCTCCCGTGGGCAGCGCGTGTCCCAGATTTGCTCTATATCAAGCGTGGCAGGGTCCATCTTTGCGAGGTAGATGTTTGGCTCGCTGTCGCTGGTGGCGTACAGGAGCCAGAGGCCCTCGTCGTCGGCTGCCAGGTCCGCTACGGTTTCTGGGTTGAGGCCGTACACAGCAGCGTGGCTCTCCACGGGGAACATGGCGACATCCGTCACCGAGCCACTCAGCATGTCGTATTTGACCACCTGCACGTCCGTATCAGCCTCCTGCTGTATGTAGTACAAGTAGCCGTTATAAACCGCGCTGCCGGGACCGATCCAATCGGAGGGAAGCGCGAGTCGCCGGCTGCTGGTGACGCCAGGAGAGCGGGAGAAGTCCCTGACAGAGTCGAACTGGTAGACGACGTCTCCCGACGTCCCGTTAAAGATGTAAACCTTGGACGACCTCGGGTCTCTGGTCCACATGCCTTTGGGGCTCCCCACTCTCTTCAGGATCTTCACTGATCTGATGCCAGAGATGATTTCCACACAGTCTGCAGGGAGAGAGACCACAAAGGAAGGGGATCATGCTTTTGTGCTTAAAGAAATAAACCACGCTCAGGTTTACCTTTCACTGTTCTGTTGTGCTGCTGCTTTGGGATGGCTGCCAGATTTTCATAGTAATCAGCAATCAGCTGACTGAGCCTAAAGAGCAAGACCAATGTCTCAGGATGAGTCAAACACAGGAACAACAGGGTAGATGCTCCTGGTAATTACTTATAACTACTTACGTAAACCCACAAACTAATGCAGTTAGTCATGATGTGCTCCTTGGCCTCAGAAATAAGGTCAGAGTGCTGTTATTAGGTTGTGAGCTGGTTAGCTGGACATGCAGCCGGTGCAGAGAGACACACAGCGGTAAACACTCCTCTCATGCAGGCGAAGCTCTTGTGCTTTTCGCTTTTGGAAAGACTAATAAAACAGACATCCTCACGACCTCAGATCTGTATTAAAGCAAAACAAAAGGTCAATTCTTGTAGATATCTAGAGATTATATGCTGTGGTGCACATGAGGAGACACATTTCTTTCTTCAACCGGGTTACAGAAATACCTTCCCTGTGGGAGAAACGTACGGGAAAAAAACATACCAAGACGACAATAGTTGTGTCATACATGGCGACAATGCTGACATTTCCCATCGCTGACTTTCATAATCAGGACACTGAGGGGATGGAGGTGGAATTAAAGCGAGACAACCAGACTGGGAAGCCTGCGACCACAGAGCCAGACTGTGTTTCTACATTTGTAAAAGGCCGAAACCACTGGATATTTTCAGGGGAGACCTCACAACAATTTCCAGCTCAAGTCAAAACATGATCTCTCCCTCACCCTCGCCGAGTGGTTGTTGTGCCGAACTCTCACCAGATCACGATGACACTGCGGTATCTGCGGTTTGTCCACTGCCAAACATTTGTTCTGGCGATCGAGTTGCAGCTGAGTGATCGTTGAAACATCAATCCGCACCCCCCTGAATTACACGTCATTGCACCATATTTTACATTATCGCTCTCTACAATCACATATTTCACAGGTGTGTTAACATAATTACATCATCTGGATTCTGATCCTCAGCTGCATCAATTTGTTTCCATTAACATGTTTCGGCGAAGTGCTCTCCCTCAGATGAAATCTGTATTTGCAACCCAACGTTGAGAAATCAGGCCGCCTGCAGCAGCGAGTATCTGGCTCACCATGAAAAAGGTAAATTCAAAGCAGTCATGGGGAAATTGGACACAGCCTCATTATGAGAGGATGTATTAGTGCAGCACAGACAACATGAGGATGCTTTTTGTAAAAAGAAGTAAGATTAATAATACAGAGCTTTCATGCATGTACACGAACAAAGGACGTTCCCCCGGTGTGTCCGGGGGGCGAAATTAGCATTATGCTCCCAAATCTGGAAAAAAAGGTCCGTTACAATGCGGTAAAGTTCGTTTTAGGTCAGTTCACAGACGTTCACAATGGCTCACTGTGTGCACAGCTCAGTCCTGCGAACATGAGCTTGGAGAATAACGCTGCAGCTTCGGGGCAGCTTCCTGTCCCTCCTCTCTGCAGAGACACAGCTCCAGATGGAACAGGAGATTTGACAAACAGTAACAGAGAGAGCCCACTCACGCTGCATTGTGCTATCATCCAATATGTGTTTGAAATGAGAGAAAAATCCCCCTGATTATACGGAGCATGAGCAGCATTGTGATTCTGAGCTTTTAAGTTATTACAGCATAATTCTTGAATTAATGTGTTATCGATCGTCTTGTTAAGTCAGCGAGAATAATACAGAAATCAATATTTTCCCTCATTCGCTTTGTGTGAGGAGTCTTTTTTTTTTTTTTTTAATGTTCCCAGTGGGATTTAGTTCATGCAGATCTTTTGCTTAATGTGCACATTTGGTGGAATCTGCCAATATAAAGTCTGACGCGTCCCGTGGAATAAAAATGTGTTTTTTGTTTTACAACTTCTCAATGTGAAGCTTTTTTTTTTTTTTTAAATAAGTCCCTGTGTATCCAGAGTAAACCACTCAGTGCAGCAGTCACTTCTCTGCGTTGTTTATCGCGGCGCTCTATGGGGATCTGAAGATCATCATGACAAATGTCGTGCTCGGGCAGCACAAACAGACGAGCGGCGCTGCTGAAATAAATGAGTTGAACGAGGCCACATTTCTCCTGGAAAACATGACTGCCCACTGACTCAAAGCACTCCGTTAAATGACTTGTAACAGCGCCGTGTTTGTTTCCCATTTTCCAGTGGCATGGCTTTTCCAAGACAGCGAGTCTGCAAAAAGTGTGGGGTGGGTGTAATTCTTGGAGTGATGTGAATTTCTAAATTTAACCTCAAGCAGAACATACAACCTATATATCCTATACAGGCTCTGACGGGGCTGTCGTGAATGGAAATGACAGATCAAAGATCCTGCGGAGGACGTTTCCCTGCAGCTCACCAGACACTCTGGAGTGCAGCTCCTCCCAGTCTTCGTCCTCCTCCTCTTCCTCCCCTCTGCTCTCCTGCAGCCCCCAGGCTCCCTGCTCCACCACCTTGTCCGCCTTGTTCGCGCAGGCCCGAGGGGAAGTCTGGGTCTCCACATAGTCCATCTCTCGCTCGACCCGGTCCACCCGCAGCGCAGCTCCTTCGAGGTCCTTGAACAGCAGGCCGTGCTCGTTCTTTATTCCCTCCATGGCCTCGACGGTTAGCTTCTTGAAATCCAGCAGCTCTGTGTGGTAGCGGTGGGACTGATCGTGCCATAACTGCATTCGGTCCTATCAGCAGAGCAAAAAACAAGCGCTTAAGTTATTTTGCACAAGCCGCCAGCAACAAGACTCAGGGGTTAAAGGTCATGCTGGCCCCTCTGTGAGGCTGTGTAGCGTAGCTTGGACTTAAATGCAACGGTCAGCGTGCTAACATAATCACAATAACAATGCTAACATGCTAACATTTGGCAGGTTTTATTTTTCCATGTTACCATTATAGTTCTGGTGTGTTGGCATGCTTACTTCGACATTTTAGCCTAGCCTAGGATGATGGAAACGCCACTTCTCATAAATACCTAAACATATGTATCTAAAGTTTCAAAAGGTGTCATTTGTAGAATATGACTAGTAGATTAAAAAACATACAAGGCAGCGTACAATATCCAGTATTCGACAACTTCTTTCCTTGTTTTTCTTGGCTGTGGCTAGCTTACGGTTAGCTAATTAGCTCATGGCTCAGACAGTGGACCGTCACCACAAGCATGGCCCGACTCTACTGGATCTGGCATCCTGACATGAGAGTGGACAAGAACGATGGAGGTCATTCTGATGACAGGATACAGTGCGGTGGTGGTTTACAGTGGTTCTGACCAAGACTATGGCTTCAGGGACCAGAAGACCTGGCAGAGGGCAAGTGTGGGATGAGGACTGAGGGGGATGTGGACATCTGTGAGTGAAAAAAAAGTGAGTACAGCCAAAATATTTTCACATCTTACTCTCCAAACGTGAGGTGATTGTGAAAAGACAAAGCGAGACTGTTTTGATCTCTATTCTTAGCTCGGTAACGAACGGTGTACTGTTGTGTTTTTTCTGTTTAGCAAGAGAAATCGATGTTAAAATACATCCCTCTCTACATTTTGTGAGTTTATTATGTCGACTTATTTGACCAGGAAGCAAATGTGCTTCTTTTACATCTCCCAGCTGAAACTACGAGGGCTTTTTAGACTATCACCTCTTACGGTGCGGTCTCACTGGCCGGATGCTAGCTGGTTAGCGTGCTAACTTCAGAAATGTCAAACTTAAATATTCTGGCCATATCTTACTCAGTAGGTTTATGATCAACTGAGTTTGAAACTGTTCCGCCACAGCCATTCATTGCTTTTGGACACCAAGACACTAAACCAACATGAACAAAGCAGCATGTTGGCATTCGTATTGCTAGCATGTTAGCATAAAGCTGTTTGCAGCCTCAGAGAGCCGGCAGCACGGCTCTGGAGTCGTGTAGCCGGCCATAATGAATCTCAAACAGCCGTATGACCCTTTTCAATCAAAGCATTACAACCGTGACCAGATAGAATACAGCACAGTTTCCCGATGTAGTGATTGACACAGTCGGGGTGACAGGTAAATTATTCAGAGCCAGATGTAATAACCGACGCATCCTCCACCGTCTCATCCTGTCTCGGTTTTCATTTTCTCGGCGTGCGTCGCGGTGGGCCTGTGGTCAAATGGAAATGAAAGTCCAATGAAAAACTTGCTGATGAATTGCCGCGCGCACGTCAAGGCAGAAGTTGAGCCAGCATATTGGAATCGAGACCGGAGGGAAGCCACAGGGGGCGAGGACGGCAGGATTTAGCTGTAAATAGACAATTCATTTCATGTGGATTACAGTTATAAGACGGTCTCTTTTCTTTTTCTTTTTTTTCTTTTTTGGAGCGCAGCCACAAGGCTGATGAAAAAGGAAACGATCCAAGCCTTGGAGAAACGTGCTCCGAAAGAAAGCATTAAAAGAATTATTTAAATAGAGAGTTTGTTGGAATGACTCCCTTCAGGTAACCAGACTTGTAATCCTCCATTTTATACCACACACATTTACCTGCAGCCAACAAAAGTCCTCCCCTCACACAAACCTTCCTGTCTTACATGCTTCCTTCAGCACACAGTACTGAACTCTCAGTATTTCGCTGCTTCCCTCAGGCACTTTGCTGTAACGCAGCTTAATTCTACCTCTGCTGAACACGTCTTTTCTATTAGGCTGCTCTGATGTTCGATGCCATGGCAGCAAAGGGTTCAGCTTGTACTCATTATTGATGTGTCATTGTCTTAAAGGCTGAAGGAAACAGTAATGTTGCCGGGCAGAAGCCGCGCATCGCGTGCATCAACTGATATTTCCCCCCAGAGGCCCCTGTGTGGTTGATGAGCTGGGCAGACATCGCATTAATTGGATTGCGTTAGCTCAAATTCACATAAGAGGACGAGGAGGACTCGCAAATATCAACTGCTATTTATCATTTTCAGAAAAAACTCCAGAGAGGATTGTACTCAAACTTTATAGAGCATATTGATGAATGATCAGTCATTAAAAGGGGCATTTCTTCTTACCTCGATAGCCAACAACCTGTTCTCCAGATAATCCATCAGGCCCTGGTAGTAATACTGGGCTCCAGTGAAGGTCCAGGCAGTGGAAACAAGGAGGACCAACACCAGCTTCATTGTGAGCCGATCAACAGGACACCAGAGTTTCTGTGTCCGTCCGGGTTTTGTCGAGGACTCTTCAGGTTTCCCCTCCTTGGGCTGTTCCCCCTGCAGACCTGTCCTGAGAGATTCACACACCGTGCGACTACATGTGCCGAGAGGTGAGGAGGATAGAGAGAGCAGGAGGCCGCTCTGAGAGTTTCCAATTCTTTGACTGCCCTCACTTTGCTGGAATGTTTTCACAAACTCTCAGGGAGGAGCCTTGTGCCTCTTACCCCTCTCTGTCCTCCGAAAAGTGAGTGTGCTGCACTCACTGTGTGTGTGTGTTTGTTGCACATGTCGTACACAATGTCTCCGACAGGTCGGCCGGGATTATAGACACAACGCTGCTGAACGGATCCGATGAGCAGAGCTGGACTAACAGTATTAATACCACACTGTGAGAATACGCCATTACAAGTTAGAATCCGTCATTTAAAGTGTTACTTAAAGCAACGATTTGCAAGTTGTTTTGGAGGCATTTTTTTGTTGTACTTTGAAGAAAATCTCTTAAAATTGACTGACTGAAGTTTGATTTAAATTTTTATTTCGAACATGCACATTTGTCTTTTTCTTTGTTGTTTTGTTTTTATAAAGCAAACACACCAGCAAAAGAAAAAGTGCACAAGTCAATTCTGATTACATGTTTGAGCAGCAGTGGGAAGCAGTGTGTATTTATCTAATCCCAGTCAGCAATCAAGAAAACAAATGCTCTGACAAATGAAAGACAAAAAAACTGGACCGGCTACCTTTCCTGTCCGCCTGCATGCAGCCTGCTAGCTAACACCTCATTAGCACAAAGCACACAGCCACTGTGGCACCAACAGTTTTGCTAACATTAGCACAAAGCACACATACTGTATATCGAAGTGAGGCATGAGTGTTGTGCGGTGAAGTCTTTTTGGACCAAGGTACGTGTCGGCTGTTATTTATTTAGACAATAAAAGCAAAAAAGAGCTTGTGAAAGTTAGCAGACTAGCTCCTTTCACACACACACACACACACACACACACACCTCCCTGCTGGCCAGCTGGAGGTCAAGCCGGTGCACATCCATGCATTTCGGAGTAGCGGCTGCGGAGCGAGGCCTGAATGAGTTGCTGGAATTTTTCTGTTGGGAAGCTTTTAAAAAATGTAACTTTTGCTCTTGCTGGTTTCTGCAATCTTCTGCGAGCCCAGCTGAAAGTAAAAGATTTATCAGGAAAATGTTCCTGCGACGAGGAACTTTAAATTTGTTTTGACACCTTTGCACAAAAAGATGATGAGGGAAAAACAAAGTCAAGGTCGTTTTGTTTCTGTACTGCACCTCCAGACAACAAAGCAGCTGCTTTCTTCAGGCTGTGAGAGCCCTCGGCTCATCCTCAGCTCTGTGCTGTGAAAAAGTAATTGTTTATTAAAAAAAAATACATGCTTCACTTTGGCTTTTAAAACAAATGCACTTGCTGTCCAGTTAAAGGTGTTTGGACCTTTTTATCCACAGGGGTGCCAGAATCAACAGTTCCTTGTAGCGGCTTTAATCTAGTGTACATTATTAATAAAACATCAGGCCGTACTGAGGGATAGGCGCGAACATGTACAGCTGTACGACGATGATAAAATACTGCGCAACAATGATGAAGCTATTGGGGGCCAATGTGGAATAATTACAGTACAGTTTGCGTCCTGTCATTTGGAGAATATACTTTCAACTAAACAATGTTGTTTTGGATAATAAACAGTATAAAGTTTTACATCCTGATGATATTTGTGGCGTATTTGTTTGCAAATTTGTGTATTTTTATGTGTCTCTCTGGTGAAGGTGCTGTGGTGGCTGCAGGTGAGCCTCTCTGATTGGACCAGGCTATAATCAAGTTAATTAGGGGATTCCAGGAAGCTGATTGGTGCTGGCCTGACAGCTGCAGGTTTAAAGGCCGCCTTCCCCTCCGGCTCTGGCAGGCTTGTTCTCCGCTTCCACCATAATACAAGTACTTAGCTCTGATCTTTGATAATTGCGAGAGATTGTCACAGTTGCAGGTCAATGGGAAAACAAATGATTGGAACCACATTTAAAGAGCAGAAAAGAGAAAATCCAAAAGGTTTAAAAACCATATAAAGGGAATGAATAGAGGAGAAATCTTGACACATAATACAAAGACAAGGCAGCGCTGGAAAAGTGTAATACACACGTTAAATACACCAGACAGGGGAGGATAACGAGGTGACAGGTGAATCCTATCAGGGAGTGTGGCAGACAGTCAGGCACAGGAAACACCTAACATGACACACAGGGAGGAAAAACACATTAAACCCTCAGTCGCTGTGTCTCAATTCAGGTTCTGCATCCTTCGGAGGAGCATTTGAAGGCCAATTACATCACAATGCCGCTCCTTCAAATGCAGCCCACAAACAAGACCTTCTTTTCCCTGTTTTTGAAGGATGCACCGCTACTATCCTTCGCGGCCTCACGTATCACAAGATTCTTAGCACGCCCGTAAAAGAAGAAAGAAAGAGAGAAAATGGCGACATCGCGTGGCGTAGAGCGCCACTTTCACGGGCCTGGGTGGCGGAAATCCTGACGTAAGGGTAAAACATCTGGTGAAACAACCAGGAAATGCTCCAGAGGCTAGACCGTCCCATTTAACAACAGTTGACGTGGTTAATAAGGTTGCAAAGGCTGCGTCCTTCGAAGGATGCAGACCCTGAATCAAGACACGGCAACTAATGTGTCCTCCGTGCATGAGGAAGTGAAAGGAAGGAGCGAAAAGGACACATGAGGTAACAGACGCCAGTTTGCATTTTGATTAACTGCACTTTTATGAGTGGAAATGAAGCTGAATCCGTAGTCTGAAATGTTCGAGTTCCCAGTCGTCTAGAAAGCAGCGTATGACCTCCTTGTTGCCGGGGGTTACTCTCCGTGTCCTGTGTACGATGAAAGTCAAGATATCACATCTTATTTTCATACCAAGTTAAAGGTCACACGTGTAGTTTTATCTCCAGGCTTCTCTGAAAGGACAAACTTCTGGCAGATGCATCTTTGTTGTCCTCCGGCGTGTTTTTCTTTTTCCCTCCCAGAACTTTGTTTAGAAAGACGTAAACAAGTTGGTTTTGTTTATGTGCTTCATGTTCAGCGACGTAGTTGGCAGTGAGAGATTAGAGCCGTGCAGTCACTTGGAGAACTGCGTTCATACGGCCAAATATATCAAAGTGCTGCTTCTGAATAAAAAGAGGAGAGAAGAAGATCTTTGGAGGGAAAAAGTCCAGAAAAGCAGGAAGGAGTGAGACGGACGGAACCAGCAGAATTAGTATGAAGATGATAAATAAATCTTAAGAAAACTGGCGAGCTTGCACCAAAGTTTTTATCAAATTATTCAAAAAAACTAAAAAAAAACCATTTGGGCTTCATTAGACCAGAGTCGAGCGTCATGCCGTCTTCTCCACGGTTGATCTGCTCGATCGGGTCGGACTCGCGGCTCCACTCTCACATCGACAGCTGGAATTAGTCAATAGCACTTCATCGCTACTTGGAAGGAGTTTGCTGTGATTTGAGCGAATACTGTAGATTACCTTCTCTGCAGGGGCAGCAGAGCGCGAGGGTTTGATTTCACAGACGATCACACTGACTGACACCGTGTGACCTTTCACCCCCCGTGGGGTGATGTGGGGGGGCCGGACTGCAGCCCTGGTTCTTGGCAACAAAAGACTGTATGTTATCAATAAGTTGTATGATTCATTCAGTGTGATTAATATGTGTCAAATAAACTTTAAACTTTAGGGCCACACCTGTTTAACATGCAGAAAGAGACACAACATGAAGGATGTAGCTACATTTGGCATCTTTTTTTAGGTTGTTTTAAGTTTCTTTGTGTTCATTTTGAGTCGTTTTTGAGTAATTTTGAGTCTCTTTGTGGACATTTTCTATCTTTGTGCTCATTTTGAAGTTCTTTTAAGTCATTTGATGTTTCTCTTTTTGGTTGCTTTGCAGGTCTTTATCAACTCTGTTGACATTTTTAGTCTTTGTGGTCATTTTGAGTCTTTTTGTGAGTAATTTTACATCTCTTTTTGGACATTTTGTGTCTCTTTGGGGCCATTTTGTGTCTTTGTGCTCATTTTGCAGCTCCTTTTAGTTCTTTTAAATCTCTTTGTGGATGTTTTGTGTCTTTTTTTAGTCATTATACGTCTCTTGGTGGTAGTTTACTTCTCTTTGTGGTCCTGTTGGGGCTGTTTGTGGTTATTTTGCATCTCTTTTTAATCGTTTTATGTGGTTGTGGTTGTGTGCAGTCCTTTTTAAGTTGTTTTATGTCTCTTTGTGGTCGTTTTAGTGTCTTTGTGGTTATTTTACAACCCTTTGTTAGTTGTTTATCTTCTCCTTGTGGTTGTTTCATGTCAGGTTTTGGTCCTTGAGAGACTCTGGTCCTGGCTCCTCTGGCCCTCACATCTCATCGCCCTGTTCAATAATCCATCCATGATATGAAGGAGTTATGTAACTACCACCTGTGAACTCAGGTGAGAGGGGAGGTCAGGGGGTCCAATCAGCTCTGCCCGTGTTCCTCACCTGTCGCAGCAGATCGATCTGAGAACCTGGAGGTCTGTGGATACAAACCAGCGAGAGAAGTCCAGGTTCGAAGGCTGCCGAGTGTTTTTTGTATCATCATCTCTGATTAAGAGCCTGAGCCAGATACTCCAGCAGCCTAATGAGTGTGGTCCAATCATGCACTCTTTTTTTTTTTTTTTTGATTGTCTGCTGCTCACTATCATCTCAGCAAAGTCCTGGACTGAACCACAACCCCATCTCCCCACCACCACCACCACCACCATCTATTTTTATAGACCAGACCAGACTGTGAGTGTTGTCATGGTAACGCAGTGTCGTACAGGGGCAACCTGGAGTTTGATCTAATCTGGAACACATTGCCTGTCTGGAGCTGGCAGGCGAGGGCACTGACAGGCCAACGGCTGTAACATTGTGTGTGTGTGTGTGTGTGTGTGTGTGTGTGTGTGTGTGTGTGTGTATTGTTATGCTCCAAGGTTTTGCTCAATCACATTTTTTTTTTTTGACTGATGTGAGTAATTACAGTTTTTACCCCCCCCTTTTTTTTTCTCTCTCCTATTTTTCCAGATCGATTTGGAAGCATGCGTCTCATGCTGTCTCCCATTCACTGTGGATTTTTAATCTATTATTAATTACAGGCCTAATTGCACCATTGAGTAGTGTGATGTGATCAAAAAAGGGCAAGGCACCCTTCAGGATCCATTATGTTTGACTAAACATCGCTGTATTGCAGGCTCATAACCTTTTCAGCTCGGCGATGAAACGCTGCGACTGTTGCTGTGATATTTGTGCGAGGGCGGGTCTCATTGATTCAATTTATTCAGGGGGAAAGAAAGACAGAAACAGACTGTAGGGAGCTTTACTAACAAGCCACTGTGCACCGAGTCCTATGCAAAGTTATCCACAAGATGGCAGCATCTCTCTGTAGGTGAAAAATTCATAGAGCGCAGGAGAGGAAGAGGAGCTCAGACCTTCACTTGCAAGTAAGAATACAAATACAAACAGTGTTAGAATACTGTTCAAAACAAGAACATTGCATTGAAAAAAAAAAAAAGATCATGAACAAAATGAACTTAAAGTGTATAAAATAGAAGTACTGGTTGACTGGCAGTTTATTATATTGTACAAAACAGTTTTTTGATGAGGATTCATCGATGTGTACGCAGCTTTTTGCAGTTGTAGCTCATCGGGGTGGAGCTTGTTCTGACAACTACAGATGTAGTTTGGTTCAAATTTACTCCACCTGTTCCCAAATTATGGGTCAGGCTTCCCTAAAGGGTCACTGAATAAATCTGAGGGGTCATGAGATGATTAATCTGGAGGGATTTTGCTGTAACTTTTGAGACTTTTCTGTTATCAGTTTTGTGTGCGTGTGTGTGTTTGTGTGAAATATCATAATTTTGCCTCTTTACAGTTATTTAAATCAAACTGTTGAATAAGTTTAGAGGAGAAATGTCTCTTTGGTCAAACTACAAACAACTCATAAACAACTGCAACATAACAAGTTCCCCCCTGGAGTTATTTACATGTCATGTCAGTTATTTTGCATGTTTGTACGTCTCTAGTAACTGTGAAGCAAAAGTGAAGGAGTTAAAAGTACAGTATCTTCCTCTGAACTGTAGTTGAGTAAATGTTCTCTTCCTCCTCCTCTGACAGACGGTGTGTTTTGGCTTCGTTGTGGTTTGGATCAGAACGTCGTCCCCTGAGGTACAGTAGATAGTATCGCTTCTGTTTTGTTGAAACTGGCCTTAACGTCCTCATAGTTTGAGGTCAAACGGATCCCAGAGCTTCAATGTGTAAAAATGATAACAATAACAACAAAATCAATCAACTTCTCTCTTTAAATTCCTGTTTTTTTTTCTCTCCTCCCTATTGGACGTAATTAAAATGTGGTTTGTAGGAGTGATAATGCTGACACATATTTTACAAACTGGGCTGCCAGAAACTATTTTTTTTTTTAATATTTTTTTTTAAGTTGTAATTCAAGGAGTTTCCTCACACAGCTGGAATCACAGCTCTTATTGGTGATATTTAAACCAACTGCAGGCCGTCTTCATCAGATGAGGAACTGATACAGCAGGATTTAAAAAGATGTCAAGTCCTGCACAATCTTTGGATCAATAGGCCACAAAATATACATTGATAATAATAATATCAAACGTATTATTTCAAAGACACAAGGGCTCAATAAGACGTACTTTATATTGTGTTGAGCTTTTCTGGAAATCATAATGGACTTTTTGGAGTTTGTTTGTACATGTTTTACAGCTGACCCCCCCAAAATAGTTACGTTTGTGAACAATTCTAATAAAACCTGTAAAAGTCGTGTGGCATTGAAGAGATAAAACAATGTTTAGAATGTGTTTCTAGTTGCTTAAAGTGGATCTGGAGTTGTTACAGAGAAAATGTCTACTTGAGTAATAAAATAATATTATAATGTTCTCAAAGAAAACAACTGATTTTTCTTGAAAATAATCACTCACTTGTGGTTTAACACCACCCATCATTAAGATAAATGGTTTATTACTCACTATGATGTAGTTGCTCACAGTTGTAGAGACATTTAAGTGTTGCGAATACATATTTTTTATTATTACAGCTGTTTTTCACAATATTCTTGATCATTATCTGTTTGTACACCAGCCTCACTGTGCAGGTGCTTACATAAGAAGTTATAGATGTTGACAAATACAACAAGAAACACATAAAAATGTAAATTTATCTGCTTAGAAATTATATTAGAGCGTTTAAAACCACACTGAATAAATGTTTATACTGCTTAGAAATAGGAAAATGTTACCCGACATGCTCTACCTCAGGTGTGACACCTTTTTAACATTGACTATGATTCTGAATGTGTCTGCATCGGCTTGTATGTGTCAATGTTGTGTGTGTGTGTGTGTCTGACACAGTGCAGAGGATCTCATATAATCTCATGTGTTTGCCTTCACACCAGGCGTCAGGAGCCACCCATAAAAAACCTCCTTTCCTCTGCAACTAAACAAAAAAGCCAAACACCCGTAAAGGCGACGTTCTTTATTACCCCTTTCGTATTGATTGAGAGAAAACTGAGCAGCCCGGTGCCAGGTCGTATAAAAGCACAGACCGAATGGGTGAAGCAACGTAAATCCTTTAGTCCCTTGTAAATAGCTTTAATACACCCGAGGCGCCAAATCACTTGACCTGCGTTAGCCCTGCCGTTTGTGGGCTTTCTGGCTGACTGAGCAGTGTGGAGCCAGCCCTTCTCCTCCCATTCTCTGGCTGTCAGTCCAGGTAATAGTCAAGGCCTTATTAGTGACACACTGGCTCTGCCAGGCTTCAAACCCTCATGGCATCTCTCGTATTTAATCTACCACTGAGAGGCACCATTTTCCTCATGGCAAAATATTGGGTTCCGGTCATGTTTAGGCAAAAAGAAGTCTTGGTTAGGGTCAGGGAAACATCATGTTATGACTGAAAATATGTGATTGGAAATGTCCTGAAATATCCGTGTTCCTTCGCCACAACCACAGCTGGAAATGTCCCAACTGTCCCAAGTCTTTGTTGCCATTAACACAGCTGGAAATTGTATTGAATGGAAAGTTTCCCATCAAAAATATCAGATTTTCATCACCACAAACATGGCTGGAAACTGTCCTGACCTCCCATCAAAGAAATCTGTTCTTAGTTGCCACAGATGTGACTGGAAATGTCCTGACTTCCCATCAAAAATGTAAAGACTTCATCGCCATTAACACAGCTCGAAATTGTCTCAACTTCCCATCAAAAATATCAGATTTTCATCACCACAAGCATGACTGAAAATGTTCCAAATTCCTGTCAGAAATATTTAGTTTTGTCAAGGTAAACAAGGATCAAAATTGTCCTGACTTCTCATCAAAATAATCTGTTTTTTGTCATCACAGACATGTCTGGAAATGTCCCGACTTCCCATCAAAAAATCAGGTTCATCCTTAAAAAACACAGCTGGAAACTGTCCTGGCCTCACAGCAAAAATATCCAGTGTTTGTTGCCACAATCACCACTTGACATGTCCTGACTTTCCATCATCAGTATCCACAAACATTACAGGAAATTGTCCAAACTTTGTATCAAAAATATTCAGTTTTTGTCGCACTTGCAAATGTTGAAACGTAGTCTAAAACTCGAACACCTCCTGCTCTCACAGTCAGGTCATAAGCATGTAGACACGTCGTGTATGGTAAGTAACCTATGATGCATTCATAGGTGAGCGTTGGTTAGTTGTTTGGTTGGTTTGCAGAAACGTGAGGTGCCATCATTTCTATCCTGGCGACTGCGCCGGGGATCTCTGTGTTTGTGTTGTTGGCCCCATAATCTTGGAAAGTTAACAGCTTAGTGTGACTACAAACCAACTTTTGGGAACATCCGCAGAGCATCAGTGAGTCATATAACTACCGGGAATTGTGAAATGTTTTGAGGTGTTAGGTGTATCCAAGCCAGATTTCAGCGAGGTATGCATTATGTACACACATCAAGTACGCACAGTTCACAGGTGTGTCTTGTTTTAATTTGTCACGTACAGGGGCTTCTTCAGATACATTTTTTTTTTTTTCAACGTGATATCTAAAGTTGGCCGTGCCTCTGTAATGAAAAACTGTCTCTCATCCTGAATGCTCATTTCTCGCTGCCCTGACAGCCGACATGCACTTGCCCGGGCAGAAGAGTGCCTGAGGGGCTGTGGACAGCTGCTCAGAGGAGTGAAAACACTTGACAAAAGCAGCATTTATCCATGGTGGGCGCTGCATGGGAGCTTGACCGCTGGAAATAAAGACACAGTATGTGAGAGAATATCCAAGGAAATGCCGTCACAGCCAGTTGTCCCTGGACAGGAGCACACAGCTGTTAGCCATACAGCTCCTGGGTCGACACGCTGCTCTGTGCTGCCAAAAGGTTTCCAGCACTGAATTATATCGAGGAGTTTAAAGTACAGGTTTGTGTAAGTGTGTCTTAAAACAGTAATCATAAGCCAATCACTGGACATTTAAAGATTGCTTCTGACAGAAAAAAAAAAATGAGGGACGAAATCCACAGTCCTCATTCAAAAATGTATTTAAAGGTTTTATAGTTTGAGACATTGGCAGTCTGAGATACGGAAATCAACGAGTATCTTTCAAAGTTGCAGCCTTTTCATTACCATATTCTCTCAAAATCCATTTTCAGCAGAAAAAGGTGTATTAAAGGTTCTATGTGTAAGAAAAGCTGATTTTACAGGTTGTAGAACGGATCAGTCCACCATCCGGAAACATCAGTTTTTGGCAATTTGAGAATGAATCAACTTTTTTTTTTGTTTGGCTACCAGCAAGCCGCGGAACAAAGTTGTGAACACAACGCTAGCTGTGGTTACATGGACACTATTTCCTCAACCTGCCGGACATCATTCTAATTAGAGATTCCAGCTTGACCTGTTACATGGGCGCCAGATATAGTGATGGGATACGTTGTGTGTTTACAGGAATCAGTTCTAAGTCTCAAATTTCCGGAGAAAATTCATGTAATTCATTGCGTCTTTAATTCAGTTTTCAAGATGGACCCACGTCGTGTCCAGAGAACAATATCTGTTATCATTGTTCTGATCCCTTCGACCATCGAGGTGTTAATCTTTTGTATCGCCCGCGGACCTGTTTTGCTTTTGTTTCTGTCCCTCCTGGATCTGATGTTAGCCCCGACTTTACATGTCTTCAGGTTCAAATTTGAGTTTTATCCTGTGACAGCACTGTGCTTATGCTCTGGTCCGGTTGAGGCACATAAAAACATGTTGTGAGGGTTAGAAAAAAGATTGTGTTTTCCAAGCAATACCTGCTTCAGTCGCCACAAACATGTTCCAACTTCTCATCAAAATTATCATCCTTTGGTCACCACAAACACAGATGGAAATTGTCCTGAGGTTTCACACTTACAAACGTTGAAACGCAGCCCTCTTGCTTAACTCCACCGCCCCAGCCAGGTCATAAACATGTAATGTGAACAAGGTATGACATGTTTGTATGTTAAGTAGCCTGTGACAGGTACAACGTTAACTGCCAACATTTTATCCGGGCTGACTTGGCTGATTACAGCGAGAAGAAACTGTTTTAATGTGCAGATGTGCTGCACTGATAGACTTGGAAATGTGTAAGCCGATCCTTTAAAATATGAATGAGATACGAGTGGGTAAACTTGGACTGCAGGAGTCTATTTTCCATCAGGTGTCACCGAGCTCGGCAGCTGTCAAGGAGTGCTCGGAGAGATTTATTCAATGCAACACAGCCCCAGATAATCGCCTGCCATGTAAGAATCAGATTATATTGCCTGCACACTTTGCCAGCCACACCTCAAGCGCCACATGTGTGTGCGTCCCGGGCTCGTCTACATGACATGTTCCGGCATTGTTCTTGTTGCTGTTTCTGCCTCTGGAGCCGAGTGAGGAAACATAGCGGGAGGCGGGCTCGTGCATACCATTATCTGACAAAGCACTCATTACAGGAGTATCTCCCATATCCTCTATACCAGCCGAACATGTCACCTCACGCTCTCCGACTCATTCTGAACACCGCAGCGCTCAAAAACCCAACACCTCTTTGGCACGGGGCTCCACTCGAATCCATGACTCACTTGAGTGAAATGCGTTGAACATTACAGTTGCCAAATTGTGAGGCGAACAGAAATGTATGCACGCGGCCTCCTCGTCCTGTAAGCAGAGACCCACCTGCCTCGTCAAAACAAACCCGTCATGTTTCGCCGGCATACATCACGGGTGCATATATTATTTTATTTACTGTCAACACCAGAGCAATAAAAATGAGGTCATAGTCTGCAGAGAGAACATTAAATTACGGTTATAATTGCTTGAGTTCATTATGTCGGTGCTGCGCAACGTTCTCCAGCACTGATTAGTGCATAAACACACAGATCCCGCTAGTTATCCGACTGAAAATCACCACATTATCTGCACTCACATTTTGTTGAATGATCGGCGTGCATGTAAATGGCGCATACTTCTTTTATAAGGTAATTACATGTTTAGCGGCTCCATGTCTGGATTAGTGAAAGTATGAATGCATCCTACCCCAAGATTTATCCATAGCTGCTCTATAATTACCACGTGCCTCATATGGAAACCCCTCCGAAACATGGGCCGTGACATCCATTGCATCACGTTAAGGTTCAAAACCTGTGATCAGACTGATACGCAGCTACAATTATCCGCAGCACGGTGCTGCAAGATGGAAACAATTTAGAAGTTCCTGGACTCGAGGTTAAATCAAATCAAGCGTTGCAGGAAGAACCATTAGGTATTTTGTTTATCAGGCCGTCATCTTGAGGTATGTCCTGAGAGTACTTTATCCCCCAAAAACCGGTGTCACAATCGGAGCATCGCGGCAGACTGGAGCAGGGCTCGGGAGAGATGGGCCTGTCAGCAGCTGTTTCAGTCTGTTGCATGGTGTGGAAAAGCTCTGTCATGGCCTACCTAATGGTAATTGTTTGGAGCGGTGAGAGCCTTGTCTTGTCTGCATGCTGGTATCTGGGGGGTTTGGAGTGGAGGCGACAGCAGCAGCAGCAGCAGTAGTGGAGGGGAAGGTGGGGGGGCGGGTGGACGATGCTGAGGTTTTACTCATGTTTTCCAGATTTCCTCAGCTTATAAAACAAGTTCATACAGTGTTACAAGACCTTAGGTGAATGTCAGGAGAATAAATTCGACAGGTGGCCATATTTTTTTACATCGATACCGCACCGCTCGACAGGCAAGTTGAGTCCAGGGGTGGCAGGCGTCAAGCCAACGACCATGTCCGAGTCTGTGTTATAGTATTTTAACAAGCGTTAACCCCCAAGTGAATTCAGGACATCTCCAGCCTGGTTTGTGGTAACCAAACAACACCTAAACCAGATCAGAAGTACAGCGTTAAAGTAAAAAACTGAACGTAAACAAAGTTGCTTCATAAAGAAATATCACATTTCAACATATCTGTGGTTTGCAGAGATGTACCTTGCCTTTTCAGATCAGTGAAACACACCCCAACAACTTTCCTGCAGCCCCTAAGTCAGCCAGAAAGGTGAGGAAAGAGGAAAAAGTGGGAGACGGGGAGAAAGAGAGGGAAGAAAAGTGTCAGTAAGAGAGAGAGAGAGAGAGATGGCGTCTCAGACAGACTGTCTGGCTGCACCGGGATCTCCAGCACTCAGCGTCATATGATTCTGGGGTCAGAGGTTATCCCCACTGATGAATATCGGGGCCGAGTCTCGTCTCCCTTCACAAAAGAAAGGGAGTTGTTTTCACTCCCCTGGTCTGGAAAGTTTATTTCAGGAATCCATCCTGCCAGCACGAGACTGTAAACCTGTCTCGAGGCAGAAGAGTTACGTCCACAAATATTACACTTTTTTTTTCTTCTTCTTCTTCTTCTTCTTCTTCTTCTTCTTCTTCTTCTTCTTCTTCTTCTTCTTCTTCACAGTTTTATAGGCCTGCCAAAACATCTAGAGATGCTCTTTCTCATTCAGATGCATCTAAGGGTGTAATCACACAGCAGTGAAGGATAGGAGGTACATACAGTCGGTGTGTATATTTCCTAGTGAAACATACATCCCTGGGATTTTGACAGGATTTGGAAGATTATAGTTTGCAGGCTGCGAACTGTGTGAAAGAACACTGGTGTTTTGTGTTTATCCTCTTCATACCGAACAGCTCATCCCACAAGCCGTCTCATTATATCCCCGCGTATTAAGCTGGTAATACACCAGCTTTATAAGCAATGCCGTGGAGGAACCGTCCCTGCAAGGAGCAAAGTTATTGTTATTTCCTTAAAATAACTTTACAGGCTATTTCCCTCACAGTTACTCTACGTCTCTTCACCTTAGGAGATCTTCCTATATATATAAACTCTATAGTGAATAATCACAGGCCACTTCAAATAACACTGTCAGCGGGATTTCTACTAAAAGCTTCTGGGAGATTATAGCTGCCCAGGAGTGACAAGTGTGATATATGAGATCACACGTGAACAAATGGATGGCAGAAGCCCGGGCATTTTATGAGCCTACTGGATCAGTCTCTGCCAGGATATACACAGTCTTGACGGTCTTGATCTGAGTGATGAAACACCACAAAGGCTCTCCCTGCAGGGCGAGAATGGGCCGGTCTGACACTGACTGAGGGTCAAGCTGCAGAGGGAGGTGTGGGCACAAGTTCGTGGGGTTCGGCTGAAACCTTTTCTCTCCAACAAGGATGGATTACCCAGAAAGTTAAGGCGAACGGATGACGCTGCAGTGGATGTGAGTGTGCCAAGGTTTGAGGTTTACACTTCACCGACACTTCGACAACAAGAGGAGTGAACGCTGACCTTTGATGGTTGAAAAGTGTTATGAAAAGATGACATGATCGTCCTCGAAAAAGGTTGTTTTGTTCTCATGCTGCTTCCCGTTTAGTGCACGTTATTAAATATTTTTGCTTCTTTCATACACTTTTGAGTTCTTAAAGTTTTTTTTCCCTCTCCAAGTTTATATCAAATCACTCATTTAACCAATTACTTATGTAGACTTGTAGGCTTGCTCAAGGGTTTTTCACCAAAACATCACCATGGACACCATCCTAATATTAAACAAGGATGAAACCTCTTGAGATGAATCATCTCCACAAAAATGTCCTGACAGGGTCATTACATTTGACCACCTAGTAGGTGGTGCACACAGAAAAACAAGGACAGAAACACAGTACTGAAAACGTGATAAATAGCTAATTAAAGCAATAACAAAACTGTTATCATCACAAGTCAACATTGAAAGCAAAAGCAATATAGCAGCGGCGAAAGGCTGACTGTGACCAAGCCAAAAGCTGTACTTGAACACACCGCAAAGACAGTCATCATCAAAAAAAGGAAACCAGAAGACTCAGGATAAGCAGTAAAAGTACGAGTACCACTAATATAACTGATTTTAATTTTACATGTCTGATTAAAAGTTGCAAAAAGCACTGACAAAGCAAAAAAAGAGGAGAAACTGCACTCAGTGGGTGAAATCATGGAGACTACTGTGACAGCCTCAGGGTGCTTTCCCTTTCTTTTTCCATTTCTCTTTTCGTGCACTGATTCACTGCTGAAGCTGAACAGCCAAATAAAGTAATTTCTCTCACTGATGGACATCGCCACCAATTCAGCTTTCTCGGTAGGCTTAAAAAGCCACCGACAATGGCAGACTAGCTCCAACAGTACCACAAAAACCATGGCCACAGAAGCTAACTGATGGTCCAAAGGCTGATGTTCGATCTGGTGTCCTAAATTAATGAATTACCATTATTAAATTGTAACATATACCATCATTGAAATGTATATTGCCCCATGAGTCTTTCCTCTAGCACCTAAAGACAGACTATAAAGGGTGTAACACATGTAACAATGATGTATATGAAATGAACATTTCAAAATAAATCTGCATAAAAGAAGTGTAAACAGCACTATGGTGCGACTTAGTTGGATAGCACAATATAATCACCATGAGCTGAAACAGGTTGCAACCGTTGAGTTGACAAGTTTCAAGACAAACCTCGGCTGATGTTTCTCTAAAACAGCACCTACATGGATGTTGACAAAAAGGCTTTGAACCCACCATTTAGTGCCAAAAAGGGTTAGGGTTAGATACTGTGAACAGTATCAGATTCATACCCAGTGAGCTGAGACTTTTTAATATATAAGTAACTGTGTAATTTTCTTGTAGATGAGTACCACGTCAGAGCAGACTGAAGATCTTTTAATATAATGGAAATAAATAAATAAATAGTGGTCCTGTGGTTGATCCCTGGGGGACGCCTCTCTCTGTTTTAACTAGGTGGATTATTTGACGCTAAAAGAAGACACTGTTTTCTGAAATTGAAATTGAAAATGAACACGAAAAATTGATTTTTGATTTGACTGGATGAAGTGCTTTTTTTGGATGGAGAAATATAGCACCTGTAAACTTCCTTTTTAGTGGGTAGTCGTCGCTCTAAACCCAAGTTTTTCTGCCAGATATATGTGACTCCAATCATGAACCACCTGCCTCATCACTCAGGGGCCCCTCCTCCATCCCTGGACTCACTCTGATTACTACACGGCCTTATCTTATCCACAGCATCGACCTCAGACTCGTTCCACCCTCAGACATGAGCTCCCAGCCCTGGACCAGACCAGGTCTGCTGTTTTTATTCCCAGGAGACCCATGTCTGAGTCGCCTCACCTGCACCCCCTCCTCCTGCTCCGTCCTCTGCTATCACTGGGGGAAAAGATAATGAGGGATATTTGCCCTTATTAGTGTCAATACTGCTATTTAAGGTCCAATCATCTGTCCTAAGGAGAGGCATGTATTACAGTGGATGTCTGAGATTTTTCATAACAACTTAGCTTTGGGCTGTTGTTGCATAAGGAGGCCTGGGAACATGCTGCTGTTTCTGGACACTTGAGAATCTGTAAACAGTTTTAAAGGAATAGATCCATTTTTTTTTCTAGCTTGTTTTCTTGCTGACAGACCAAAAGATTGATATCACTCTTGTGTCCAGTTGATGAATAGGAATTAGATGGTTTACTGTCAAGTGAGGGTTAGCTTAACTTAGCATGGCACTTTGGTAAGAGGTGTACTCGACCTCCGATTGGTTGCCTTATTTGGATTTGTTGCTCTAACTGTGGGTTAACAGTTTGAGTCAAACACAGGGGCTGTGTTGTGTGAAGTTCTTGTTGTGTCAGGGTGTCGATATGGCAGTTTATAATCTGTAGTTTCCCTGGTAAACACACCAACCTTCTGCCCGGCCTGCAGCTCCTCCTCCCGGGGTCACTCATGCTCCTGAGCTAATTTCTGTCACATTTTTGGTTGTGATTAAACAGTAAAGTCACTGTGTCCGACTGTCCTCCTTCCCAATGATATACAAAATCTGACACAGCCGCAAAGCATTTTGGGAGCTGTTGTTCTAAAATTAAGAGCATGATAATCCCCCAGATAGAGGTTTGATGGCAGGAGGTGTTGGGGTGGGAGGTACAGTTTTATTCTAATCAATTCATTAATTTGTCTCGACTGTTTTTCAATTTTTGGCAAAGTATCAAACTTTGAATATCTCTCAATCCACGCCAAAATCATGGAGTTAGACGGAGCCAAGCTAGGCGTTTCCCAGTTTTCAGCCTTTCATCTCAGCTAAGCTAACTGTCGCCTGGCTGTAGACTCATATTAAACACGCAGACACGAAGGAGGTATCAATCTGCTCATCTGACTGATGTCAAAAAGGCAAGTACAACACATTCCCCGAAATGTCAAACTCTGCCTTTAACACACACGTAAACACCCAGACATAAGCTGCGTGGAGACGTCAGACAAAACTGGTTCCAAATGAGCACAATAGGTCTTGGGTCTGCTGTGTGTGCAATTGTCCCTAATTATGACAATGATTCAAGGGAGCTCCACATTCCAGTGCCTCTTATGGTTTTGCTGCTATGTATCTTGGAGCCTGTGGAGCTATTAACACGATACCAATCTCACCATTGGCTCCAGTTCGGGCCTCCCGTGGGCTCCTGAATGCAACCTGTCCAGCTCGAGGGGATCCAAACATCCAGCCCCCTCTTTCGCCTCTACACTCACACACTTTTCTCCTCAAGGAGGTGGGCATCAGGACAAACAATCAATGCCAATGACAGATCCATGTCAGACAGAGCGTAATTATGGGAACAGCGTTCTGAGAGATACTGTGTCATTAAAACCCACCGTCTCCACTCCAACTACACCAGACTCTTTCCTGCTGTCTGTCCATGCTGTGAGATGTGTATATGTGTATGTGTGTGTGTGTGTGTGTTTTATGGGGTTGCGTTGTGTTGTTGGTGCATGAATGTCAAGCTGGACAAGTGTTTCTAATGTGTCCCCGTATAACTTTTTGTGTAACTGTAGCAGAGGTTGCTGACTGAACCTCTGAAGGTGCAGAAATGTAGACATGACAGATACATGAGACAATGTTTGCAGGGCCCATGCATGACTGAGGGAAGCCTCAAATAGTGTTGACAGCCGCAATTTGAGAACTAAATTGCTGAAAATACTTACATAGCTGCTGTCTGATTTTTGAAACCATTCCCGCCCAGACGCCATTAGTGCAAGATTACACAGGAGAGGACGATATGACACATTCAGTCTTTAATGGGCTGCAGAAAAGTGGTCATGACACCCAGTTTGCACAGGTATATCAGGATAATGTTCTGCAGACGATGCAGAAAGACGTGATCTGCGTTTTTGTCTTCTTCTCTGCAATGATGAAGTTGCTCTGCCGAACAGTATGTTAAGTAGCCAAAAAATGAAGAAACAATGTAATTTAAAATCTGTCTCATTCAATTCAAAGCTTGACAAATCATGAGGTGGCAGCTGAGCAATGAAATACAGACACCAACACTTTCTCTACCTGAGTTATTACTCCTATTAGCATGAACGCTAGACTCTGTTCAGCCCAACAAAGCCGAAATACAGTCACTGCAAAACACTATATATTTGCAGTCGTAATGGGTCATTAACAAAAGGTCAATGCTGGCAACCTGGGAGCAGTTAGAACAAGCAAAACAACATGGCCGCAGTGTATGACTGGCAAACTCTCATCATACAGTCGCAGTTTGATTAGGTTAAGGCACAAAGCTGTTGGTTGGGTTGAGGAAAACATTGTGATCTGGGTTAAAACAGCTGCTTTTATCGTCGTAAATTTAGTTGTGACGTACGTTGGATAACAGTCCTGTGTGGGTTTATCCCAACAGTCTACCGTGAGCTCCTCCTAATGCAGACTCTTTTACCCTTTAAACTACTTCACAACAAATTAATCATTATAAACCACTTTCACAGTCGACCTATTCTGCCGTTTTCCTGATGGGGACACGCTAGAATTTGCAACCTGGAAACCCCAAAGTTGTTCTTAATAATGTCTGCGAAAAAAAAAATCAGTAAATGCTTTATGTAACATTAATATAACCATGAATTGTGCCCTTCATGAAAGGTTGCTTATTAGAAAGTGGTACCAGGATATAATATGAAAACCAGCTGGTAATGAGCTCCACTGCACTGCATTAATCTTTCATCTTCCTCTCCGCTTGGGGAACACAGGGGGACGGTATCACAGCAACAGGTTTGTTTAGGGCCGCCTCGGTATCAGCAGGACTCGGACTGCTCGCCTCTGTTTGGAGTAACTTAGGCTGCTGTGAAAAAATCCGTGGCATGCTAAAAACATAATATACAGGAGCCTGGCATCCCTAAGAGAGAGTCTGACTGTCTGTTCCTCTCTGCAGGTAGCCATGTTAGGAAGTGCTGACAAACAGAGAAGAAAGACAGAAAGCACGGGGTCCGGGCCGGTGGCTGGATACTCGCCAAAATGTCACATCTTCTTCATTTTTGGACTCCAACTATGGTCACCTTTCATAACCGTGCCTGATTATTAGTGTTTGGAGTAAACTTCAGCAGTTTTTATAAAAAAATAGACATGGTTTGGATTCACTTTCCTGCTTAAACCGAATTTTAAGTCGTCAGACGGAGTATAAGGTATTAACAATGCCACATTTAGTTTAGTCTCTCTTTGTCTTACGGACGCCTGCACACGGGGGGATTTGCTTTAAAGCCGTCACCCAATGAGTCAGTCACTAAGGTAGAGGAATCTCATAATTAAGGCCTCATTAAAGCTACACAGCCCAACTATGTTGGTTTACAGGGCAGACAGAAACCTCACAGATTCACAATGGGGCCATTCATGATACCTCACTTCTCTGAAGGAAAAGAGAAAAAGCAGTTGCTCTTAGCATTTGGGCAGATGTAATTGCAATCACTCAGCTTGTCTGATGCTGATAATGGGGCGATGGGAAATTCCTGTCAGAGTCGTGGCGCAGGGTGGTTTCGCAACCCCTTTGGCAGGCTCCGTGTTCCACTGCAGGGCAGCGAATGCGTTACGGCATGCTCACATAGCTGTCATTAAACACATTTTGGAGAAAAAAAACACAAGACAATCAAAACTCACAAGTGTGTGCCATTCTCTTGCTTCTTGAGAAATGAAAAGACAAATATTATGTAAACGTATATCGTCTGTCATCCCCGCGCCGTTAAACACGTTGAAAGACTTCAGCTCATGGAGAAAAAAAAAGAAAAGGAAAGTGAACGTGCTTCGGCAGTCACCTTATACATGCTATAAATCCAGGCCGAGCTATTTTTCAGCATCTTTATTTTCATTTGTCATGTCCCAAACGTTTCTCCTGACTGGTAGTTTATGTGAAAATGAAGCTGTGGGGAAATAAGAAACACACATTACCCAGTGCCTAAAAATGTTGTGCAGTAGTAATGTTTGTTTTCCAAATTTTGGGTATGTTTTTTTTCAGCGAGCGGCCCACTCCTGCCTGAAATGTGTGCTATGGTAGGTGGTTGAAATAGCACGTGGGTGCAACGTTCTTGTGGTCGGTCCTTGGGTACAGTATGTGACAGTTGGCATCTCAGCAATGCTTCCATGAGAAGCCTCTATTATAAAGCATTCATGCAATGATGCTAACAAGATTATTTTACTGGCTGGACGAGCATTTGTGCAATAAAGTCCGAGACCTTCTTATTAGAGCCTCGTGGGACCACCCAAGAAACGATATAGCGATATTTAAGATAAGTCTAATAATCTCCAAATAGAAGTAATGAAGTCCAATTTGCTGGACTGCTGTGTGTTGTGATGGACAACAGTTGTTCAGTTTTAATTAAACTGGAAACTTGAGAAATATGAAATCGGACGAAAGGTAATGGCCGTTAGATTTAGACATGCAGAGTGTCTCATTTCAAACAACAAGTCGTATTTTACAGGCAGGTAACTGCAGTCATGAGTTTACTGGGCCGTCTGCCAGTGTTTGCAAAGGTATTTGAAGTATTTTGGGGTGTTTTACAATTCGAATGATGCCACAGAGAAATGTTAAGATTTGATCAACTCCAGAGGATGTTTTCATGAAGACGATCTGGAATATTTAAAATTGATGAGATTTATGAGCATCTTACATAATAATGTGCAGAGAACAAGTAATAGAGTTTTTAAAAAGTTTAATTTCGAATTACAGCATAGTATGGGTAATAAAAAAATAACAAAAAGATATAATTTTATTCTTGCAACAATCCGTGCTTTAAAAAAACAGTCCACAAGTGTGAATCAACACGTGATTCCTGCAATTCCTCAAACATAAATATCAAATTTCAAATGCTTTCCCAAGTTTCTGGCTTATCACGTATGATAAATAACAAACATCTAAATGCCAAGAAAAGAATAAAATACAATAAAAACAAAACAGATGATAAATGATGCCACAAAGAAATAATCTTGAGCCTACCCTGAAGTAGTTCTCTTAACAGCTCTTTTACGGTCAAAATGTGTTCCTCGATTTATCTCCCACAGTTCAACAGGACTTAATACGTATTTACATTATTACAGAACTCATTTTCGTCATTGTGTATGTGGTGTTGACCCAAGCTGTGCAGACCTTTTGCAGACAATCGCTGTTGACCACTATCTGAACTGAAAGATGAGAAGCATCTCCAATCTAACAGGACGAGCGCCAGGCTTTAAAGCCAAATTGGTGTAGTGGACAAAAAGTGTAATTACAACTTCATTCCAGAGTCCTGGAGTGGTAAATACTCTAGAAGGTGCAGTACACCCTTGTTTTTCCGTTATAATGTGAATATGCCATGAGAATCTAGAAGCTATGCTAGCAGCTCTGTGGGGCTGCTGCTGCTGTGCGCGGTGTCGCAGTTTTAGCTAACTTCCTGTCCATTTTCGCAGTTACCAGTCGCCTCCTTCCTCTCTACACCAACCACATGACCACACAACAGTGATCACCACAAATAGCAGCTAACAGGAGAATCCTGCAGACAGGACTGTCTTTTTAAAAGGTTCTCTTTTCTGATTGGATAAATTTGGCAGGAATACCAGAAAAAGAAGGATTTTCAGGGGGAGGAGGCTCTTGGCTTAGAGACCAAACACTCTATAGCAGTGATAACTGTTTGGATATAGAGCTGTTTAACACTTATTGTAATAAATAAACATCGCTCGTAGCAGCCTTAAGCACAAAGGTTCTTTGAGCTGAACATGCAGATGTTATCATGTTATCGTAGTTTAGCATGTTAGCATTTTAATACCAGTTACAGTTTTTCCTACGGGGGATATGAATCTGTTCGCCAAAGAGCTGTTGCAATATTTCGCTCGGAAACTGCAAATGCCGACCTCATTGTGAGGCGTACACAGAGAGATTAAAAGTCCGTCGATCACCAAAGTCAGTAATATTCATTCTCTCGGGACCATGAATGTCTGTGCAAAATGTCATGATAATCATACAGTTGTTCGGATATTTCGGTCACAAAATGCAGTAATATTTATCTCACAGAACATGTAATTAAATACGTTGGACATCACTTTTCTAAGGTGTTTTTGAGGCTGTATTCTGTTTATTGAGCATGTCTCAATTGTCCAGTGTACTCAGTCTATGTACCATATAACATATATAAATGTGAGATTTAATCCATGATAAAAAACAAAACAAAAACAACTATAGTTCATTAGAGTGTACATAAAAGATCAGGTAGACAAAAATATAAACAAAGTCAGCATACAGAAACACACACGTGTACTTTCTCATGTTCGTCCCCCCCCAAACATCTCTCCAGAGAACATTACAGACATTGATATTTGGTTTAACCGAAAAGGTCTTCAACATCCACGATAAACATACTGAAACAGACATATTCACTGCTTTATTTTCAGGTTATTTTATTGGTGAAGCGACAAGCGTCCAAGTTCATCGGGGAGGTGGGGGGGAGTGGCAGCGCACTGTGAAAAACAAACTCGGTCCTTGAGTTCTTCACACTGTCCTTTCACCGTCTGACAAGCGGTCAAGTCAATGTCAGCCTCGCTTCCTTCCTTCAAACCCCCCCCCCCCCTTGTGGTTTGCTACCATGTGGTGGTGCTCATAAGCAGTCCATTGGAAAAAAAATTTAAAAAAATAAAAAGATGAAAGCGGCGGCAGTGGACAGCTTGGATGATGACCCTGCTCGTGTGTGAGGCTATACGCCGAGCAGCATGCCCATAAAATCTGAACCGTTCTGTATTGTAATGGAGGCTCCTGCTGCGTTATCCACGAATATGGAAGTGTACTGTCCGGCCTGCAGAAAGAGAGAGAAAAAATAAAACAGTGATGAAGAAAATATTAAACAGATACAGATTCTTTATGTTTGTTCCACTTGGTGTGCTGCTCACCTGTAGCTCCAGCAGCCCCTGCACGCTGACGGTGAATATCTTGCTGTTACTTTCTAATCCAACAATCATCTCCAGTGAGCTGCAGCCAGAACAATACATGGGATAAGTCATGCGGTTTACAACAATGCATGATTCAAGATCTTATATAAAGGACGCATATTGTTTTCAGGTTTGTAATTTTATTTTGAGCTACTCCTACGATGCTTTAGAGCTCAAAATACCATCATATATATACGTATGTATTTGGCTTTTTTATATGGCTTTTCTTCATAGAACCAGCTCAAGAGATGACAGGAAACAGAGTGAGGTGCAGCAAAGGGCCCCAGGTCGGGACTTGAACCCAGGGCTGCTGTAGTGAGGACAAAGCCGCTCGACCAACTGAGCTAAACGGCGTATGAAAGTATTCCCCTAAATGTTGCATCGAAGTGAGAAAAACACCCGTATCGTCCCTCTTAACTCTCAACAGAATAAGACAACAAGAATACTCATAATAATAAAAGTGACAAACTTTTTCTTTCACTGCTCGGTTCTTTCCAAGTCTGCAGAGATGGTTGTAACATCGCTGCGGGCTAACCACACAGCGAGAGCACTGGCTCCTGTTAAGTGGAAAATGCTACATTTTTATGGCAAATCAATCATGTTTGTCTTCACTCCAACTGCCATCACAATGAGCCTCATTTCACATTCTCTGCATTTTCATGTGTGGGAGGGCGAGACTGGCTGGGGCTTTGGCTCAGAAAAACACAAGAGCCAAGGACTCTTTTGGGTTAGGTAACCCATCATAATGATATTATTTATACGTTCCCCTCATTGTACCAAGCTCGAAGAGGGAGGCTGCGGAGCGCTACACAAGTCCAGGAGAGACTTGAGGGAGCAATCCGTTTCATTCTTTATGTAAATAGAAATTTTGAAATATTGGAAAGAGCCGTTCCCAACTGGATGTGTGATTTTTCGACCATGTGGAACGGCCGTATTACTCTATTATCTGTTCTCACACATCCCAAACAAGGGCATTTTTCACTGCCGCGCTGCAGAATATAACAGGCAGCCCGAAGTGTCAAAGGTGAGTCTATAAAGATTAGTCAGGCGACAGGGACGAGGGCTCTAAGTGAGAGGACATTTCCCTTTTAAAGACTGCTCTGCTTTTTATACAGGAAATGCCACACTGGTTCCACACAAAGTGTAACAGACAAAACCTTTAACAGCTCATAAATTCTGGTGAACGTCGAGGTAGCATTAAACACCAGTAAAATATCCCTGTTACACGGGGAAAGTAAACAAATTTATCAAAACGAAAATGTGGAGAATGCACGGTGCGGTTTTGCAGTCGGATTAATTACTTCCCACGATCAATTTTATTTACTTTTATTGGCGATAGGTGGTGTAACTGAACAGCATGTGTCAGGGCCATAACAAATGAAAACCACATGGATACAACTGAAGTAGAAACAGGAGTGTTAAGAAGAGTATGTTTGATTTGGATTCAGGGAAAGAGTTCTCCAGCACATTTGACAATGAGTGTGTTTACATGTGAACTTGTATTCTGGTTATTATCAGGTTTATTAAGTGTCCCGGTTATGTGTTTTGCTCGTAGGAACCTGAATAAATCCTGGAGTACAACTTGTAACCTTAACCAGGCTTCTGAATGAACTATAGTGGTGCAGAACATCAAGACAAAAATGTACTTTATCAGAATCGTGGATACTGTTGGATTCATATATACGTCGATATAAAAGGCTCATGTAAACGTACTCAGTGGTTAAGAATACCTACGTGTATCTGTGGCAGAGTGACTCAATGCAGATCAGCACCCGGACGTTATCCCTGGCCTTGAGCTGACTTTTGCTCCTCTTTACCTCATTGTGGTCTGTAAAGAAAGAAGAAGAATGTCCACAATCACATGAAGATACTTGTTCACGCTAGCTTAGCATTTGTAGGCTAACTAAATATGGCAGGCCTGCTTGCTAACTTACAGTTAGCAAACGGTTATTAACACCTAGCCTACAAGGATGTTAAGGACTGTATCTTGACACCCAAGCCCTTAGAATATGTACTTTAATACCCTATATAAGAGGGTAAATTAGCCTACCAATGTGGACATTAGCAGAGAACTGGTAGATCCCAGTGATTGGAGCTGTGAACCTCCCAGTAGACTGGTCCATTCCAGTCCCTCTGAGGAAGGCTCCTTTAGCTGGTGGCTGTGAGGAAAAAAAAAAAGAAGGAAAAAACGTAATTATTATGTTCACAATATGCATCAGCTCCCTCCTCTATGGAAGCTCAAAGCTACAGCTCAGCTGCAGAACGGTGTGCAGATGTTCAGTATGTTGCTCAAGGGAACGCAAGCTTAAAATACACCAACATTTAAAATAATGAAATACATAATTAATTTATGTTTCCTGGCGAGTTTTGCTTTGTAAAACTTTGTGCCCCCATCTGAAATGTAGTTCTGTTGATCAACTGTTAAGGGCACACTGAGCCAAAATGGAGGAAGCTATCTACATAGCTAGCTTAGCTGTGTGACATCATCCACTTTAACCTAAAGTTCTTCATGGAAAAAAAAGAATAACACTTATTTTTAGTCACCGTACAAAAACATCTTAGCGACTGATACAGCTTAACTTGTCCGCTATGTGACAATTAGGGGGATAAGTTTGCTAGCTGAAAGCACTTTTCACCTTAAGAACTTCTGTAGGCTACGAAAATGAAAGCGATGTGCAATCCTGCGAACAAAATGTCGAAAAAGTCAGTACCGAAAAAGTAGAGAGAACCTCTAAGATTTGTAACTGATTAGCGCAAGCTGGGCGAGCTAGCATGTTACCTGTTACCTCGCCAGCTACTCCTGAGAGTTGTCACCGTGTCACAAAGCTTATTCTATTAAATTCTTCATGAAGACAAAACTCTCTTGCTTTAAGGCCCCTAAAGACCTGGATTCTGCATAAACGTGTAAAACATCCAGGGTAACATGCCCATTCTAACATAGTGCTGTGTTAGCACGTTAAACAGCGAAGCTTAATCCTCTCTCCTGCAGCCTTGTCAGCCCATCCCAACAGGGCATAGTTCTTCCACTACAGCATGCCGTTTCAAACAGTGTCTATTTCTGTCCTCTCCACACTTTATTCCAAGTCAGAGACAGAGTGCCTTTTGTATGCCGCCCAGAGAGTGATGTGTAGAATTGAAAAAGTCGATATTTTTTGACCAGCGAGCCAGTCTGAGTCTCAGAGTGGCACTGCATGCTTTTCCCAGTGCCAGTTACCAGCGAGGGGATGATCCTCTCATAATTCCCCCACATGCAAACTAAGCAATGATTACCAAACACTCGCTCTTTCAAACACGGTTAAGACAGAGAAGCAAATGGGTCAGAATAGAGCGTGTAACCATGCAGAGGAGGATTAGCCAAAACTGGTCTTTTTCAGCCATGCACAGGGAGCGTAGCTGAACCAGTCCATAAACATTTACTCGGTTTCAAACAAACATACCGTCTGAAAGTTCTGGAGCTCCACCAGCGTCTTCTTGTCGACCACCACGGGTCCCTTGAGCTTGCAGTGGAAAGCCTCCTCTATTCGTCGGTAGGAGGTCATCCCCTCCAGGGTGAGGAGAGCCGTCGGTAGCTGGCTGGGGCTGGTTTGTCTGTCCAGTGCTGCTGATCTCCTCTCTGTAGCCTCTGACGGAAAAACACCTCCAGGTCAGAACAGTGCGGAACATTCAGACTAGTCCTCCATGGTGATATGACGAAACACCAGAAATGTGGTGGACATAAAAATTGCGCAAACGCTCATCTGGTTTTAGTCTGCAAGTTTTCTGAAACAACAACCTTGTAGCCCGAAGAGAAGCTGAAATGTATCTGGGGTGAAAAAATGAACACTGTCCCACCTTTAATCATCTCTTTGAACTCCTGGAGAAGAACTTCCTGGGTCACTTCAGCTCCTGGAGAGCCAGGAGGTCCCTGTGGGCCAGGAGGACCTGGAGGACCGGGTGGGCCCGGCTGGTGGGAGGAAAGAAGTACATAGTATTGTCATGCTTCAAATTGGATGAAAAAAGTAATTGTTTGGAAAACTGCGAGTCAATCTACTGGGTTTACCAAGGGTCGCTTGCGCTTGCGACACTTCCCAGGGAAGTTCCCGACAGGTCTTTTGACGAAGTCCATCCATGATCCCAGCGGATCCACTCTCTGGTTCTCAGAAATCTGCAGAGACACAGAAAAAGAACATTTTCCCACATTAGTTATTCGGCTAATTCGACTATAAATCAATAGAAAAAAAAGTGGACTTCAAGACATTCAAATCAATGATGTGGTGAGGTGATGGCGAGCTGTAAGACAACTCAATAAAGATCACATTTCATACACAGCGGGGTCCAAAGCTCTCTCGTTTACTAAAATAAATGAGGACAAAATGCACGTAAACATCCACGAAAAACCGGGTTCATAACACAGGACAGATGAAGACTTTTCCCCTGAAGCCACCACACGCTCAATAATAACAGCCTTTTAGAAAAGTGCTATTAGCCAGATTAATCATATATTTTATTCTTTAAATATTTCCCCCGCAAATTGGGCATAATGCAAAGGAAGCTAAATCCAATGAGTCATTATTTTTTCCTTTAAAACCTTCACTGGAAAATCTTGCCCTAAGATACAATTAAATGGTGCCAGACACCAAGGAAGGTCACACGGGGAAACCTCTCTTCTGTCTGTCTGTCTCTCGCTTTTACTCGCCATCCTCCTCCGAAAAAAAAAGGCTTCACCTTTAATGCTTATTTGTTCATGCTGTGTAATTCACTCAGGTGCCACGTCGGGTCTTATTTGCCCAATAAGCTCAGATGAATGTAAACAAACTCTCGTCGAGTGATTTTTTTTCTTCTTTTTTTTTTTTTCTTGCACATGAAAAATTTCCATGAGCAGTCTGGTGAAAAATGAGTCTGCCTGTGTATGTGTGATGTAGATTCTGTGGATTGCAGACCTCAATTACTGCCGTTCATAACAACATGTCAAAATGGCCGACACTTTCTCCCCCCCCACACCCAAAAGGCAAACCAGTGTTGTTTTTTTTTATTAATGCCACTTGTTTGAGGGAACGTAATGACGGAAAGTGTCATAAACAAGATAACAAATGTATATACAGTGTGTACGCCAGGGGTTGAGTTATGATTTAAGGTAGTTAGTTAGTTTCCTAACTGTGTGTATACACTCGATGGGCTTATCTGAAATAACTCCTTCGTAATAAATAACATGTATAGGAGACTGGGATCTGCTCGGGAGATAAGAAACCACACTTCCAAGAAGTTTCTCTGGAAGCAACATATTTATGATACAACTGACGTGTTTTTCATTCTCGTACGAAGGCCGAATGAATTCCAATTACAGAAAAAGCTTGAATCTTACACTCGAAAACCCCTCGCCAAATGTCACGCGCCTTCAGTCGAGATAGAAGAGGAGATAAAGACGAGCCGCGGAGGTGAGCTGCCTGAAATGGAATTTGTTTAGGTTTGGCAGCGAGACACGGATCACTTATCTGCAAAACCAACATGCCCCCTTTCTTCACTGTCAAAAGACCTGTCTCTGGTTTCAACGCAACAAAGTGAGTCCTTGTTTGTCTTTTAGATATAGAGGAATAAAAAATTGTTTTTCATACGTGGGATTTGCAACAGTCTTCCCCCTCTCTCCTCTCTCTCTCTCGCTCTCTGTGACTTTCTCTTCCCTGTGACAGCAGACAAAATAAACAACTTAACAGGCGCTGCGCCGGCTGCATGTTGAATCGCTCTGTGTTTTTGTTGTGATTCTGAGGTTTGGAGGGAGATAAAAGACGGGCTGATCTGGTCAAGACAGGAACACTTTTTCACTGCTCGATACTGTTTCCATAAGTCTTGAGAGCCTGTTGGGTAAACTGCTTTTTCCACTGCCGTGTACATTTTTCATTGACATCCTAATTATGTCAGAGTTATGGGAATAGTTTGAGCGTTTTGGGGAAATACTTTGGTGAACACAACACTGACACATCACCATCTTTTAAAGTGTGTTATTTGAAGAAATGGACAAAAATCCAAAGTAGCTCCGAACCTCTAGGGGGCAGCACAGCCGCTAACCTCAGCTCAGTATACTCTTGGTGTAGCTGTCTTTGGCTGTAGCAACTAGCTGTGTCAGTAAGTTAGCTGCAGTGCTAAGTGACCCAATTAGCTGACGAGAGTTTGCAGTGGGGTTCAGGACAGGTGACACAGTACAGAGACTGTGCCTCATGAGTGTTGGACAAGAAGACACACAATTCAGCAAAAGGAAATGGAGAGGCATGAAACGACCGAGGACCAAGAGAAAGTCGGTGTCAGCAGAGGATGAAAACAACGTGCATCTCACTCTTTAAATTGAGGATTTATTTCGACCAAACCAGAGGTGACTGACAAACCAAGACTGTTTTGTTGAGCTTTATATTGTTTTATTTTGAGTTCAGACAGTGCAGTGTTTTGTTTTGTATTTCTGTTAAGAAAAGAAAATCGGTGTAAAAATACTTAATTTCTTGACATTTTGTGATACAAAGTTACAAGACAGGATGGGCCAGGGCTAGCTAGTTAGCACTGACATCTCTGCAACACAGTGCATAGATTTTTTTTAGATCTGTTCTGTTGTTTCTTCTGTTGCTAATGTTATTTGAATTTTTGAAAGTTTTAAACTAAAATTCTTGCCATTTCTTACAAATTGCCCCTTTAAGGTAGGATATGGCACACTGAGTGGCAGTTTCTTTTCACACATCCTGCAGTTACAGAGCTACATTATTGTTCAGTCCATTATTCACTCCATTTTAGCTCTGTTTTTGGTCTCCACCACCTGAGGACGGAAATATCTGACTCTTTAGTTGCTAATTGGTGTTAAAAGCATCGTTTAAGATTATTTGCTTTCTTGCCAATAGATTGAATAGAACATTGATGCCACTTATTTCTGTCCATTTAATACGTAGCTACAGCTAGTTAACGCCGTTGGCTTGGCAAATTTGGCTAGCTTTTTCCAGTTTCTATGCAACACAAAGCTATTTGCCTGCAGCTGTTTGAGTGTAATTTCCACAGGAATTAATTGTAAAACTTTGAATCATCACCTCACCAGAAGACACACACCCACTTATGAGAGCCAGTGGACACTAAGTCAAGAAAAAGGTCACAGTTTCACATTTTCTTTCTGTGCTCATATCAGTGTCGTAGATCACTGTCTTAGTGTTCCAGAGATATGAAGCAGTGTGAGTTGGCCCACACATGTGACTTATAATTATACATCTTAGCCATTCCCTACATAATAATAAAAAAGACTGCATATCATTGCCAGGAAATCAGTCGTACTTTTTATCCTCTTTAACACACGTCATTGTAATTAAGCCATTAAAACCTGCCCTCGAGGATTTTCTGTGCTCAAGGAAGAAAGGCTGTGACCAAGGTAATTATTACCTTCATTTCTGAACTGAAAAAAATGACAGCAGATCATTGTATAAATAATTTAATGATCAGTTTACCTAATGCTCAAATCTTTCCATCGAACAGAGTTTTTTTTTTTATTTTATTTTGGGCATCTGCATGGACAGAACATCAGGTAACACTGGAGTGACAGACCTTGCCAATAAAAAAAAATCTGATTCATTGTGTGCAGGTGAGTCTGCGTCTCGACCCTGAACATCAAAGACTGCACACATGCAGACGTGAAAACCATATTGCTTGATGACACAGAAAAACCTGTCAGGGGCGTTCAGCCTCTCGCTCGCTGCTGCTATTGACTGCGGCGTAAAGTAAACTATGGATTCCTTGGCGCGGCTCTGTATCAGCACGTACAACTTGTGAACAAAGTGGGGAGGGAGCGGATCCAGGTATCAGTCTGAGAGCTGATGAAGAACACCCGGGCTCTGGCTTTGATCAGTGCTGATGTGTGAGTGGCCTCGTCTGTCAGCAGGTGTGAGCGCACGCCTTAACCAGCACGGAGAGAATGTGTCAGGTATTCTGTCTGAAGGTAAGAAACTTTAAATCTTCTAGACAATGTTTATCCTCACTGATGGGGCTTTAAATCATGACACTCTCAGGCGGGGGTCTATAAAAAAGGGATGCATTGTGTCCACGTATTCAAGTCCAAGGAAGCACAAGTGGAAACGCAACGATGTTTAGCGTGCTTAAAGTAGAAAAAGTAGTAAAGTAGTAAAAGTGTACATTGTTGTGAGATTGTTTACTGTTGTAGGTGTAAACGATTAGGTCAAGACAGTACAAATTAGTTGTTGTTAACTTCAGCTTATCTTAGTTAAGCATAAGGACTCGAAACAGGTGGGAAACAGCTAGCTCGGCTTTGTCAAACGGTTCCTCAGTCCTCTAAACTGTTGCCAGGCAACCAGCAAAGACTCCAGGAAGTTGCTGCATGCTGCCAAGAAATATTCCCCCTTAACGCTGTGATAGTAACACTTTAGATTCTGTGCAAGTTAAAGGTCCGGTGTGTAGGATTTACTGGTCTCTAGCACAACCAACTAAATACCCCTCGTCTCAGCCTCCTCTACGATGGCAGCCAAAAACGAGAGAGGCCCTCTCTAGAGTCAGAGATTGGTTTGTCCATTCTGGGCTACTGTAGAGACATAGTGGTGCAACATGGTGGATTTCGCAATGGGAGAAGACCTGTGTAGATAAAAAAAAAAGTTGGTTTGTCAGCAGGATTGCACAAAAACTACTGGATGGATTCCTATGAAACTTGAATGGAAGATGAGTCTCAGCCCAGAATGGACCTCATTAAGTTTCGGAGCAGATCCTGGATTTTTTTCCCTCTTTACCTTGACATTGTTTTTTGCAAGTATATCTCAATGATCTTAGTGATCAGCATAATTAGGTGGCTGGTATCTTTGAATGAGTCAATGTGATGCAAATCTAGTGGATTTGAATATGCTTTATTTGAGATCAGATTAGGCTTGATTTGAATTCAAAGGGATTGTTGGGACTCGGCGGAGGTTTACACTCTACTGAGTGATAATACTAGTTATGAACATTATATTACATTTCTGCTCCAAAATCCTACAAACTGAGCCCTAAGGCAAACCAGACATAAAACATTAATCAGCTAGCTTTAAAGGTGCTGCCATTAGACAGAGCCAGACAAACTATATCCCCATTTTCAGGCTTAGAGCTAAGCTAAGCTAACAGGCTGCTAGCCGTAGCCTTAAATTAAACAGACAGATATGAGAGTGGTGTCAGTATTCTCATTAAACTCTCTGTAACAAAGCCAGTAAGAATGTTTTTCCAAAATGTCCCAAAAACTTCTTTATATGCTGTGAGATAGGTTTCCAAGCTGGGGGTCTGGCCCGGCTAAAGGGTCACAAGATAAATTTGAGGGGTCATGAGATGATTAATGGGGTAGAGAAAAGAAAAAACAAAGCTCTGCAGCAGAAATGTGTTTTAATGCTCTGGACCTCTCTCTTATATTGCTTTGTTATGAAATAGTTTTACCTCTTTTGGCCTTGAATGGTTATTAAAATCAAACCCTGGACCTGCTAACGACTCATGGACATCTGAAACACGCCAAGGCACCCGATTACTTTTTTTTATTGGGGGTCACGAGCCAAAGGTTGTGAACACTGCTTAACAATGTACTGTAATTTAGATACTTATTACATGTATTTTATGTAAAATGCTAATCTGAAAACCAAGTGTACCTGCCAGTAAGGTGAAAAGAACTGCCTTTGACATGTAGAGGAGTTAAAGTACACAGTCGCATGAAGTAATGTACAAATGCCTCAAACCTGGACTTAAAAACAGCATTTGAGTAAATATACTTAGTTACGCTCCATCATGGATCGTGCCTAGTACCCATGGCACACAATGAAAGTGTTTCTATTATGAGTTCTGAGCTTTTGGATCAATAAGTGAATCAGTTGTAATCATTGTTGATCCTTCACAGAAGCTTCGGGAGATTTTATTACCTAAAAAAGAAAGTTGGGTTTGGGTCTGGATGAATAATGCTTCTATGTGCTCTGCTCTAAGTGTGTTTGTCATGTAGTTTTGGGAAAATTAGGTTGAATTTATTTGAAGCAATAAAACGGGAAAATATTTCCCCGGGGCAGCGTGCCACCAAAAACACAAACACAACTGTTAAAACATGTCTCTGGGGCCGCAACCAGATCCTGAAACTCTACTCCATCGGCAGGCAGCTCCTGAATTCTTCCACCAGTTGAACTTATCTTGTTTTCTTTTGTTGCGCTATCTGCTCCTCTACCTGTTCGCACACACGAGACGACATGAAACTTTTAGCTGCTGAAAAAAAAAAAAAAAAAATGTTGCACAGGCAGGTTTAAGGTTCGACAGGATGATGGAGAGCTTTCTATAATCCCTTGTTTTCACATCTCCGTACTGCTCCCTGTGCAGTCATCCATGCATGGGTGGACGGGCCCGACGCTGGGCCGATCCCTCCCCGGGAGGCAGGGATCCCCGGGCTGTGTGGGACGAAGGGGATCCTGGTAACCTGCGTGCGTCCTAGTCGTCATGCATCCACCCCCGTGTTCCTCGCCGCTGCACTTCACAGACACAGATTGCCTTGAGGATTTATCGCCGACGAGCTAAATACAGTTAGGCATGCAATGTTGACTTTGTTCTCTGCTGACTGTGTTATTACTCAATTGGCAACCACACCGTGTGCAAAACACAATTACTCTATCACACCATGAGGATGCTGCTATTAGTTCAACAACACCGTTTGGAAGTGTAAATGAAACACGGTTATTATATAATGATACAGTCGAACATGCTTCTTATAATGTGGCCTGATTTTTAACGCCGCTGTTGTCCCAACAAAGGTGTGTATGCACTTATTATGTGTGAGAGAAAGTGAATAAATTTATGTTTATGCTTGAGAAATCATCTCGACTTCCTCTAGCTGCATGAAAGGCAGTTCGAGTCGAAAGAAAACCCTGAGCGATGTGTCACATCTGTTTTGTGGAGGAATTATAGCTTTGAAATTGGAGTGAGTGCTCATTTTCCCTGTGGTAGGTAAAACGAGCTGTTGAAAAGCAGCAGTGATCCCGATCCATCTCAGGTAAACAGGTTCGCCCCGTGGTGTGACTGCAGGCACCTCATTTCAGGTAAGGAGTCATTAGATCCTCCTCCTTTTTATACGACTAATTTGTGGCTCTCCGATGTGTTACATAACTGCACAGTGAAATGGGTTCATTTTGCAGTTGTTTGTCCCAGCCCTGAAAACTGCAAACTCTGGTACATCGTGCACATTTTGATAAATGACGGATGCCAAAAAGATGAAGTTATTTTGAAATTAACGGTTTGACATTTTGGGAAAAAATGCTCATTCGCTTCCTTTGCCAAGAGTTGGAGGAGAACTCCACAACATGACTCTGGTGTCTGTGCTGCAACTATGATGATGCTAGCAGCAGACAGTTAGCTTAGCTTAGCATAAAAAAAAGGAAGGAAACAGCTGGCCAGACTGTGTCTAAAGGTAACAAATCCACCTACCAGCACCTCTAAAGCTCACGTAAACTAAAGATGCATCATTCTTTTCTACAAAATAGAAAATACATATGTGAAGCTTGTTAGCATAGCTTAGCATAAAGACAAGCAACAGGGTGGAAAGAGCTACCCTGGCTCTATCCCAAATAAAAGAAGCGTTATATAAAGTTAACTTATGCACCAGAAAGACGGCTTAAGCAAACAATAACTGTTGACAAACAAAAAAATGCTTTATAAAGCATTTACTAAGCAGGTGTGATGTTTTATAAACATCACATGCAACTTCATAATCTTCATGACTGCATATTATAAAGCGCATCACATGTGCAGATCAGAAAACTGTTTCAAAAACAAAATGAAATGTGTTATTTTGACTCGTCAGCACTCGTCAGCTGTTTCACAGACCAATAAACTGTTGAGTGCAGCAATAATTCTGATATCGTGGTTTCGGGAACATGACCAGCACGTGATGAGAATCAGTCAAGATTAAGGGATTTTCTATAAATCTGGCATCAATCTGAAGCTATTGTAAGTGAAACAAATCCAAATAAAACAGCTCCCTCCGTGTGTGTGCGGTGAAAACTCATCGCTGAGCCGTTTATTTTACGCTCAGATTTAAAGATGTAATGACAAGACTGTTTATGATTTGTCTCTTTCTCGCTTTCTTTTAGATGAAACGTTCTTGGATGTCCGGCGTGTTGGAGGCAGAGTTACACAGACGATGGCTCATTCACACCTCCAGCAGCGTATGAAAGGTGTGAGCTCTCACAGGGGAGCGCTGCTTCCTGTGGGACTCGATCTCGTCTCTTACACATAGGTCGATCCAAACGGTCCCACACACTGCCGCATTAATCATCACTGGGGATGAGAGAGAGGAAACAAAAAACCCTCGCCTCGGGCTAAACCCAGCCATTACTCAACACGCCAGGCGTGATGTTTGACTTGACTCCCTCAATTACAGCCATCACAGATCCCTCGCTGCTCTCATCGTGACAGATTCCTCTCATCTTCAGAGTGGAGGGCAATAAGACTTTACACACATGCACCCTCGACGCTTTCCCTCTAAAAAAAAAAAAAAAAAAGCGTGATGATTCAAACAGATCGCAGTCGTTTGAAATGCACTCGGTCTCATTAAAAAAATTCCACTCGCAGCACAACTCCACACCTCACTATTGTGATCACTTTCAAAATGGAAAATCTCCCGAGGAATGCAGTGTACAACTGCACGCTGCCAACAGCCCACACACGGGATTGGTCAGATAGAAAAAGCGAATGCCATCACAAGAACTGTTTCCACTGTTTCCACTGGGCACAAGGGAAAAACATGTAAATGTGGAGTGTAAATGTTTGGCTTGTTAGAGAACACAGATTTCTTGCCAAGGCGTCTCCAATGGACATGTTGTTTTTCTCTTGGACCTAACAGATGCGTAATAGGATAAACTTACAAACTACCAAGAAAAAAAGAAAAATGAAACCACTTTTCAGCGTGTGTGGCATTTTCTTCTTCTTCTTCTTCCTCTCTTGAGCAGAAAACCTGGATTGGGTGGCACCAAACAAATGCGACCTTGAGTACAACCACTTCCACGGATGTCAAGCTTAAAGCTCAGGTTCTCGTCAGAGGTGACAATGTTTGGCAAAGACGCTATCTGGCATAACACTGCGTCTTAAGAGTGATTATGTCATTACCCTCTGATTGTGGGAGATGAGATGAAAAGAATGTTAGAGAGGGAGGCACAGGGGGCTAATCCTCACCGAGGTGTTCTCTTTCAGGACCCTTTCTATGGGGCTTTGTGAGGGGCTTACACGGCATGCTGCCCCAGTTTTCGGGGCCGCACCGCCCCTATCGGATGTCCCAGACACAGCGGAGTCAGACTAGGCCTGTGAATGACAGAATCAATGGGCTGGGAACAACATCGCCATAGGTCTTTAAATATCTGCCCACCTAACTTTCCCAGGAGTTACATCATGGCAGCGGGCCTGTGAGGGACCTCGGGGAGAAACAGTGTTTGTGAAGACACCCGGCTCCCTGTGGGCCCCCGGCGGAGGAGTGAAAACCCAGCGGGGTGCAATCTGCAGCGGACCTGAGGGTTGACACAAGGTCATCCTTCATAGCCTCTGCTTTTACAGGGCAAACCAAGTCAAATAAACACAACCGCCAGGCCGCAACCACCTACAATGTGTTCTTAAAGATACAAAGGAGACCTCACTGCTTGGTGGCGGTGGAAAAGGCGGTGAAGGTTGGGATTCCAGAGGCCGGGTTGCTGGTTTTGAGCTGGAGGCTGGTATATAGGGCAGTGAGAGTTATATGAGAATGCCAACATAATGGGTGGGCTGAAAGCAAAACAAATAGCCTGTTGGAAAACCCTCGCAAATATGCAACACCAGCAATAAACCAATAAATAACAGAGTCAAGGGCCAACCGTTGCTCCTGAAGATGGAATTGCACCACTGTAATGCAGTTTTCATGGAGGAGCTTTCAGTCACAGATGACTGTTTTTTTGTTTTTCTGCTTTCTGCACAAAATTCTCTCAAGCTGAATTATTTTTAAGACCTTGTGTTCATCACTTAACATCCTGCTGCAGGGATGAACCTGACATATTAAACTCCTCTGCTTGGGATGGGCAGTAAAAACACTTTACAGTAAGTTGATCCTGCGTTCATTATCGGGATAGTCGTGAACATCCTCCCATGAATCACTGGTGTACGGTCCTGATTTATTTATAGTTGCCTAAGGCTGCTCAATTAGATGTGTGTAAATATGATGGATTCCAGACCAAAATTCAACAGAGAGATGGAGTTACCACAATCTTAATGATTTATGGTTACAAACTCAAGATTCTTTGACTGTGATTTCTTTCTGTGAGGCCATAAAAATGTGTTTCCTCACTAAATATAAGCTAAAAGTGACTTTTAGTGCAATTTTAGTTCATATTTTAAAGTTTTTTTGTTCTTTTTTTACAAATACTTTAACAGGATAATGCTGTGAAACGTGACACGACCGCTTCACACTATCCTCACGCCTGTTCTCTCTGCATGCCGATTCGTTCTCATAGGCTGGAAAATTGGTGGCAGACACCCGCAGCGTGCACTAATTGATGCATTGATCAGCCTTTAGATGTCCGCATTCCTCGCATACCTCCGAAGTCATCCATTTAGGGTTTCACACATTTCGGTCTGTCTCCCTGTCTGAGGCTTGACCTGGAGGGGCACACCTGTCCTGTCTTAGCTTTTACCTTCACTCGTCCCGTATATATTGTCTTACACATCTGCAGGTTGACCTCAAACTTTAAACTGCACGATTGTTTTTCTACATGCAATATCGTCACAAATATAACAAACTTCAGGAGAGATTTTGTCACTACCTTGATGCTTCCACCGACCTCTTCGCTGTTGGAGAGCGTGGTGTTGAAGGTCTCTGTGTGTTGTGGTGGGATGGCCTCCTTTGGCCTCTTTCTCTCCTTCTTGGCTTCCACCCCGTCCAGGAGGACACACTGAGTCCAAAACACTGCAGCCACCACCGCCAGAGGCCCGGCCCCACACCACATCTTCACACTATTTGACAATCAGAACCCAAGAGTCCCTGAGGGAAAAAAAACAAACAACAAAAAAAAAACAAAAAAACGCCTAGGACAGAAAGCTTGAGGATGCCCACGAGGCTCACAAAAACACAAAAGTCCCAACGGGGGGCAGAAGGAGACCAGAGGAATGCAGCTTCAGGGACTCCCCGTCCAAGAAGAGACTGTCAGACTGACTGCTGCCGCCGTTGCTCCCCTTCTTGATGAGCTCTCAGCCAGCACAACGTTGCAGGGGCACTGTTAACTCTAGCCAGAGAAGCCAGGAGGCTTACTCAACTATGAAATGTGTCAAGCAGAATGGTCCAAGGGAATGACAGATCGGCGCAGATCTGACAGCAAATAAACCCATTAGTGAGATTTTTCACGCTTTCTGCTCTGTTGGGGGGTGAGGTGTGGAGGAGGAGGAGGAGGAGGAGGAGGAGGAGGAGGAGGGGGTGTACAGGGGGCAAAAGAAGAGGCAGAGAGGAGGGGCGTCAGAAGATGAGGGTGGGCTGCCGGGGAGGGGGGCTGAGAGATGGAGGGCAATATTCTCCTTTTCCCCCCTCAGCTCTCTCCTGCTGCTTCTCACACTGAGCAGTGGATCCAGTCTCCAGCAGGGATGTCGCTGGTGTGAGAGCGCTGCAGGATCCAAAGTCTGGATCAAAAGAAGCAGTTCAGTGTTCAAAACCAGGAGATGGATGAGGTCCGGCTTCTGATCCTTCTTGTCTCCTTACAGCATAAGTTTCTTCCTCAGCACTTATTCACGAAATGTAAAACTCTGCAGTTGGCAGTGTCAGCCCAGGTGCTTCCCCCGCAAGTCCGAGGCCACGTGCGAGTCTCACGTCAGAGAGCGTTGATTTGTCTGGCGGCAGCTTCCCTCTTCTGTCGGCTCTCCGTTGTCCCTCTGGTCTCAGTTGCTCCTTTTGCTCTGACTGAGCTTACAGGAGGGCTCACAGTGGAGTTTTATCATCACCCTTTTTTCTCCCTCCCGCTTTCTCTTCACTCCCCCCTCCTCCCTGTCTGTCTGTGTGTGTCTCTCTCTCTCTCTCTCTCTCACTGTTTCTCCTCTCCCCTTGCCTCTATTGGCAACCCAACCAGCTTATTTCAGCTCTGTTTTATCTCATAGATGAAATGCTCGGGCTGAAGAGGTTCTTTGGCAGACGACTTGCGTTGTTTGTGTGCGCGATGTGTGCAACTGTCTGAGAGTGTCTGTCATTTTGGCTCGGGATTAGCCTCCACTACCCAAAGCCTCGTGTTTAGATCCAAAGAAGTATAAAAATGTGCTTTTATTATTTTTTTTTAAAAGGCATTATCTTGTGTAATCTGTTGCTTGAAAACCAGCCAAAGAATCCTGTCTGCGTCGCACACTGCAGCACAAGTCCTGTTTGTTTTATCAAGTGTTGATGTTCAGCAAAATGTCCAACTTATCCTGAAGCTCTATTAGAAACAGATTTAAAAGTAATGCATATATTTCAAGTAGTGTAAATTGCAGGTTTCAGAAGGCTAAATAACACACAGCTGTTGTCCAGAATGACTTCAGTCCTCTCATGCTCTTATTAGGATAAATAACATGTTAGCTCTTGAGTGCCCACAAGATTTTTTTTTTTTTCAACTTCACAAACTTTTCTGCTCCACTTGGTGTTATTAGATTTTAACACATTGCCACCCAGAGGCAGCAGCCTGCAGTGCAAAACAGCTGACAGTTCCCTCTCCAACATGGCTCCGTGCTGCTGCCGTCCCAGTTCCTGTATCTGCTGACAGCAGCCGGCAGCGTCAAGTTCTGCTGAGGGAACCAGAACCAAAAAGGGGAAGTCGGGCCATCGCCTGCAAAATAAAAGAGAGAAAGTCAAACTCACTGTGTTGAATGAAAACATGAAAAACATTGAAGGTCATTCTACAATGTGTCTTATCTCATGGATGCTTCTATAGCTTATGTGTGTTTTGTAACATTAGCTAACTTTTAGCTTATCCTATTCGCCTAATTCACCATTATCCATTACTAAGGCTGCTATTTGCCATTTCACTATGTATCCATTTTGTGTCGCTGCCCTATTTAAACCAGGTAACTGTTAATTCATTACTTTAACCTGTGTCACCTGTAAATCCATTATTTTTAGCAAGGTTAACAGCTTCAACTAGCCTCCATTCACAACTTGTTTTGAACCATTTATCAGCTACTTTTAGCTGTTTCACCCATTTACTATCTATCTGTTACTTTAACAATCTGTTGACCATTTATCCAGTACTTATTAGCTATATTTTGAACATTTAATCATTACTTTCAGTCGTTTTTAGACCATTTAAACATTGCTTTTAGAGCTAACTGTCACAACTACTCTAACTACTTTTTTACAACATTTTAACCATTTATCCCGTTTATCTTCTTTTAGCTAACTTTCTAGACCACTTATCCTACTTTAACCCAGGCTAACTGTTCCACCTACATTTATGTCTTTTCCCAGTCTTAAATCGTCACATCCCTGATCTAGTGCATTTAATTCTGATAAATTGTGAACACAGAGCTGGATTAACTGGACTGATTGTCTTGGGTAGACTAAAACACATTTTGATTTCTATTTAACAAACCAAATTGCTTTCAGTGGCACTTGATTATTATTTATAAACACTGAGCGTATCTCCTTATATTTTGGTATTTTATGCAATTGATTCGTCATGTACTTTCAAGATAAGTATATCTTACATTGAATGTGTTTGTGATTTATTTTATTTCTATTTTAAACAGTAATTAAAGTCGGCAGCTCTTTGCTCCCCTCACTGTGACAGAAATTTGAATAAGGTTTATTTCTTGCTTCGGTTATGCCCCTTGTGATGACATACATATCTTCTTTACCACCTTATTATTATTATTATTATTATTATTATTATTTACAGCCGGCTGCAGAGGTGTCAGCATCTCAGAGGCTGAGCATGGATCTAAAGATCCAGTTTAATTAATGCATACTTAAATAATCGCCCAATAAAACAACATGTCAACCTATAGAAACACAACACTGGTTATATCTTGTAGGATCCTCCATAAAAAAACAAACTATTCTCTTCAAGTTCAACTTTTGTTATTGTTCCGTCTATCTCAGCTCATGCAACATTCCGTGTTTACCTTTAAAATTAAGGCTGATATTGGAACACTTGCTGCTGCTTTTTTAAAATTCATACGCTTCCGTTTGACATCAAAGGAAGTTTTAGAATTGCTGCACCACACGGTTTAAAGTAGATCTGGGAGACGTTTCCTGCGAGTAGTTGGACAAGTCACATCCTTCAAGTTAGCGGATAATTTCAACCATCGATCCAAAGAAGACGACTGTCGATCTAGAACCGTGATACCGGTAAGTTACTGCTTCTCACTCTGTCAGAGCTCCTGTTATCCTGTCATTTACAACCAGAGTTGGAAAGAAGAGAGAAATTACCAACATTAAGATCTTTTAGTCAGTTACTGAAGCCACCGACTGTTTCTAGTATATTTTTCTGCATTCAAAGCTCAAAAAGAGGATCAAGTGTTAATATAAAGTTCACCAAATCGCTGCTTAGATTTAACAACTTGATGCTGAACATTAACAGTCACAGTTTTGATAAGAGCTCAACAAGACAGTCAGGTAAACACTGAATTGTGGAACATGACATAGATACACGATCGTCGATGTAACCATCCAATTTAGTGTTTTTTTCATGCTATGTGTGTGACCGGATGGAAAATATAGCAGATCTGAAAACGCTGTCATGATCCTTTAAAGGATACAAGCATTTAATTTCTGCCTTGTCTTGTTTTCACCCGTTTTGTTTCAGCTTTGTGAGAAGAAAAATGGGTCAGGGAAGCTCCTCTCCTGACACGAGCGTAGACAAACACTCATACTGGTCACATCTCCCCAAGAAATATAAATTTGTGGACATTCTGGGAGAAGGCAGCTATGGAAAGGTCCTGAGATGCCAGTTGAAGGAATCTAAATGTTTGGTGGCTGTAAAGATCCCCAAACAGTTCCAAAATGACCAGGAGGTTAGTCAGTTTGTTACAGTTTGATGTTTCTTTTCACAGCTGTAAAAAAGATTGTATCGTCCGCGGTGTAGTCAGTGCCTAGAACTCGCAGTCAGTTATACATATTGTGTAATCATAAGTGCAAAAAAGTGCAATTCCCTTTTTGTCAGTGCTGTTGATAAGTTGATAAGTTACAAGATACAGCTATTGACAAATGTTTAACACTACTATCTGTTGTGAAGTTGAAGTGTCACAGGCATCATTATTTCCCACCATCTTTCTCTAAACAACCAATCTTATAACAAACTTGTCGTGTGTCCTCAGGCCTCCATGCTGAAAAAGTTGATGAAGCACAAGTTCGACCAACACAATATCGTCAAGTTTCACGATTCATTCAACACCGTGTTTGGAAAGGCGATGGTGTTTGAGACTCTGGATATGAACTTACTTCAGTACATTTCAAGTTTCAGGCGTCTCCCTATGAAGCTGAGTGAAGTCAGAACCATAGTCAGACAGGTACGTATACAGTGACCTCAGCCATATAGAAAGCAAAACAATGATCGGTTTAAATAGTGGCAGTTCTCTGAATTGTATTACTTGCCTTGTACTTGCAGGTAGCCACAGCATTGAATGCACTGAAGAGCATCGGGATAATCCACGGTGATTTAAAACTAAACAACATAATGCTGGTGGATCACGTTCGAAAACCCCTAGAACTCAAGGTGATAGACTTCGGACTGGCCATGAAAACATCAAAAGTGAAGCAGGGCAAGCAAGTGCAGATTCTCTCCTATAGGTAAGGTCTCGAGCTACAGTGGTACTGGAGTGAGGTAGTAGTTTACCATCTTTTCCTATGAATAAAAGCAGCTGTGTGCTTCATATTAATTTGTTTCTTGCATGTGTTGACTTGCATTCTTTTTCCACTTTCAGGGCCCCAGAAGTTATTTTGGGCCTACCACTGTCTGAGGCCATTGACATGTGGGCACTGGGCAATATGATGTTCAGTCTAGTCACTGGAGGGATGTTTCACGCCCCAAACTGTGAATATGATGCTGTAAGTCATGTACTATAGTGACTATCTAAGCTTGCTGCCGCCCCTGCTACTAAGAGATTGAGTTGGCTATGTCCTCTACCTTCAAATCCAGCCTCAGTTCTTGACGTGAGGGGTTTAGCTGGCAGCTTTCTTGTCTTTTTTCGCTTGCACTTTTTGTTTTAATTTGTTCTTCGTTTATAGCCTACAAACACGGAATCATTTAAACCTAACTAAGTAACCGGAAGTCATCAAATAAATGTGGTTAAATGTACATGATAGCAGAAAAAGGAAATTCTCATTTATAATACCTCAAAATTGTACTTAAGTATAGTGCTTCATTAAATTGTACTTAGTCACATCACTGGTTATTCTAAATCTGGACATTTAGACTTCATTTTTAATGCAAATGTATACCCCTTTTAAATATTGTTCATCAGTCTCCACGATTACCAATAATCAGTAATCAGCCCCGAAAACACACATCAGTTGATCCTGTTACCATCAGTTTTATTGCCACCCCAAGGAATTCAGAATTAACAGAAAACTAAATTAGGACAGATAAAATAGGGATGGAAATAAATTATGCACCCATTGTGTTAGGGTTAGGGTAGTCCTTTGTTCAAACTGATTAAAAACTGTATTTTATCTCCAGATCAACGTCATTGTTAAATCTATTGGTCAGCCGGCGGACCATCTTCTTGAAAATGGGATATACACAGCGCAGTATTTCACCAAAACTGTCAGCAACACCTGGAGGATCAAGGTACCCCCCAAAAAAACCCTCTGTTACTTTTTCAAAAGTTATTTCATCTTAGCTAGGCATTCCTCTAATTATGATAACGTGTTAACATTTCATGACATTTAACAGTTATTCAGTTAGATTTATTAAGAATACATGCATGATGTAATATCGACCTTTCTTTTAGACCCAGGAGGAGTATTTTGGACCAAAACAAAAGTACCACCATGTGAATATCAGGACTCTGGATGATTGGAAATCAGTAAGTACTAAGTAACATATATTCTGACTTGAGTGTATTTTCATGTAACACAATGATGACTTGACTAGTCATGGATTTGACCATTGTTTCCATAACTAGATGGGGAACAATACTGACTCTGTAGAGCGAGACCAATGTTTTGAGCTACTGGAAGCCATGCTGAAACCGGATCCGAATGAGAGGATCACTCCTAGTGAAGTCCTCAAACATCCATTCATTACCAGTAGCTTCAACAGCAATGATGCTTCAGGATCTGCACAAAAGAAGCCATCCATCTGTCCTCAGCGGGAAGAAAAGGAAAAAGTAGTCCCAACTGATACATTCCACAGAACTTGTGCTTCAGGATATGTTCAAAAGAGGCAATCCGTCCATCTTCCGTTACCTCAGTGGAGCACACCATCAGACACTGACTCTTGGTAAGATGACTTCCTCTGGTCCTAAAGCTTCTCCCTCAGGTTCTAGGGAGTCATTTCTTTGAAAATGTCAAAACAAAAACTGATATATTAACCTCATTCTTTGTGTGTGTGTGTTTAGTATGATATTTAATTTTGGGACCAACTCGCCCAAACCCTTGCCTCAACCATCACCTTCTATATGTGAGTCCTTGAACTGTGAGCCTCCTGACACTGCTGTGATGGCAGATGCCATCAACAACATTCAACCAGACCACCAAAGTCCACCTCCTACAGTCCACCCGTCAGATGTGATAACGGTTCATCCTGCAGCAGGCCTGGGCAGCCAGGATCACCACAGGTTACTTTGCAAAATCAAGGTTGGACCTGCGTCACCTGAGAACACAACGGAACTGGAAGATGAGGAGAATTCAGTTAGGTAAGATGTCTTCTTCTGGTCCTAAAACTTCTCCCTCAGGTTCAAGGGAGTCATATCTTTTAAGATGTCAAGACAAAAATTGGTATGTTGACCCCATTATTTGTGTGTGTGTACGGTTTCTAGAAGGATTTTTTATATCGGGAACATCTCACCCAGAAGTCAACCATCACCTTCTATATGTGAGTCCTTCAACTGTGAGCCTCTTGACACTGCTGTGATGGCAGATGCCAACAGCAACATTCAACCAGACCACCAAAGTCCACCTCCTACAGTCCACCCGTCAGATGTGATAACGGTTCATCCTGCAGCAGGCCTGGGCAGCCAGGATCACCACAGGTTACTTTGCAAAATCAAGGTTGGACCTGCGTCACCTGAGAACACAACGGAACTGGAAGATGAGGAGAATTCAGTTAGGTAAGATGTCTTCTTCTGGTCCTAAATCTTCTCCCTCAGGTTCAAAGGAGTCATATCTTTTAAGATGTCAAGACAAAAATTGGTATGTTGACCCCATTATTTGTGTGTGTGTACGGTTTCTAGAAGGATTTTTTATATCGGGAACATCTCACCCAGAAGTCAACCATCACCTTCTATATGTGAGTCCTTCAACTGTGAGCCTCTTGACACTGCTGTGATGGCAGATGCCAACAGCAACATTCAACCAGACCACCAAAGTCCACCTCCTACAGTCCACCCGTCAGATGTGATAACGGTTCATCCTGCAGCAGGCCTGGGCAGCCAGGATCACCACAGGTTACTTTGCAAAATCAAGGTTGGACCTGCGTCACCTGAGAACACAACGGAACTGGAAGATGAGGAGAATTCAGTTAGGTAAGATGTCTTCTTCTGGTCCTAAATCTTCTCCCTCAGGTTCAAGGGAGTCATATCTTTTAAGATGTCAAGACAAAAATTGGTATGTTGACCCCATTATTTGTGTGTGTGTACGGTTTCTAGAAGGATTTTTTATATCGGGAACATCTCACCAAGAAGTCAACCATCACCTTCTATATGTGAGTCCTTCAACTGTGAGCCTCTTGACACTGCTGTGATGGCAGATGCGAACAGCAACATTCAACCAAACCAACAAAGTCCAGATCCTACAGTCCAACCATCAAGTGTGATAATGGTTCATCCTGCAGCAGGCCTGGGCAGCCAGGATCACCACAGGTTACTTTGCAAAATCAAGGTTGGACCTGCGTCACCTGAGAACACAACGGAACTGGAAGATGAGGAGGGTCCAGTTAGGTAAGATGTCTTCTTCTGATCCTAAAACTTCTCCCTCAGGTTCAAGGGAGTCATATTTTTTAAGATGTCATGGAAATACAGGTACATTAACTTGACTGTGTGTTTGTGTTTAGTTTGGAGACTCAGAAGGACAAGATGGCAAGAACTCAACCCTCAACTTCTACAAAGGAGTTCTTTAACTCTGAGCTTCCTGCCACTGCCCTGAACACTGCCAACATCCAGCCAGACTGCCAAGGGTCACTTCGCAAGATCAAGGTTTTACCTGCGGCACCTGAGAACACATCGGAATTGGAAGATGAGGAGGGTCCAGTTAGGTAAGATGACATGAAACTGATTTTCTTAGACACAGTAGGAAATGGTTCAGTTTGTCAAGGTTGGGAGCAGATTTGAGAGTCTGTTTATCGCTGTGTGAAGTTTACACTATGTGGTTGTGTGTTTAGTTTGCAGGCTGGGCTTGACCCGATATCAGAGTCCACAGTGAAAGTTAAAGAGAGTGATGAGATGGAGACCAAGGAGAAGAAGAAGAAGAGGAAGAAGAACCGAGTCCAACGCGTCTTTGCTTGGATGAGGAAGACCTTCTCCTGTCTCTCGTGCAATAGGAACGTGATGGGGTGAAGCTCTGGGGAGGGTTTTTTGAGCATCTGGAGATGTGGACACCACATCTCCAGATGTGTGACCACAAGAGGAGCAGCAGCATACTGGGAGAAAGGCAGAGAGGCTGGTGTGTTTACCCGCAAAACTACAGCTCTAATACAGTTTGAGTCAATCATAGAAAACACAACCAACGTCCATGTGGAGTTTGCATGTTCTCCACGTGACTCAGTGGGTTTCCTCCGGGTGCTCCGGTTTCTTCCCACATTCCAAAGACATGCCGCTCGGGTAAATTTGGACACTCTAAATTGTAAAATGAAAGTCCAAAAAAAATATATATATTGGTTGTGTTCTCTACTGCATATCACCACTGACTGTATCAATGGCCATATTATGGGTGCACCCACGGTGGCTCGGTGGTTAGCACTGTGGCCTCTCAGCAGAAGGTCCTGTCTTTGAATCAGGGCCCTCTTCCTGTCTGTGTAGAGTTCACATTCGTGACTCAGTGGGTTTCCTCCGGGTGCTCCGGTTTCTTCCCACATTCCAAAGACATGCAGCTCTGATAATTCTGTTTCTCGGTGTATTTGAGCTGTAGTTTTGTGGGTTAACACACCATCCTCTTCAGCCTCTCTCCCAGTATTAGACAGCTGATAACAGGCACGTGGCCATGGGTCCTATTGATATCCCTTTCTCTTGTTGTCCAGCAGTCTGTGATCCTGGTAGACTGCTGGACAACAAGAGAAAAGGGAGATGTGCCTGTTCTCAGCTGTCTTCCTGTGTCTGCTGTCCCCGATCTGTGGACAGCCGGCCGGTCTGCCCTTACAAGCCCGGAGACACTCCTGCAGTGAAGAGCGTCTCTGGGCTTCAGGATCTCCAGATGTGTGACCCCAAGAGGTGCAGCAGCATACCAGGAGAAAGGCCAATGGCCAAATCATGTGTGCACGGTGGCTCCGTGGTTAGCACTGTGGCCTCGCAGCAGAAGGTCCTGGCTTTGAATCCGGTCACTCTTCCTGTCTGTGTGGAGTTTGCATGTTCTCTCCGTGACTCAGTGGGTTTCCTCCGGGCACTCCGGTTTCTTCCCACATTCCAAAAACATGCCGCTTGGGTAAATTGGAAAAAATGAGATGTAATCAGGAAATAAAAAAAATTAATTGAAAACTGTCTCATGAGATGTATTAAGCAATATGTTAATTTAAATACCCACAAATCAATTTAAATATGTTAACTGTTTATAATTGCAAAGTAAGGATACCACTTTTTTATTCCATAACAGCTTCAAAATATAATATTGATGGTTCAGTGTCTTGTAATAAGGTGAATGGTGTCTCAGCGCCCCATCACTTGTTTCCTCACTATGTAACTTCAGTGAGAGGGCAGGATCACAGTATTTCATAAAAGTTTACATACAACATAACACATAACACTGTTCTGACGTAATGAGTTTTGTTTGTTGTTAGTCCTTACATCACATCCTTCAAATTGTAACAGACCTGGAATTTGTATTTATGACAGTGGTGTTGCACTCAGAAACTGTGGCAGGCAAAAAATCACACAAAATGCCAATTATTACACAATGTTGCTGTAAAGATAATAAGAAATAAGAAATAAAAAAATATGGGCACTGTAAGTGTAACTTCACACATTATTGCAGATAAAGCATCTTCTAACTAGCTTAGCAGGAATGTGATAAGTGTCTTGAGCATAACACTGCCAGAGCCAGCGTCTTGTTATCGGGCGGTCGCTGGTTAGATTCCCCTGGCTGGCATTTCAAAGTGTCCTTGGGCAACAGACTGAACCCCAGACTGCTCCTGATGTGCTGGTTGGCACTTCGCATGGCAGCGTATGAATGTATGTATGAATTACTGTAAGTCACTTTGGACAAAAGCATCGGCTAAATGCCCCAAATATATTTTAGATATACAAATGCCCAAATGTATGTTAGATATACAAATTCCCACAGACACCTGCAATGATGCTATAATGACATTTCACCCAACACAATTACCTGCACTGATTAAATGTAAGTTAGAAAGGAGTGAAATGTAACTTACTTCACTGTGGACATCATGATAACAGGTTTATTTTGAAAACAAATAAATTGAAAAAAAAATGTAATCTATCATTGTCATTATTATTTATTTATTTGTTTATTTATTTATTTTGTAACTATGTATCTGTACTTCACACTTCGGTTGAGAATCACGTCCTTACAAATTCAATACGAGTTTTACTTTGAAAGTGCAAACCGGAACTTGTAGCGGTGCATCTTTGCTAGCTTAACAGAGGAGGCTAACTCAGCCAGCGACCGGTCCAACTGACAGCTTGAGTGAATTAACGCGAACTGGCAATCATCGGCGAGTGCTTCTCAGCCGGGCTGTGTTTCCTCGGTGGTGTTGTGGACTGAGCCCGGCCCACACTCACGGAGAAAGGGGGAGTGTTGTTGGAGAGCCACGTGTACAGGAACTGGAGTGTGACAGCTCTCCTGGCTGGATCCACCGCAGGTCCGCTTCGATAGGAAGTCAAGCTAGCCAGCTGGTAGCGTTACTCTCACCGCAGCAGCAGCAGCAGCAGCAGCTAGCCAGCTCTCACTCACCCGAACTTCCCCACACAAGGTTGGTCGTTCTCTCTGCGAGCTCTTGTCCTCCTTCACAGCTAACATTGTCGGCTATTCTCTCTCACCAGACAACGCTCAACCCGCTGTGTTGTGTTTATTAGCCTGCTCGTGTTAGCCGCTTAGCTAGCACAGTCAACGGCAGGTTCCGTTAATACGAGTGACGTGACGAGGCTAAATTCACGAGCTAACCGTTTTGTTTTAGGTGAAGACGCAGAGTCAGTTTTTTTTTCTCATTAGCAACTAAACATCCGCTGCTAAATTACTATAACGTTGATAATTTGCGCTTAAATAACACAAGTAATGCGACATAACGATGATTGACAGCTAAGTCATCGTTATAACCTTGTGGGGCATTCAGGTTACATTAACGCCAGCTACAAAACGTTAGATGAGTTCACGTCTGTAATAACCAAACTTTGGTTTATTTATTAATATTAAATGGCAAATGAATCAACACTAAAAGATGTAAAGCGAGTTTTTACGTAAACTATTTTGCGTTTGGCTGTATGTTTGTATTTCTTGGATGTGGAAGACTTTCTTTGACTCTAGCTGTTTCGATCCAACATATTTCCTCATCCTCTTGAGTCCTTTACTGAAGTATGCAATCGATGAGATGGACAGGAATGGGATTTTCCAGTGGGCGTGTTGCAATCGTGGAAAATCCCGTTCGCCGTGAACGTAGCATTACAGCTCAGACAGGAGTGCAAAAACCTGCAATTGACAGTGTTGATGCTCCACATAACTTGAATTTTCAGCTTACATAGCTAATCCTCTACTTTTCTATTCACTGTTCTTCAGGTAATCATGGCTGCTGGGGGAAAACTGTGGTGCGCCAACCTCCTGTCCGTGTCTCTGCTCATCTGCATCCTCCTCCAAACCTTGGATGTGCTTGCACGGCCAGCCAACATGTCAGCCGTTAAAGAAAAGCAAGCGCCCGTCAAGGACGAGAACGAGATTCTCCCCCCGGACCACCTGAACGGGGTGAAGATGGAGATGGACGGCCACCTCAACAAGGACTTCCATCAGGAGGTGTTCCTGGGCAAAGAGATGGAGGAGTTCGACGAGGACTCGGAGCCGAGGAGGAACAGAAAGAAGCTGATTGACATTTTCACCAAGTACGTTGTGACCTTCATTCTTTTTATTATCAGTTCGGAGTTCCAGCATTCCTGAGCTGCATACTTGAGCTGCCGGTCCGGTTCTTCAGAGGTCACCGGCATGACGTCGGGATGCAGACGCAGGACTTTGAATGCCAAACACTGAAACGCTAGACTAGATGCTGTGGTGATATCTATAGTCATCACTGTCACGAGAAGTTAAAGTAGTGCTGGCGTTAGATATGCTTTGTGTGTGTGTGTGTCCCAACATCACGGTATTGCAAAACACACAGAATGAGAAAGTGAGCTGAGTGTTTTGTAACTTCAGTATTATTTACTTTAGAAGGCAGCATCCAGATATAGATAACAATATCAGTTAGAGAACAAATGTGAGGCAATACTTAACAGAACCTGTTATTTTTATTTCATTTTATTCTTAATTCAAAAGATGGAAAGAATGCTGGTTTTGTACCACCTCCAGTCGTGGTGCTTAGAGGAATCACTCTCCCTCTTTGTCTTCTTTGCCTCCTGTCAGCAGGGTTCGTTATCTTCTGCAGTGTTTCCACAGTTATTCCAGTTGTTGTTACCTCAGGCTACTGACTCGGGGAAACAATGCCTCTTGCTATTTCCATTGCACAATTGCAGACGCGCCTCTTTTGTAATTCAACCTCAATTTGTCTGGAAAAAGTCCAGCCTTGTGGCAAACTGATTAGCATAGTGAAATCCAGGCTTACAGGGAACCAATCCAGATGTGGATGGTGTTATTTTTTAACAGCTGTTACACTTTGTATTTACTTCAGAACGATGATAAGTAGAAGCAAAACAAGTTGGTTATGGCCAGTTCAAGTGAAAGTACTCGACCCACAATGTGAAAATGTTCAAGCAGCAGTTAGTTGGTTGAGATGAATCTCATTTTAAATTCTCTCTAATAGGTCTGCAACTAATTACTGTTTTCCTTCTGGATGTTTTCTTGACCAATCCATTTAATCCATATTTCAGTCACAATTAAACCAAACTTAAAATGATCCCGTCACATCATCATATTTTATCGGACCAGCAGCCCTTAGGATTACTGTGTCGCCTCACCAATCGTCCACATTAAAGGGTGTTCACAGGTCTTGACGAGTACTTCTGCATACGAGGTGAAAGTAATATAAAGCCTTTTGTTGCTCAGAGGAAGCTGCATGTAATCTGATAGATTGCCTCCGATGATGTCACTCAGCGGTTAAGTTACATCTTTGGTAATGGAGGCAGCAGGTTTTAAAAAGAAGTACACGTGGAATAACGGAGACGGCTCTGCTGTCCAACAGTGTTGTGCAAAGGTAGACAAGTGGACTGCTTTTCAAAACCTGACCTACTTTTTACACGAATGCAGTCGTGATATATCCCAGTCTGTTTGGTTACTAGTAACTACAGCGTTCAGATAATTGGAGTGGAATAAAACTTACAATATCCTCTGAAATGTGGAATCATAGATGGAAATACTTGAAGTAAAGAGAGACACATTTAAGTGCAGTATTTGAAAATGTAGTAATGTGTATAGCATATATGTGCCATTGTTAAAGCAGAGAGTAATAAGAAAGGGCCACTGTGTATTGTTAAACTTATCCTCCTCCCTGATCTGACAAATATCCTCTCTATTCTTCCCTTATTTTACCTTAAATGGAAATGAATGTTCAGTGTTAAAGCTATTAGGTCTTGGCAGGTTTAAACAAATGCACCGGACTGGACACTAGCCAGACAGATGATAAATCACATGGGTTGTTACAGCTGATAATATACAGTATATGAGCAGTTTAATGTAGCAGTGACAGCGCTAATGTTCAGTAACTCAAACTAAATTGGCAGCTAATTTCGTCTTTAAATTCTCTCCTGACAGAGTCGATTTCAACAAGGACAGGAGCGTGAGCGCCAAAGAGATGCAGCGCTGGATCATGGAGAAGACGGAGGAGCACTTTCAGGAGGCCATGATGGAGAACAAAAACAGTTTCCGCGCTGTGGATCCAGACGGCGACGGTGAGAGAGAGAGAAAAATTACAGTTCAAAGCACACCAGCCGGTCTGTTCTCAAATCCGGTTGGACTTGTGGCCTCTGCGAGCAACACTGTGTCCTAAACTAATAAATGTTTACTGTGTTGTCAAATTATAAACCCATGTGTCGTCCACAGGCCATGTGACGTGGGACGAATACAGAGTCAAATTTCTGGCCAGCAAAGGGTTCAATGAGAAAGAGATTGCTGAGAAAATAAAGAATAATGAGGACCTGAAGCTGGATGAGGAGAGTAAGTATGGAGCTATATGGGATTATATCATGATCTTATCAACAGTGTTATGTGCTGCAGATTGGATCAACAAGATAATTGATTTGGATTTTCTTCTCTTCACGTTACAGCTCAGGAGGTTTTGGAAAGCCTGAAGGACCGCTGGTTTCAGGCCGACAACACCCCGGCCGACCAGCTGCTGAACGAGCAGGAGTTCCTGTCCTTCCTTCACCCCGAGCACAGCAGAGGGATGCTCAAGTACATGGTCAAGGAGATTGTGCGCGACTTAGGTACATCTTTACTCACCCAACACATGAATCCTAGCCGCCTTGTATAGTTAAAACCCATCCTGAAAGAACAAGACCGACAAATGTGTTGGCAAACATCAGCTTATTTACACATCCAGTAGATGGAAAGCAACGTTAGCATTAAGAGTCATGTTCTTGGCTGTGTGATGAAGGTAATTCAAATATTTACTCTGCTGTTACCTTTTTATTGGATCTCAAAAAGCCCCGAGAGAAATATCAGTCTGCTCAGCTGCTGAACTCTCCACTATGTTTATCGTCTCTTTGTCACCTTGGCTGTGATGTTTGTTGCCCGGCAATATGTGTACAGTCAGTTTTTTTTTATTTTTATAGCTGTCTGTTGCTATTGGACGTGTTGATAAGACTGTGAGAGTGAACAAACACTGCACAGTTGCAGGCTGTAAAATCAAAATACATAAAGTCAGTTATTCCTTCCAATGTCAGTACAACACTTTTGATTTTAGCTGCCTTAATGTACATACATCAAGATATTTAAGATGGCAGTGAATGTTTTGCATTTTTACTCTGTGTTTACATGCAGATTGTTTTATTATTAACCTCTTGATGTTGTGTCTTCTTGGTGTCAGTGAATGTAAATGATGCAGATTCTGGCTCAGCAGGTGTTAAACAGGTTCCATGGTTAAATAAATGTTCCTATTTCCTCTTTGCTTCCTGTTGGCATTTTGCCTCAAGGAGTAATAAAGTATGCCTAAGGGCCGCAACTAACACATTTTAATTCGTTAATAAAGTAACTTCTTTAAGATATTGTAATGATGGATTTATATAAAGAACATTGTGACATGATAAAAAGTTCCTGTAGTTCAATGGGACATCTTTTAAATCACTTGTTCACAGATTTAAACCCAAATCTTCACATTTTAGAGGCTGAAGTCAGCAAATTCATTACACAGTTATTATAATTCACGATAGATTTCATTTTTGATCAATTGATTCATTATTATTGGAACTTAGTGACAAGAAGAATCTGATCTCCTTCTGCAAATATCTGCCATTACATTTGCACATTTGATTTTAAAATGCTACATGTTTAACTCGTACACTTGGCCTCTGTGTTAAGGCCCATAATTAACATATATTTAACAGTTACAGGATAAAAGTCTGATGCTGACTGTGCTTTTCCTTGTAGATCAGGATGGTGACAAGAAGCTGACACTGTCAGAGTTCATCTCTCTACCTGTGGGCACCGTGGAGAACCAGCAGGCTCAGGACATCGATGACGACTGGGTCAGAGAGAGGAAGAAGGAGTTCGAGGAAGTCATAGATGCAGATCGTAATGGCATCGTCACCATGGAGGAACTGGAGGTGAGAGTTTGTGTTCGATCAGTCCCTTCTTTGATATCAGACAGTTATTTTTTGTGTTACGTTTTCCAGCATTCTGAATTCTTTTGTATCCAGTCTGCTAAAATGTCGCCATCTTTCCTTTCCTGATGTCTCTCCTGTGCGACACTCAGGAGTACATGGACCCGATGAACGAGCACAACGCTTTGAACGAGGCCAGGCAGATGATCGCCGTCGCGGATGAAAACCAGAATCATAACTTGGAGCTGGACGAGATTCTTAAGTACAGCGAATACTTCACGGGCAGCAAGCTCATGGATTACGCCAGAAATGTTCACGAGGAGTTCTGAAGAACGAAAGCACCCTCGCCCCTCACCTCTGCTCCACGGACAAGCTTAAAGAGGAAGGAGCAACGTCACGATGATCTTGTGTGCAATTGTGTGTTTTAAAAAGCCTCACTGGCCTCTCACTGCTGCCTAAAAACCAATACATCCCTCCCTCAGCCCTGGACTGTCTGCCAGCCGTCAAAGTTGACATGGTCCGCCTTCTGTGTGCCATTAGACTTTTAAATGTTGGGCTTTTGTGGCACTGCAGCAACTTCAAATTGATGTCGGTAATATTGTGAAATGTGTGTATATGAGGAATTTTTCACCCTCCCCGAGTAGATTTTTTGTTTCCCGGTGCAGCGGTGAGAGCGTCTGCGCAGCAAGGCGAGCTGTTTGTTCTGCAGGATCCGTTGTTTTTTTGGTTTTTTTTAAGCCAGTGAGTCTGTATACAGTGTAAATATTCATTGTCACGTACCGATGCCTCTGTAGGAGAGAAGAACCTGCGAAAAAATAAATATAATGCTGCTGAGATGAACAGAGATTTCACTATAGAAAGAGATTTATTGGTGACGCACAAAAAAAAAAACCTTAATTCTCCTAAATTCTAACGGGGATTTTTAGAAAAAGGTGATTAGTGGTGAACAATTCCACTAGTTTCTATGATAGATAGTTATCCGTCCTTCTGCTTATAAAACAGGGTATTGATTAAAAACATAGAGGTAGAACTTTTAAAAACTGCTTCGATACAGTACAGTAATCCTACTTTAGCACAAACGTTCACTAATAATTTATTGTCAGAGAAAAGGAAATTGTAAGCAAAGACTTTAATATGTGAGAACAACGTGGCTTCTTCACGGCGGCCATTTTGAGTTATTGAAGGAAAACGCACGGATGTCACTGATTTCTACGTCGTGGGTTTCACCTGTGCGTGTCAGGACGAACTGTCTCCTGTGTGAAGGACTGTTGTTTTGATCTCGACTCTAAAAACTAATTCATCCTCTTGTTGTGGAAACAGATGAATTTTATTTATTGGATCGGCTGCATCATTGAACATCACAGGAAATGATTCTTTACTGTCTTGGCGACTGGCTCACTCTTCGTCATGTTTTCCTGTTAAAACTTTGAATGACCTTCCTTACTTTACTTCACTTACCTGTACCTTGTTTTTACTTGCATGGACAAACAGTTGAACTACATTCATCCATTTTTGTTGAGATTTTCGATGACCTGTGGCGTATTTGGATCCTGCTGCAGGCGTCTCTGTCCTCAGATGTGTTCCGATTGTAAGATAAGATTTATGATAACAGAATGTGACACAGCTTTATAAAATGTAATGCAAATATACTGGTAAACAATAAATATTTCTTATCAATTACAAAGTTCTTCAGCGGTGAGCTGTTTTTGAGTTGCTTTTATGAGCCATACAAACAATCTAAAACTCAAAGATAGTTATATTTTCTATCATACAGACCTAGAAACTCCTAAGTGCATTTTTGTTTGTTTGCTGTCATGCTAGCAAGCAGCTGTCATTTGTGCTTTTAGCTAAGTGGTAACTTTAGTACGTTAACATGTTTAGCACACATTTGGAGAACCTGTATTCACCATCAAAGTTTAGTGTCAGCATGCTAACATTTGATAATTAGCACCAAAACTATAAACCAAACCAAAATGTTGTGCAAAATGTAACAGTTGAACTAACAAGAGCTGCAACGTTGCAACGTCACCTTGAACTCTGAAAGTGAACAAATAATTGCTAAGTCAGTCAGTTGTTAAGAAAAATAATGGGGCTGGAGGCAGCATGAGAACCAACGATCATCATGTGAAACCAAAGAGTCCCGAATTCTGTTTTGTGAAGATTTTATTGCGTATATACGGGTTAAGGTTCATCGTGTGTCCTATGTAACGTAGCACTTCACAACACAGCAGGATCGTAGGAACAACCATCATTTCACCAAACCAATGATTTAGTTTTAGAAGCGGTTACATACAGAACATCAATTAATATTCTTATAAATCATCGTTGTCGGATTTGATCATTCACAATTGGAAAAAAAAAACAAAAAAAAAACGCATTTACTGTGAATTTTTAACAGTTGCAATCTAAATGGCTTTGACTCTTACATGATGGCGTGAAAACCCCCCGATCGGATTGAATGTGCACGCTTTTACTTCACAAACATCACTTCACAAGACAAGAGCTTTTACATTTTTTTTTCCCCTCCCTCTGATATCGTTAACGCGTTTGTTGTACAAATTAAACAGAACAGTAATAATCCTTCCTGCGAGCGACGCCGGGAAATCGGCGGAAATCTGCAAGTTTACAAACTCATCCTGAATGCTACTTCATGTCAGACACATGCAACCTTAAGATTAACTCCTAAACCTGTAAAAAAAAAACTAAAAAAACACATGAGAACCCCCTCTAAACACCGAGCCTACGTCTACACGGAGTCATACTGCATCTCAACAGATAAATATAATCAAGTCAAAGGCCAGTTCTAAAACAGAATGGAGAACACAGTGACACATCATTGTACAGTACATAGCTTACTCACCTCCATCTTTTTTTTTTTTCATAATACAGATAAAACACACATACACACAGTACATTCATTAATGAAACATACAACACATAAATCTAACTTATCGCGACCTGCCGACGTATTAAAGTTAAAATAAAAGACCTAAATAAGTAAGGCGGTTGTGGATACGTTGATGCGACTTTTAAAACAATTAGTTGACGATTCTGGCGATAATAATCAACAAAGAGCAGCAAGTTCCAGTTTACGTCTCAACGCACATTTCTCACATGAATTTTTTTTTTTAAAAAAGGCTTAACATTTAAAAACAAGAATCAACTTAACATTTCCATCTGCGAGTTTTCAGGGCTGCGATTCTCACGCGTTCTGTCTGACGTGGTTGTAATCGCCCTTAAATCTCAGGAGTCGAGAGCAAACATGACGAGAAAACGCGTCACCGTTCGGATACAAATTGCACAGTTCAGTCATCGTTAACATGCTGTTGCAACATAAAGAAAAACTCCAAAGCTGGAATAGATTAAAAAAAAAAAAAAAAAAAGGTGACCATGATTAAAACATAAATACTTCCTGTGATTATTTGATCCGGACTGGACGGTAAAAAGGAAAGTTTTAAAGTCGGGTTGAAAACGATCACAGTCAGCCGTGATGAGCTTTGTGCTCCTCTCTGGTCGCGGTCTCCATTTTGGTCTTCTTGCTTCAGTTCTCTACAGGTAGGGGTACTGGTTGAGTTTTCGCTGGTAAGGAGCACTGGAGTGGTGGAAAGGCTGCCCTCCCAGCTGCTGCTGCTGCGGCTGCTGCTGCTGCTGCTGCTGCTGCTGTTGGTGGTGTTGGTTGCCGTACTGTCCTGGAGCAGACACTCCGAGGGCCAGGCTGCTGCTCTTCTGCAGCAGAGCCAGGGAGGAGTAAGCCCCGGTCGCCCTGCCATGGCGGGACGAGCCACCTTGCATCTGGTCCACAGCTTGGGACACGGAGGCCAGGGCGGCGGAGGCCGGGTAGGCGTACAGGTTTGGGGTGGAGCTGAAGAGGGTGTTGAAGGATGAGTGGGAGGAGACAGGAGGGGGGTATGTGGGCTGACGCCTCAGGGAACTGCTGCTTCCTGTTTGGTCGTGGGTTGATGACATCACAGCCTGCTGTACCTGGAAACGACGGAGAATATTGACGTTTACAAACCGAGAGTCTGTCTCAGTAACCACACCCGCTGGATTGGTGTGAAGTCAGCAACAATCGAAAGCTGTTACCTGACTCAGGTTCAGAGGCTGAGATCTGCTGGAGGCGGCTCGTGGGTGGCGATCAGCGTTGGAGTCTCCCGGCCGACCGGACTGCTGAGCCGACCCCTTCTTGGTCTTTCCAGAGACACTTGTAGCTTGATCTACCAGTGAGAGGCAGACAGAATACGCTGAGCAGTGAGTACAACTGATCCACTAAGGTCACATGATAGAACCACATCTAGTTTATTATAGTAAAGTTAATATACTGAAGACTAGAGGATTAGGTCAATGTCTTAGAGCACCTGGAGCTGCCGGAGCTTTGTGGGTTGTGCTCTCCCCCGGCTGGCTCTTCACTGAGGGCATGATGATGGCCAGAGACTTGGCGGGCGGCTGGGAGTTGGTTTTGGGGCTCAGCGGGCTGCTGGTAGAAGAGTCGGAGTCGTGGGAGTCGTGCACCGTCACACAGCTGATCACGTTCGTCCTCTGACTCGTACCAGAGCTGCAGGACAGAATAAGAGAGGAGTAAAGGACTATTTCAGATGATTTTTATTCAATTTCAGAGCTCACAGTCAGGAAATGAGCTCACCAGGCAGCAGGGAACTTCCTGTCGTCCTCGTCCTCTGAGTCGCTGTGGATGGTGATGATGCTGACGGCAGGACTGGGAGTGTCAGAGATGATGATGGGCTGAGACTGGTCACCCGCAAAAGCAGAAGTGTTGTGGACCACAGTGGTGGTCGAATGGACTGAAGACACGGGCCTGGAGGGGACAAAGTTCACTGTCACTACCGGATCAGATTCTGAATCTGTTGGGTCGTTCCAGTTCAACCTTTTCTCACTGCATTTCATGAAGTACTGTAAATTAGTCTTTCAATTGTTTTACAGGCGATTCTTTTTTAATGTCAGAAACCAAGTGACATATTTTGGGGGTTGGAGAATTTTTTTTTTTTTTTTTTTACACATCTGATAATTTTTGTTTTTGTATGTGGAAACAGTGAAAACATTTTTTTTCTGGAAATTTTTCACGCTTGAAATCAAGTGGGGGGGGTTTCAGTGGGAAAACATTTTTTTTGACAAATTGAAGAATTTTTGTCGTGTAAAACTGAGTTTGAGAAAGTCTGGCTTGAGAAAAACCATAAACGGAGTTAACAAAAAAAAAAAAAAAAAAAAACATTTTTCAGGAAAAAAATATATATGTAACAAAATAATTAAACACATATGAGTGTGAAAATAAGTGAAAACATTTTTTGTCTACAGAATATTTTTTCTTTTACAAATCTGAGCAAATAGAAAACGTTTATTTTCTCTAGAGAAAAAATCTGAGCATTATTTGTTGTCTTTCAACTGTTAAACTGAAACCCCCCCATTTTTCAGGAGATCTTTTATTTTTCAGGACACAAAAAGAGGAAGAAAACCTGGAGAATTTTGAACACATCTGAGGATTTTTTTCTTCATATTTTAAGTTGAATGAAAAAAATATATGTATTTATGGAGGATTTTTTTCTCCCCTTCGTGCCTTAAACTGAAACTTCATGTTTGAGATGACACATGGAAAAAAAAAAAATCTCTGTCTGACTGTCTACCTGGCTCTGCTCTCGGCGTGTCGACCCTTTGGCCTCTTGCCCTGTTGGGCTCTTGAGTGAGCGGCCCCTGAGTTGTGGCTTTGGGACGCGGCGTGACGGCCGGCTCCAGAGTCCTGCTGGCCGACGCCATCGTACTGGCTTCCATGCCGACCCCTGAGAAAAGAAGAAAAATATTAACTCACACATTATAAACACTCCTGTATGCATCTTTTTGTATGAGAGTGACCTGAAGCTGTCTTTAAACGCACCATGAAGACACAGAGTCCCGTCAGACTAAACTCACCTCCAGCCTGAAGCCTGCTGATTGTCGGGGACGGGGGCTCCCATGGGTGAGTCGGGCACCACGGCCTGCCCGGGGTTGTGGATGGCCATGCCGGGCATCTGCTGCCATGTGGAAGGGATGAGGATCTGCTGTGTGCCTGCTGGCCAGCCCTGCTGTACACACACACACACACACACACATATAAACACATGTTTGAACACCACATTCCAAGTCAAACAACCTTCTGGAGTAAGACTTCAACAGTGTCGACCAGTGTGGAATCAAAGCCGGAGCTGTTTTCTGAGAGAATCAGTCTGAGATAAAAGACATGATGAGCACAGTTTGCTGACTAACACCAATGTTCCCATCGCTTTCCAACACCAAGACATCCAGCAGATGTCTCTCACACACACACACACACACACAGACACACACACTGACAGCTAAACAGAACATAAGAGATGTGGCAGCAGGACCACAATCTGTATCCTGCCTCCAGACTTAATCCTGCGCAGAGAGAGCTGCACTTGTTAGAATGTGATTTCAGAAGCAGTGAACAGCAAACCAAGCTTAAAGGAAAGGAAGAAAAAAAACATTCCTGTCAGGTTCTGATGCCAAGCAATGCATGTCATAGAGAGCCAGCACCGTGAAAACATAGAGCGGGTCCAGAAACCAGACAGCCCACCTGAAAGTGATGAAAATGTGTTAGTGTGAGATAAGAAGAGGAAGAAATAAAGAAGCCATTCCTGTTTTCACCGTGATCATGAACGCTGAAACACTGGTGAGACAGCATCAACGCCGGCATGGAGCTTCAAATGTGTCAACGTCCAGACAATTTTTTGAACTGTCTGGAAATTTCTCTAAACTTTTGTGATGAATTAAAAGGATTTGGACTGATGTGTTGTTTTTGCGGTCTTCTACTCGATGAAGGCACAGGTATCAATATTCAAACATGTGTTTAAAGTCGTCCATTTCTGACTAACTGCGGGAGTGAAATGAGGATTTTCTATGTGCATCCAGTTCAACTGAACCAGGAGTGTGTGTGGTTTTATAAATATGCGTGTATGTTTCTTATTCTGTACGTACACAAAGTTGTTGCTGTGATTCTACAACAGTTTTATGGATTAAGCCCCTGAAGCTTCAAGCAAAAGCACAAACCAGAACAACGAGCTGCACATGCGTCCCACGCTCCGCTTACACGTCAGCTGATGGGGAAGGAAGAAGAGATTTCTTGTGATGATGGTGTTTGTTGTTTTTACCATCATGGAGGAATTGTGATCCAGCAGGCCGCCGAGGCTTTCACCCCTGCAGCCAACCGGCAGCCGGACCGAGTCTAAACGCGGCATTCCCGCCACTGAGGCGTACAGGCTGCTTACCAGCAGGGGGTCGAGGGAGGCCTGGGAGGAGGTGTGAGGGGGGGAGGAGGGTGACAGGAGTGGAGGTGTGAAATCATCCAAACAGACTGACGGCAGAAAGATACGCTTCATATTCTACAGAATCATGTAAGGAAGAGAAAATCTGTGCTTTGGATGAAGAATTTTCAGTCAGTGACACCAGAACATGAATATTGTTTTATGACGACAGCACAGAACATGTAGACAAACCACATGTACAAAGATGTTGACATCAGACCCGGTTTTAAGGGTCACAAGTCAAAAAAAGGTTGAAACAACTGGTTAAGGAACATAAAATGGAAACACACACGTCAGGTACACGTACCTCAAAACTGTACTTGTGTAAATTTACTCACAAACATTCAACTGACCCTTTTGATGAGTGGATTAAAAACTGGAATAAATGAAACAATAAAAGTCTTGATCTTCAGGGTCCTACCTGTGCCAGCATGCCAGGCTGGATGTGCAGCGACTGGGAGGACTGGTTCTGAGGAACTAAAGGTACCGAGTTGTCCATCCTCACTGGATAACCAGACGGCTTATTGGATGTTTGAAGACCTATCAGGACAAGCACAGATAAACACAAAATAAATACATTTAGAACGGCACAAAGGTAAAAATCAATGAAATGTTTATTTTTCTTGTCGCTGGCTGGTCAAATTATTTTAATCAGTTTCTTCTTATAAAAACAATATGACACTAACATCTTGCATTCTCACCCTGGATGGTCGGGGGGCAAACGATGAGCGTCTGCTGGAAGGGCTCAGTCTGGGTGCAGAGCTGGGTGGGTCTGGTCTGCAGGGGGACGCCCTGCTGGGTCAGACCGGGGATGTTTATGGTGGCCTGTTGGTAGAGACCGGGTTGGTAGTTCAGCAGAGGGACGTTGCTGCTGAGGGACAGGGACTGGCCTCCTGTAGAGGCCATCTGTAGGAAAACACAGTGCTGTAATTATGACTTCAGTGCAATTATATATTGGTTTTAATTCACTTTTTAATTGTTGCACGTAACAGTTCTATCAATTGGGCAAGTGAGTGATTACGGTGCTCCATTTTCCTAGTTTTTTAATGTGTGTAACTGCATCCATGTCCCTCCAGGGGAGAAAAGAAGAGTAAAGAAATATTTTTACTTTTTTTTCACTAAGCTTGACACAGTAAAAAAAAAAATGTATTCATGTGGTTTTTTTCCATGTGTCTAGAGCAACTGAAAATATTTCACAACTCTTGTTTGCTTTCCTGGAGGAACATGAATGCTGTTCATCTTATGTAGGACATCTTCTCCTGAAAGAAATCATGAAAAATAAAGTCTGTTCAGAGGGAAATTAAGACTATTTGTGTTCTCCCTCTGCTTTTCATGTGTGAAATAGTGCGAAAGAAATGTTTTCATGAGAAAGTGTGTCAAGACAAGTATATTTTTTTCAGGAGAACATCATTTTTCATGTGTCGAGCTGAATAATATAAAAAAAAACAAAAAAACAGGAGAAACATTTTTTTGTGCGTATGAAACCCAGCTGAAAAAAAATCAGGGGACATGAGGCAATTTTTTAAAGTGTAATACTCAATTTGACCACAAGAGGCCGAAATGCAGCGTTACTCGTGTACTGAATAAGGTAAACAGCATCTACGTTCCTCCAGGGGAGCAAAGACGAGTAAAGAAATATTTTCTTGTGAATTAATTTTTTTTTACTGAGCTTGACACATGAAAAAACACTCTTTTTTCACTGGGTTTCACAGAAAATAAAAAATGTTCTAGGAAAAAATGTTTCGACACATTTTTGATTTTGTGCCAAACATATTTTTTATACTGGGTTTCATAGTAACATGAACATAATAACAAAAACTGTTCCTGTAAAAATGTATTTTCCCATTTTGCTTGACACACACATCTCACAGTTTTCAAAAAATTTCTATTTTTAGAACTTAGAAAAATTGAGCACCAAAAAAAAAAAGTGCCCCTTAGGTCTACCGTATGAAACAGATTTTGAAAGAAATCATTCCTTGGCTTTCCAAATAGACACTGTAAATGGAAATCTTCAGGAAATCATTTTCTTTAGCACAAGAAGAAACCTATGAATCACATTCTGCACAAAATGAGGACATGCAGGGCTGATGAATGAGGCTCCAGACCCATCACTGTTACAAGTGAACGATATAACCTGGAACAAGGATTGGGAAGGATATTGCTAAGAAGAGAAAAGAAAATGACCCTGTGGCAGGTCACAGATAATGTTCTCACCTGATTGTGCTGGTTGAGCTGGCTACTGAAGGTGACAGTGAGGTTGGTGGCTGCACTTGGTGTGTTGTTGCTGGCAAACATGTTCTTGCCGTTCTCGAAGGCGCTGCATCTGCGTTTGCATATATCCATGTTTTGGAAACAGGACTTCACACTGTAAAACATGAAACACGGTCAGCAACACAGGCGCAAGCTTCAGCAACACAGTCAGACTCTTCATCACGACTGAACGAAAACACAGATCAATACCTCGACTGATCATCTACAGCTGAATGTGTTGTCTTACTGTGAGCTGTGAGGGAAGTGCAGCAGGTGTGTCATGGTAACGAATGGATGGTTCAGCGTCTTCATGGGCGTGATCCGTTTGTCTGCGTCGAGCGTCAGCATCTTCTTCAGCAGGTCGATGAACTCCCGTCTGTCGGCCTTCTCTGCCAGGATGTCAGTCCCCTCCAGGTTAGTCATGTTCACCTGCAGAGAGACAGGAAGTTTGTCACAGTTCCTGGTGCACCTGATGTCATCACTTTCATTCAGTTAAAGTGCTGCGCATACAGCTGGAGGGGGGATTTAAAATAACAAGCTCTAGCTTCAATATCACTCCGAACTGCAGGAGGTGACCTAGAATGAATCCGCTCCTTCCTCACCTGCATCATATCATCCAGACAGTTGAAGATGTACTTTCTTGCCTCCTTCGACTTGATGCCCATCTCGGCCTCGTGCTCCGCAGGTGTCTGCAGAAAAAAGAGCCGCAGCGAGACTTCAGTACATGTGCCGTAAATACACCTGTGATACAATCTCTCAGACATTTTTGAGTGTCACTCACTTTGAGTCTCCACAGGGGGTAGCTCGAGTCAGGGCCTCTGTTGAAAAAGCGGCTGGTTTTGGTTCCTGCGCTCAGCAGGTACTCGGCTGGAAGGCCCTGTGTCTGCGAGATGTAACGAATCTGAGAGATGCAAACAAAAAAGGGGGAAAGAATGTCAAGTAACAAGCAGGAGACAAATGTCAAAACTACACGACCTACATTTCTGATGAATAGCAGTTTATGAAGCCGATACCACCTGAGGGCCGGGTGTGTCTGTCTCTGTATGTCATCTTGCTGGTTCACACAAGAGATTCACATGAAAAACTGAAGTGGGATCAGGTCACTGTTTTAGTTAAACTGTCACATGTCCTGAAACATTATTTGTACTTAATGCAAAAGACACACTTCCCTCTCATGTCTGACACTCTGACAGCGCTGCTAAGTGAACTGCCAAATACAGTCATCTTTTTCACACTTAATACACATTCAGTTACGGCGCTTCTAAGAGAGGCAGTAACAGACAGGATGGTGTGGGGACGCTTCTACAAACTGACGCTTTTTACGAGGAAAGAAACCGCTTAAACTTACATACAAGAAGGCACGAATGATTAAAACATTTTCTGAGCTGCAGAATTTTCTTTAGGGAGTCAGGGAAAATTGCAGTTAAAAGATTTAGAGAAGATACATGCATGAGAGTGCTGCAGCTGACCTGATCGTACTCTGAGGCACCGGGATAAAGAGGCCATCCCAGGAACAGCTCAGCGATGACGCACCCCAAAGACCACATGTCGATGGCTTCACAGAAAGGAAGGCCCAGAATGATCTCCGGAGCTCTGCGAGCACATCCAAATGGACGAATGACTAGATGACAGCAAGTAATTTACGTAACCAAAATTTGAATTTCAGGCTTAAATACCCACCTGTAGTATCGTGACTGCAAGTAGGTGGAGCAAACCGCTTTGGACACGTGGCTGGCCGAGCCGAAGTCGATGACCTTCACTCTGTACGGCTGCCGCAGAGGGTCCACTAACATGATGTTCTCGGGCTTCAGGTCGGCGTGGATCAGACCCAGGCTCTTCAGCTTCATCAGAGCCGTGGCGACCTGCTGCAGGATGGGCCGGATGCACTTGAGCAGCAGAGGGCTGAACTTGCTGTGCTTCAGGAAGTCGTAAAGGTTCTGCTCCAGCATCTCAAACACAAGGCACGTGTGGTTCTTGTGCTGGAAACACTCGTACGAGCGGACGAAGTTGAACTCGTCGGCGTTCTCCGTGCTCAGTCTGCTCAGGATGCTCACCTACAGGGACGACAGAGAGGGATAAGTGGGTTCATTAATGGATGAGGGATGAAGAAAACACCAAGACACCTTTTGTACTTTTAGACCTGGGTTTCACTACTTTTAATTGTCGTCTTTTAGCAGAATAGGCACACATCCTAAAAGTGAGAAAATAAATAAATATCTGTATACAAATGGACAGGAAGGAAGGAAAGTGCCAGAGCTGCTTCCCAGAGCTGGGGAAAAAAAACATGTTGACATGGGGCTGCACAAAGCATCAGAATATTAGAAGAAATGTATTTTCTTTTAAATCCTATTCCATCCGTGTAAGAATTCATGCTTTTTTGGTCACATTTTACACAACATACTCGCCTCAATTTGACCTTGCCGAGCATAAGAAGGATGATTCTTCAAGATTTTGATCGCCACTATCTCGTTTGTGCCTCGCTTCCAGCATTTAGCCACCTGGCCGAAGGTGCCACGTCCCAGGAACTCCAGCACCTCGTAGCTGTTGGACATGGAGCACAGGATCTCGTGCTGGACCAGCTGGTAGTCGCCCTCGCTGTGGGAGTTGCTGCTCTTCGTGGTAGAAGTGGAATGTGCTATGGACTGAGCGGTGGTGGTCCCCCCTCCACCACCGGTGCGGTTTGAGACCACGGGGGCTGAGAGCTCCTCCAGGATCTGGACGCTGTCGCTGCTGTCCACCTCCTCGCTCTTCCTCTTCAGGCTGTACTGCTTGTGGTAGAGGTCACACGGCTGGGAGGACGACTCGGCATCCTTGACGCGGCGGCTGGAGGACGACGACGAGGAAGAGGAGGAGGGAGGTCCGCGGAGGCTGCCTGTGCTGTCTGCTGCCCGCACCACCGTCTGCTCCCGGGAACCGGCCGCCGGCGGGTGCGCCTGGTGGGAGTTGTACACCGGGTTGAAGTTTGAGCCAGAAGTGGAGGGTGCAGCTCCCTGGGTGGGGCTCTGCTGGTAGTAACCATTATCTCCCAGCTGGTTGGACACATCCCAGGCAGGGTTCTCCACTTTGAGCCTCTTGGAACGGGAGTAGGCACTGGAGGACACAGAGGGGGAGGAGAACACCTGGAGCTGGGACGCCATGTCTGTGGACAGGATGATGACAAAGAGTTAAGAGCCTGTTATTACTGATGCAGACAAGTTGTGACAATTTCATATGTCTAGATTCATTATACATAAAGTGACATATTTCCAACCTTTTTTATTTCTTATTTGGATGATTACAGCTCATGAAAATCAACACTGCAGTATCTCAAACTACTAGAGTATTACACAAGACCAATCAAATAAAAAGATTTATAATGCAAAAAATATGGACCTTCTGAAAAGCATATTAATTTATGCATTCAACGCTTGGTCGGCGCTCCTTTTGCAGAATTAATGCATCAGTGCGGTGTGTCCTGGAGGAAATCAGCCGATCCGAACCCCATAGATTCTCTGTGGTCGGCTGGCCAGTCAAGCACAGTAACAGCACGGTCAGCAAACCCGTTACTAGTAGTTCTGGCACAGCGGGCAGCTGCTGAGTCCAGCTGGAGAAAAGAAATCAGCGTCTCCAGACTGTGTGGAGACGCTGGTTTTACTTTTCCAGCAAGAAAATTATTAGTAATATTCTAAATATTTCGATTTTCATGAGTTATACACCATAATCATCCAAATTACAACAAAAAATGACTTGAATACATTTGTATTACAAGAAACAAATGAACTTTTCCATGATATTCTAATTCTTTTAGATGCTCATGTAGCTAATTTTTGAGTTTCCAGATCTACATAGTGCTCCTTTAATATTAACCCACTCAAACACTGCAGCACTGTTTACATCTGTTTAAAGTGCAGCTGGATGAGCAACCAGCAGTTTTTCAAGTTTTAGTTACTTTACACTTTCTACTTCATCACCAGAGAGAAATACTGTACTTTTACTACCACTACATTGATTTCCCAGGTGTGATTGGGCTACTTTCTTTGTTTTTCCTTTTCTTCTCTTACATAGTTTTTTTTTCATTTTTGGAAAATTTACATAAAACGGTCATGCAAAAATGCCAATAATTAGGTTCCCTCTTTAAGAAAAAAAAAAAAAAATACTGAATGTGTGGTCCCTCCAGCTCTACCTGTTACCCCCCTGCAGGGTCACACAGTGGGGTCAGGGCTGTGGTTTGTGCGCCCCCCCCCCCACCTTCAGGTGTCTATGCACGCCACTGCTAATAAAGCTAACTGCTGCCTGACAGTCTCACCTCTTCATGACATACATTACCTGTAACTGATGCCCGAACACACCGTCGCTGATCTGACATTTAAGGCCTCTTCATCATCATCATCATCATCATCATCATCATCATCATCATCTTCTCGCCGGGCTGTGTGTGGTGCTGCAGCGGATCAGCTGAGCTGCTAGCTGCCTGCTGCTGCTGCTGGAGCTCTCTCACTCTACCGGGATGGATGACGGCTAAGCTAACAGCTAGCTAGCCAGCTGCAACCATCCGAGTCACATCTGACTCGAATCCGCAGTCACATCGCGTGTCAAGCGAGCAGAACGTGCATAATGTCAGCGGAGGGTGTCAGACAGCCTCATAATGAGCGCTGCCGCCCGGACACAGCTCCATCATCACGGACCGTCCGCTCGCCGTACTTCCTCCCTGACCGCCGACGTCACGGAGAGACGTGACGGACGTCAACGGCTCTGACAGACAGCCGAAGATCGTCTATGTTTTCAGTTTTTTTTTTTTCTTCTTCTTCTTAAAGACTTTACCACCGTTTAAATCTGTAATTAATGAATCTTAATCTGTTAAAGAGCAGTTGGATGAGTGACCAGCAGTGGTGGAATGTAATCAAGTACATTTACTAGAAGAAGAAGTACTAGACCCATTACTGCGTTACTGTTTTCCTCTACAGAGATAAACACTGTACTGTTTCACTGGTTTCATTGATGTTGAATGGCTCCTAATTATTTATTGTTTATAACTGTGTGTAGTGACAAAATGAACAAATGCATAACAGTGTGGAAATCTTCAATTATTACACCTTATAATACTTCCTTTTTAACTTTGAACTCACATAATCATGGTTGGTCAAAAAGTAATTGCCTTACTTGTATAACTAACATGATGTACTTTTACTGTCAAAATCCTCAACAGAGAACAAGAGTAATTATTTTTTCCCAACTTTGATGTGGAATAAAAAACGTATTTTCCATAAGTAGACCGAGATTCATACACTACTGAACAAAGTACTTCCTAGACTACTTGCATGCATAATATGAAGTTCTTTTACTGTGTACTTTTAGAGTAATCCTGTGTCAAAATCCTCAACAGAGAACAAGACTAATTATTTTTGCTGAACTTTGATGTGGAATAAAAAACTTATTTTACATAAGTAGTCCAGGATTCATACACTACTGAACTTAGTACTTCCTAGACTACTTGCATGAATAATATGAAGTAACTTTTACTGTGTACTTTTTGAGTAATCCTGTGTCTAAATCCTTAACAGAGAACAAGTCTTTTCGCCCAAATTTGATGCAGAAATGTACTTGTAACAGAGTATTTCCTCCAACACGCTGACTGTGGTTGACTAGGAGCAGAAAGGACAGTTGAGATAGACGTGCCACTCCTCGCTGACAGTGACATCAGGAAGACGGGGCAGAAAAAGTTGTGGTTCTGTTGTGGTTTTAATCCTGCTCATCCCTGATTTTTAAAGAACCTGTTGAGTCTTTTGGTGGAGTCCAGTGTCTCCGCTTGGTGAGACAAGCAGAGTTGCTAGACATTTAAAAGTCCACTTGATTATCTTTACAGCCGTTCATCTGAATTTAAAAGTCAATATTTAAAACTATGTTTATTCTCTCCTGGTTTCCTCTGTCTTCCAACCTCACAGAAACTTTTATGTCTGATGATAAAAGACAGGAAGTCACTGGTCTCACATTTGGACACAAGAGGGCGCTGTTGTATCAGCTCCATGTTGTGATGTAGGTTAACAGGTTGGTCAGGCTGCACAGAGGTGTGTAAACACAGACAATGTTTATTTTCATCCATCTTTCAACAGTTTTCCTGTTCATTCTGATATATTAGCATTTTTTTTTGCCTCTACAGCATGTTTACAGTAACGGAAGCACTGCATTTCATAGTAGTGGTGCTGCAAAGTACATTTAAAACACAAACATCACGGCGACTACACCAGCATAGTCGATACAACAACAAAACATAACAAAAATGCATTTCATAACAAGATAAACAAGAGCAATAACACTGCGAGTTCAAGATGGTGGATTGTTGATAGTGATGATATGACACATAGCTGAGTTCAAGTTTAAGTATGAGATATAATGAGAGTAACATGCATGCAAAACACAGAAACATGTATTTATGTAGAGTACTGATGAAAGTCCTTCAACAAAATTTTGACCAGAATAATGAAACACATCACAGGAAGTAAACAAAACAAGTGCTTGGCATTTTATTAAAAGTCTCATCTATAACGCTGTACAAAAGCAAAAATGCTGCATTTTTATTTTAACAAAATGTATTTAAGAGGATGTGACCCGCAGATCCTCCATTTTTAACAGCACAAGACTCATGCAGCTGTTCTACACACTGAGTGATAACGAACACGACAGCATCACAAAATCAGGATTTCTTCACTTTGATCCCCTTAAAAAAAACACTTTTAAAAAACAGGCATGTCATGAATAAATGATCAGCTTTCTCCAAGTTGGTCAAATTTCAGCCCCCTCACACACTGTGACTATATGGAAAGTGGTTGCTGCACTTTTCAAGTAAACGTCTCTGTTCCTCTGCAGGCGGTGGAACGGTGGAACTACCTGAAGGAGTGTCGGAAGTGCACACTCCTTCGCTTCAGCTTCTCCGGGTTGTGGGACGCCATGTGGGAGAACTCTCTGAAGATGTCGAGGTACGTGGCGTCTCCTGGTGAGGAAGAAGAAAAACAAAACAAAACACAGAATGTAAAATGATGGAAAATGATTCGACTGAGAGATCTGATTCGTCACAGAAAAGAAAGAAAAAAAAGTCTGACTTGGTTTTTCTGAGCAGTCAAAACATCTTTTATATGAAACCTTTGAGCAGAGGAGCTGTGGGTAAGAAAAAGGCGGAGGCACCGTGAAGCTTCGCTCTTTCAACTCTCCGGATTCTGGGCCTTTACTTTTCTCGTGGCCATGGTAACCGCTGAATCCACCGACACGACAAAAGCAGTTGAAGTCTTTTGTGTCCCATGAGAGCTCCCAGGCCCGGCTAATTAAAAAGGGGAATGAACATTCCTGGCTTTCCCTGTTTTTTTGTTTTTTTTTCTTCTTTTTTTGCTTGTGTGAGTGTGAGAACGAGACGGAGGCTGAGAGATCACTGAGAGCAAGACGCACAGCAAATATTCTGGCTTCCTGGTAACAACTTATTTCACATAGATATTGTCCTCCTACTATATTTACCCAAGTTTTTATGGACCTTTTGTCACAAATTCTTATATATTATTAATTTTTTTAATTTTATTTTTAGAATTTTGTACCTTTGTTTGGATAAAACAAGCTTCCAACACTGTTTCTAACACACTATATTACATATAATATAGTTGTAAGCAGATAAAAGGGCATTTATGAATGAACCATAACTGTGTAACCTATATATATATATATATATATATATATATATATATATATATATATATATATATATATATATATATATATATATATATATATATATATATATGTGTGTGTGTGTGTATGTGTGTGTGTGTGTGTGTGTGTGTTTTACATTTCCTGTTAGTATATTTACTCGTTTACTCAGTATTTTCATGTACTTCTACTTCACATTTCATGAGGGAAATACTATACTTTTTATTTTCTATTATTAATGTTATTTTCATGACAAATCATTTTGTCTGAAAGTAGTGAAAAATGTTTTAATTTTCCACATGGGAGGTGACAGCATCAAATGTCTTATCTTTATCTTGTCTACATTCCAAAACCACCAAAATATTCTGACTACTATCAGGTATGACAAAGAAAAACATACAATCTTCACATATTAGTGTCAGGAATAAGCAAATGTCTGCCGCTTTATTTGTTTGTTTGTTTGCCAGTTAATTTTCTGACGATCAGCGATTACCCTCACACATGTGAACGAATTATTTTGTAGATTTAACCTACAAAATATTTAATCAACTTATAAAGTATAACTGATCCGAACAGATTTTGATACTTCAGGTATTTTTTTTTTATTTCTGGGAAACACTTCGTAATAATCATCATTAATAAATGTGAAGTTTATAGTAAATTATGAAATGCTTTATAAACCATTTATTAATCAGTTGGTTATTATAAAGTGTTTTTGTACTGCAGCTGTTTCCACTTAAGTGAAATATTTGAGTTCTTTTAAACCGACTCCATCAGCTGATGACGGCCACGAGATGGCGCTGAAACATCTCGGAGAAATCTAACAAGTTGAGTCCGTCGCTAAGAAAAAACCTCCAAGACTCCAACGTCTTTGTGAGTTTTACGTAAATCATATCTCTGTGTATAAACAGTTAATACATGTTTGAAAGACACTGGATCTGTTTGTGTGTAATCATATATATATATATATATATATATATATATATACTGTACTGCTCATATAGGCCAAGTGGGGGGTTGGATAATTCTGAGTCTTCTGCTTCAGTGGAAAAATATTCATATATTCATTTAAACTTGAATATTAAACTCTCCCCATATATATTCAAGCATGTTATTCATATTCTAGTTTACATGGTGAATATTTTATATGTCATGCTGTGAAAATCAGAGACATTCCATCCATATATTAGTGGCGCCGGCAGCGCGTGAAGTTAGAAGTTTGTTAGTGCTGTTAGAGGCTGTCAGAGAAAGTCAGAGAAGACATTGAAATGAAAGGAAAGAAGCGAAGGGAGAGGTTAGCGTTCAGTCACATCTGTCATTTATTGTCAGTACCATAGAAGAAGACACTGGGAGGAGTTATTGAACAAAAGAAACAAACAAAGGTAGCAGTGGTAATATGCAGGTACTGTATATTCAGAGACAGTTTTTTATACAGATAACAGTCAGAGACAGAAAAAATATACAAGAGAGTTAAAAATTGCATGTTAGAAGCAGGCAGTTAAAGTGTTAATATTTAGTTTATATACACAACAGTCAACATGTTAGACCCACTGACTGACACACTGCAGACACGTCGCACTGTACAACACATAATCCTTCATTGGCTTGATGCAGATCGTTGTTAGTAATGACGCCGTTCGTCTAGTAACATCTGCTTCCGGTTGACTTGTGTAAAAAGTCGGCGTGTAGCTTCAACGGCTATCACGCAAAAGTACTGCACAACATAAGAAAAGGCTGGATGTAGTGGTTTTCAAAGTGCTTTGAATCGATCACAGACAAGAGGGAAGGGGGAAAAAAACATGAGCTTCTCTCTCTGTCGCTGCTACGTCTAAAAACTCACTTTGGAGGGGACGAGATCTTTTGACGACCCCCAGCTTCACTGATGGGTGTGGCCTGTTGCACCTTTAACCACACCCAACAGTGATGTCACAGGGTAGTGGAGTAAACACCTGTACATCCCTGCGGCCAGTGAAGGTCAACAAAAAACAACATTTTCAAAGACTGCTGAGTTACTCTTTTGGTCCACACGTGTTCACGGGTATTTCTGGAAACAAGGTTTTAAAACAGAAACGATCTGCGATATTGTCCCACATGTGAAAACACACATCACATGACCATTGTGTACTCTGTGGCCGTTTTTTTTAAAACACTGACAGCAGCCGTTTTTGTCTGTTTGCATCTTTCTGTATAGAAAATACATTATCAAGTCACCAATGTACAAACTTGATACATACCCTCGAGTTTATATTTGCAGACGATGCTACAAACACTGATGAGGCCAAATTTGGAAACAAATGAGGGTCATCTCTTTTATAAAACTCAGATTCAGATGTAAACACAAATAACTGAGTTCATGAATATCTTCACCCTGGATGGAGTTTTCCAAAAGGTCAGTTTTCTTGCTGTTTATTTGTGTAAAATGGCTAAAATGCAAAGAAGAAGCCTCATTTTGAGAAATACCCATGTGAAGTGTGGACAGAGCCTCAGTCCTGAAATCAGGGTCGAGTTGAGAAATTAGCAGGTTGAGCATCTCAGACAGTAACAGCCCTGATTATATTCATACAGTCTAATATAATTTAAAACATCCTTTTGGATTTGTGGCCTACCACAAGAAAGGAAGTGGTAAAAAAAAAACAACTACCATCTGTGGTCTTTGGTTCGACTAAACCGCAACAGTCTACAGCGTCTGTCAAAGACGAGAAACATCTTCGGGGAAATACTTTTCGTCTGGAGGCAGATTTAGCCTCAGATAAAACATGAGCCTCATACGAGATTATAACCAACAGTGCTGAGCACGTTCTGGATTTACTGTGAGTCATCCAGGGGGTCAAACTAAAAGCACTGATCAGGCTTTAAAAATCACAGTAGAGCTGAAATTAGATCATTAAATTAAAGTTTTGGCAGCGGCCGCGCTGCCGTTTTCATTGTCATCAAGCTTTTATTTTGCACTAATGTCGTCCAGCTGATGGAAGACAGCGAGAGAGAAGGAGGGGGGGGGTGTTCAGTCTGTTTTGTATTTCTTCCCATGCACGGTTTGTCATGATTTGGCAGTTTATAATATGGATATTAACATTATTCAACAATAGTAAATGCCAAATATTCACATACACGGGGCACAGAAGTCAACAAAACCAACAAGGAATCAGAAAGACCTGGGCAACATCCACCCATGCACTATAAACAAAGAACAGATCTAATAGAGGTGTAGCCGTGAGACATTAGATTACTATAAACAGACGTATAAATACTGTATATACAGTAATACATGTTAGTTAGTGAGATTTATCAAAAAAATGTCCATCTTCCACTGCAGAGTGATTAAATATGATGAAACTGTGGCGATTTCTTTCCTCAGAATGAGAATATAATACTGGCGCTGTGTTTGTTTGTTTGTGTGTGTGTGTGTGTGAGTGCTCGGCAAAATAATATCTAACAAAATATATCCAGCTTAAAAAAATACCATCTGCATTGTTGTTCAAAGTAATACAAAAAATACTGATTATCTGTACGGAGAGAATCATTGCACTGTTGCTCTGGAAGTTTCCTTGTGAATAAAAACAAACAAAAGAAACTTATTCAAATTAAAACGACGGTACGACGACGCGAGAGCATAAAAAGAAAAACCTGTTACTGTTGGTTAAGAAAAAAGTGCATAATTTTCGCTTTTGATTCAACTTAAAAGCTTTTCTTCATCAATCGCTCGATCGATACGGAGAAATGATTCCGCTGGGATCATTTCTGCTCAGTCACAGTTATCGCAGCCTCACAGTGAACCTCCATCACGACTCGTCACGCTAAACCAGCTTTCTGACACGTGTGTTTTGACATCAGATGCTCGGGCTGATTCGTTTGGCTGCACCACCACAACAACACGATACTGCATCGTTCTCAGACTCATCTGTGCTACTATAAAACTTTGTTTTGAAGTGAGAGGAGCTGCTGGTTCCAGAAGTGCTTTCTCCGGTTCTTCATCCCCATTTCAAAATGTTATTTAAATTATATCATCACCAATGTTATCGCAGTACTCTCCTGGTAAATGAAACAGCCCTTTAGATATATGGTATGACCTCCAGTTTTACTCATTTATATTTAGTTTCTGAATGGCTCTAAACACTGTGATACTCATTACAGTATGAATACCCGACCAAAAAATCATCAGGACAATCATGTCTTAGTTCAGCTCGGGCTCATTCACAAAGTTAAGGTCAGGACTTCTAGGACTCTGATACAAATGATCGACCACCTAGGGGTCAAAACACAGAGCGGGAGTGAATTCAGAATCCTCTGTTGTTGCAACTGGGAGCAAAAATCGACACCAGAGTTGCTGATTTCACCTAAAAATTACCCAGAAATTAAAAGTGAACTTGTTCAAAGCTGCATCTGTAAAATCTGTTTTCTCGACAGTAAAATCTTTGGCTCCTTCTTGCTGTCAAACACTGCGGATTGGATGTTTCATTCAGAACTGAACCTCGGGATCTGTTTTTAATTTACCTTCTTTCAGCGCAGCTTTTAATCTTTGGCACTGATGATTTAACCAGGAGAGTTTCTTGAAGATCCAGCCTGTACGAGAGCTCCTGCTATGAGCGATGCAAAATGATGGGACTTTGACTTCTGGAACCTTGAGCGCCTCACACTTAGCGTAACAACTCAGTCATGTGATCAAATTAAACATATAACTGTTGTGTTGAATGAGTTGTGGCAGGTCTTTGGTTCAGAGCACCCTGTTCCCTCTATTACCTCCAAAAAAACCACACTGCTGATGACTATCTGCGGTCGACTCTATTGATCGCCTGACGACAGTACTGCTGGATAATCTTTTTTTTTTTAAAAAAAAGTGGCTAACCATTCCCTGGCAGTGATTTCCTCGACTCTGCTGTGATCGGACCGGCGAGCACCTGGACGAGGCTCATCTAATTTTTATTTTTTTTTCTTTTGGCAACCGGTCCGTGAAAAAGTCCCCGTCGGTTTAAATCTGACATCGTTAGAGGAGGTTAATACTGTGTGATGTGATCCTGAGCGGGGAGCTGGCTGCTGTGGTCTACAAGTCAGGAGGCGGTGCTGTGGGGGGGAAGAGGAGCGCTCGAATCATTCTGATAATATCTGATGTAGAGAAGAAGTTAATCTGGTGGTGAAAAGCCCCTCTGAGAGGAAACAAGCTGAGGATCACCGACACGTCTCTCTCTCTCGTTCTCTCAGTCAGTCATGTGTCTACTGTCACCCCCTGCACTGTCTGAACCTGACTGGACTTGAGTCTAGCACTCGGCTATGTTGAGACAGATGAACTCCTGAATGCATCTCTTATACTGCTGCTCAGTGGGGCTGCTGGCCGGGTATTGACCTGGTTGTCCAAACGGTCCCTCCGACTCCCGCATCTCCTCGTTCATCCTCGCCAGACGCAGCCTAAAGGGAACAAGAGACACAGGATGTTAGGAATGCATAAAAGCTGCAGAGGAAAGTCTTCATGGAGGATGTTTTTAATGAATAAACATACAGCGTGACTATATCTGCGTTGGCTTGCTGCACGGCTATACTCAGAGGGTCCTGGCCGTCCTCGTCCTCGTCGTTCTGTGTAGCTCCTCGTTTTAGGAATAAGCAGACCTGCCTGAAAGTACCACAGAAGAAGAGTTTAATCACAGTACATCCAATCAAATGTCCAAAACACAGACATAAAACTAATAAAACAATTACCAAGATTTAAATAAGTGCTTGCAGACAAACAAACTTATTTAAAAATGATTAAAAAACTCTATGGAATATTTGAGTCTTTAGTATTTGAATATTAGAAACTGCTGCAGTAAAACAGTTGGAGCTTCTTTGGGAGCTGTTGTACAAAAATATGGTTGAGTTTGCTGAATTTCATATGATTTTTGGAGAGAATTGTTCAAATCTGCTTACGAAGAAATTAAATTGATGCTCTTTTGATTTTAGGATCTTATAATTAAAAACTGATGAAGAATAGCTTCTACTGGTGTAGTGGCTCATGGGAATCCAAATAAATAATCAAATACATAAAAATAAAAGTAGGTCTATGGTTTTCGACAGCGGGAAAAGAGAAAATAATACAACTTTTATGGCCATTGAAGTGTAGATTTCTGAGTTTATGAGGTGCAATTGAACGCACCATAAAGTCCCTGTTGGCCTACATGTGCTTTGCTGCACAAAGCGATGTGAATTTCAGAGTTTATGAGAGTAAGAGGAAGAATTTCACACTGCAACACTTCTGGTTGTGCGGATTTGGATCAGCTAGTAAAATAGAACTAATTTAAGAAGAGTCACAAGTTGTATTTATGTAATAATTCAAATGAAATGTGCGCTACAGCTACGACACGTTTCATCACATCAGCGTGGCGCCGTGTGAGACATGAAGATGGAATCATTTCACATGAAGACAAATCCCCCCAAAAATCTGTGTACGAGTGGAGAAACTATGAGAGACAAATGGGACAAATGCATCCTGGAGTACAAAAAACAAAAAACAAAAACCCCTCTCTCTCTCTGCCTCATGACTCACCCTGTGTGTCCCAGATATGTGGCGTGATGCAGCGGGCCCCTCCCTCTCGTGTCTCTTTGGTTGACGTCAGCAGCGTTCTGGAGCAGGAACTCGCAGGCGATTAATGAACCCTGAAATAAATGAACGAACACCAGATTATAATTCAACACCGGCAATAAAAATAATGCTCTCAGATTTTGGGAGCAAAAAAAGGGTATTTTTAAAATGTAGATTATCTCCACACACACACACACACACACACACACACACACACACACACACACACACACACAGTTGCCGATGTAATTCATTTTCACTGCAGTTCCAGCTGATCATCAACTCACAGTGTGTCATTCGGGGTCACTCTCTGTAATATTCCTCTGTTTTGTTTATCATATTCAGAATCATTTGGTTATTAAGATCTCTGTATGATTCCTCTCAGTTGACCGACTCACCCCGATCACAGCCTGTATGAGCGGCGTCTTTCCTTCGTCCTCATCGTTGACCGAGTTGACGTCGGCCCCGTGGGCCAGCGCCTCGGCCATGACGGGCAGGTTTCTGGCTTTTGAGGCTTTGTAGAGCAGCGCTCCGGGATGCAGGTCCCTTATATCCTCCGGGTCTGACGTCTCCGGCTCGGCCTCCAGCTCGGCTTCACCGCTCGAGTCCTCCGACACTTCACACTCTGAGGACAAGAGGCACCATTTATATAAAAGACTGTGGCTGTACATCCTGTACATAACATCTAAAAAAGGGACCATCTGTCACACATTCCTCCACTGGACTCACCCTCTGTGACGCTGTCCACCACCGAACCAAACACCAGGATGTCTGTGCTGCCATCTGTGCTGCCTCCCAACCCGCTGTCGCTGCTCAGGCCTGCCGGACCAGGAGATGCCAGAACATGGACACGTTAGTTACGGCCGTCTCTTTCTGCCGGCTCAGCTTTGTTTAGCAGGAACAGAGTCACGCCAACAAACAAGAGTCTTGTACAAAAACACAAGACTCTGACATCTGATCAACAATCTGTGAAAGGCTCGCCGTTGCCTGTGAACACTGAATAAATTGACAGTTCTTGGGAAACAGATGGTCAGAATAGAGAGTGGCTTACTTCGAGGCCCAGATCCAGTGTCGAAGTAGGAGAAGAGTGAGTCCAACTCGTCAGGACAGAACAGGGATTCTCGTCTGAACTTAGCAGCTGCTGTGAGACAAACATGAGGGAAAATAACCAGTGAGAACAAAACGTATTCAGTTTACCTTAAAATAATCTCTAGCAGGAAAAGTCCTTTCTCCTAAACATCTGGATGAAGAGATATGGTCTGACAAAGTTATCAGCCAGAGAAGAATTAGCCTCCATGAGCCAGACATCAAGATATCGAGTACAACTGAAGTACCTGCGGAGAGGGTGGAGGGGGAGGTGCTTCCGGGCTCTTGTCGGTATCTTCTCCGTGTTTTAGGTACTGTGGTGGCACTGTTGTGTCTCCGGCACTTCTTCACGCTCCACCGCCGCTCCGACTTCCTCTCGCCGTTGATGAGAATCTCCGTGGAGCCGAGCTTCTTCAGGAATTTCTTCTCTACGTATTTCGCTTTAATCCAGGCCTCCTTCTCCTGCCTGTAAAGGAGATCATAAAGACTCCATAAAATAATGGATACGATAATGTTTTTATTGGCTTGAGTTCTATTTGTTTTTAAATTCCTACCTTGAACTGGACGGTAACGGTTTCTTCAGACCTTGTTCTTGGTACGAGCCTTCGTAGATGTGGTTGATGACACTGTTACCAAGCTCACACATCAACTGCCAAGACAAGAGACATTCATAATCTCCAGAGTGAGACCAGACGATTTTGACATTTAAACAGGAAGTTAAGGCAACAGGCCCATTAGCTTGGCTTAGCTTAGCTTAGCATAAAGACTGGAAACAGGTAAAAACTGCCAGCCTGGCTAGCTTGGGATCTACAGGCTTTATGTTTGCTGTTTGTGTTAAAGTTTTGTTTTAATTTATGTTTTAAAACATTTCCTCATCTACATCAACTGTTCAGAAGAACGCTGCAACTCTGTTTTTACTGTGAAGCTCCAGAAATATTTTGTGGACTACATAATGACTGAATAGTTCCTTTAATCAGGACAGAACGTCCTTGCAGTCTGTAAGCTAAGCTAAGCTAAGCTAAGCTAAGCTAAGCTAAGCTAAGCTAAGCTAACTGTCTCCTGGCTGTAGCTTTATTCTCGTCATATTCTCCAGGAGACCAAATTGTACCTTTAGTAACTCCGGTTCCCATGAGTCCAGCGTGAGCGAGCGAACCTTCGAACAGTGAACTCCCAGACTCCTGCAACAAAAACAACAGATTCTAAGTATTAAAAAATACGCTGTTTATTTTCTTAAGTCGAACAGTTCAGAGGTGAAAGTGAAGGAATTCCACTTTGTTATGACTATGAGGCAACAGATGGCGGCCAACACGAGGACACCAGAGCAGTTCATGTTCTTTTAATAGATGCCGTTGCGCGGTGACCTCGTCTGAATAGCTGCAACCGATCTAAAAAATCAGGAGTGTTATCCAGAAGAGGAACGAGAGGAGCCGCTCCTAATGTCATGCAAAATAGCCAAGTTCCACGGATGAAGCTGTCTGGTATCCAGGCAACAGTGATACTGTGTTTCTCCCCTCCGTCGCCCTGCATTGTATCAACAAGAGGCCACGACTGATCTCACTGCCCCCCAAAAGAGAGCATGAATATTCAGCGGGTACAGACACACACACAGAGGATGAGGTTTGTCATTACGTAAGCTGTGATAATTGCAACTTAAAAATAACACTCACATCTCCTCAGGGAATATTTTTCCCCCCCAGCGGGACGGAGCGCGAATACTAACATCAGTGATGCAACAGTGTGATGTAACACAACGAGTGGTGCATTGATCTGAATAATGAGAGGATGTGTTGATCTGGAGCATTACATCACATTCACAGACACCGTATTCGCTCTATTCTGTGGCTTCTTTCACTGTTGGTCTCTCGGCTACTGCGGGTCGTCTTCATCTTCTCACTTCCCTCCCTCAATGAAACTCTCAATCAAATCCAATAAGCGGCGTACTGAGCTTTAATCGCCTCAGCGGCGTGTGTGGCAGACCGTGCTCGCTGCCTTTTTTTTACCAGCACATGGTAAGGTCAAAGTGACAGACAGCTGGCACCGCTTCCTGTTTCCAGCGCCAGTACCCACGAGGCACATGGCAGCGGTGGAGGAGCTAAACAGAGTTAATCCTCCTCCACTCAGAATGTGCTCACGGTTATTGCTACTGTGATGTTTAAGCCGCACTGCTGCTGGAGTTTGTTGCTAGAAGATCTTAAATCTGATTTTAACACGTGATCTTACGACACAACTCATTGTCCGGTAGATGAAGGTTCTCAGTCATCAAGGTCACGGTAAATCTAAGTGCTGTATCGTTGACAACTGGACGTGATTCAGATTCTAGAAGACGCCTCACCTCGCGGCCAAGTGGAGGAAAGCTGCAGGCGTTTAAACCATGTGTGGGAGTGTCCTCACAGAGTCGTTAGGGACACGTGTTGTGGTCGAAATAAGATTATATGGACTCAAGTAGAATTATTAGACAAAAATGAGCTGATGAGATGATTTTTTGGGGGGTTGTGCTGTATGTAAAATGTTTATCTCCAGCAGTCAGATCAATTTGTGGGATGTTCTTTGTTAAATTCCAGCACTAACATGTCTGATTCCTCTTGGTTTTCTTTTTAGATGAATCCACAACGACACAAAATGTCTCTCTACCTGTGGATGCCGGAGCACTCGATGCACAGCAGGATGCCCAGGTTGATGGAGGCCCAGCGAGGGTCGGCCTGGCCGCAGTCGCAGCACTGCTCGTTGCCCGGCAGACACTGGATCCTCTGCAGGATGGTCTCCCCTCGGATGCTGCGCTCCCGCGGCTCGCTGGCCGAGTCGATGCTGCTGGTGGACGGAGAAGCCGTTCGGTCCAGACGCTAAATACGAACGACATGCAACAAAGCCACTCATTAAGTTTCTATGTTTTGTACCGCACTGCTTATGTCCGTTTTCTAATAAAATAAGGTTGGTAGGCTCTGATCCTTTGTCTCACCTCGATGTAGTAGGTGTCTGGACTCTCTCTGTAGGCCGAGGCGATGCTCGCTTGAACCGCCTGAATCCAGGCTTGTCTCAGCTTCTCAGACTCAGCCTGAAGCATACAGCTCCTGTAAGACAATCAGAGTAGTGTCAACACTTATAATCTTTCTCTTGTGTAGATCTGCATAATCGCACAAACACGTAAAAATAACACTGAATGTAAACAGGAATGTTTTCTTCTTCTTTATTCGGTGACAAACACACTAAAAGTGAAGGCATGACCGAATATGTCATCATTCGCCCTTTTGAGAACGTGAATATCTGAGCCAAAACACACGGCGATCCTTCCTAGTTAAGTCTTACTTGGAGGGGGAGACGACCTCGAAGCAGAACCTCCTCTCGATGTCCTCACACGGTTTAACGGAGCACAGCCGGAGGTCCTCCACCACCACCGTCAGAGAATCCTGCGAACACACACAAACAACGTCTCAATTCTCTGTTTATCCACAAACACACGCATAAAAAAACAGCTGTTCCTGGTTGATAAACACATTTTTCCTCTGCCTGCTGGAGGCTTTCTACCCATTAGATATTCACACACACTGATGTCAAGCAGAGAATTGAAAACGACCTGGAAACCACCACCGTCAGCTCCCAGATTGAGCACAGCGGTGAGGGATGATGGACCTCAGAAAGAAATATTCATCACCCCCACCTTTAAAGTGCACTTAACCTTAGAGCCCGGTTTACCCAGGGGGGCTCTGATAGCTCGGAGATATATGGACTTGCCTTGAGCTTCTTCTGATAGACCAGCTGACTGTTCTGTATGGAGAACCACCGCCTGGAGAGACAGAGAGAGAGAAATAAATACATTTATTAGACTATAGATGGATATCCTTCTGATGTTAAAGGGTCACTGAGCAAAAGGTGAACCGCTGTGGGTAGTGGAAGTGATCAAAGACGGGTAAAAGCACTGAGTCAAATGGGTTTATAGCTGCTGGCAACACAACATCGTGACCATGTGAGATGAATTTATGATGACGACCTCGTCCTTTTCAAGAGGAAGTATGACGCTGCCATGGTGTCAGTGAGCTAGCTGTGTGCTACAACTACAGCTCTGTGTTTTCAGCCTAAACACAGTTACAGTTTGGAAAATTGTCATTTCCAAAGTAAGCCGAATTAGCTGTTGGCAGTTCCTGTTTGCAGCAGAGTCATGAATGTAAAGACAACTGTCACTTGCTTTGTTTGACGCTGAAGAAAACTTAAAAATGTGATGATTCTTTGGCAAGTTCTGTTCCAAGAGGGAGTGTCTGTTTTTCTATGATTTTCTAAGCAGATTTATGGATGTGATAGTTGCATAAATCAGAAATCAACACATCCTAGGAAAGTGTACGCCACCCTGAATAAGAAAATATGTGAATCATGTCTGAGTTCAGATATCAAAGTTCTGATGCACAAACTGACCACTGAAACTACTTCCTGTTGTTTTTAGAAAGCAAAAAGCAAACTAGAATGGCAGTCCAGTAGAGTGCATACCTCTGCCAAGGCACAGCCTTCTCATTTAATTCAATCAAAACAAGTCTGATTTTTTTTTTCGTTCATTTATCTGGACCCCCACAAGAATTTAACAGGGTCTATTCTGGACTGAGACCCATCCTCCATCCAAGTTTCGTGAAAATCCTTTGAACAGTTTTTGTGTAATCCAGGTAACAAACCAACAAACGGACACAAGCGAAAACATAAACTCAGTGTAAACAAACAGCATATAAACCAACCACTGCTAGAGTTGCACTGCAGGATTTCTTTTACACAAATAGGATTTCTTTTACACGTATTTTGTCAAGCAACATACAGTGTTTTACCATCAATATACTAATGATATGATATATTACATTAAATAGAGATTTGTGCTGTCTTAGATACCTGTTCCAGGTCTTAAAGGCGTTGCTGGCCCTCTTGAACAAGTAGCCCTCCATCACCACGCCGTTGGGAGCGTCCACGTTGTACTCCACCTTAGAGTCGTCATATGAAAAGTCCTGTAGGAGAAGCAGAGAGACAGATTAACCCTGGCTGTAATACAGAAGGTTAACAGACTGTCTGCAGGATGTCGCTCTAACCTTATAATCGCCAAACAGGAAACAAAACACTCGTCCTTTTCACTGTAGAGGTTGCATGTGTGCTGTTCCTGGACTACCAGCAGCATTGGCTGTGCGCTGCGCTGTACATGCAGCCGAATCATCACACACTGTGCGATCATGTAGAAACGCTCACGTGTTCGTCCATGTATGTATGTATGGATGTATGTATAGGAGGACTTGCATGCCATCTTCCTGTGTGGCACGCTGAGGCATTTCATAACTCAACAGATGTGAGAATGACGCAGATTATTACATAAACAGTCGTATGATTCATGTGAAATTAGCCTCTGACCTTTTTATGACATTATTATACTTAAATGCTTGCCAGCAGGCAGTGGTGCGCAGGTATTCAGGGCGCAGGGTCGAGTGAATTGACTCTGAGTTGCACAAAAACAGGTCAGTGCAAATCAGAGGTTTGATGTTTCACGTTGAGACTCAGCCTGTTCTGGGACTGCTAACGAGCTGCATGTTAGCAGTAATGTAATATGCGGTCGGTACAGAAAATTAACTTATCCAAAATGTAATTTCAACTTTGCGTGCATGCAGCCTTCAGAGAAGTCCAGACCCAGCCTGCCCTCCAGATTCAATTAAGAGCTGCAGGCTTCAAATGCAGAGAGATGTATCAGAGAGTAGGGGGGGAAAAAAAGTATCCAAGAAGATATGAAAGAGTCTGCCGGAGTGACCTGAATAAAAACTGATCCTCATTCACTCTGCTGTTTCATAACAGGGTGTGTGTAACATGCGGCAGCTCCGAGCACGACCATTAACTTCTTACTGCACGTTTGAATAATAGAACGACTTTCTGCTCGACGCATTTTATCGTGTACACACATGAAAAAAACAAAAAAAAAACAACAGAAAGACGTCAGAGACACAAAATAATTTAGTCATGGACCTTTTTGAACATCAATAATTAATAACAATGACAAATCTCAGAAATATTACAACGAAATGTATCTTTTACTAACAAAGCAAAAGCAACAGACTGTATAAAATAAGCAGATGCAGCCTCTGAGTCTGAAAAGTAAAGCCAATGTAAAAGTGCATTCTTCTTTCCAATGGCCAGCAGAGAAGCAACTCCACTGGTTGCAAAAATATGTGATTGTATGTAAGCTTATGAGAAAATTACCCTAGTTTTCATCTTATTTATAACCTCAGCAATCTGTTTTTCCTTACGAGTTTGTGGTGTCAGACGCTAATTTAAAGTCTTCTTCAACACTGCATGATTTTTATTTAGCAAATTATGTTTCCATTCAGAGTAAAATAGATGCAAAATCAGGGTAAAGGCATCAGCTTTACCTTAAAGAAGATTTGCACTAAATATACCTCTAAGTCCCAGTTTGTCGCATCAATAATTCATAGAAAACATCCCAAAAATGGGACAAACAACAAACTGCAGGACAGCAGTAAAAAGGTAAAGGCAAAGTAAGCAAGTACGTTTCTTTCAGCCAGAAGATTCTCCTCTCCAAAAAAAGGAGAAAGTAAACTGCAAATATCTTCATGATCAATTAACAATGAAAATGACATCAGAATCAAATGTCAAAACATCCCAAGATCTTTACGAGAGAGACTGTGCTGAGTGAAAGCAACTGTAGAGACTCACAGAGAGAAGATGAAGAGAGTCAGTGAGAGCTCTAACAGTGTTATTCTAAAAATAACAAAACATTGTCACTATTGCTTCGGTAAAAAGGGACAGAGCTTTCTAAAGTCTGACAAAAACAATCACAGAATCAAGAGTCAAGTCCAAGTTGATCACTACAGGATACTAAAATAACAAACAGCCACTGAAATGCAGAATCAACCCACCAGACTGTGGTCCCAGCGGCAAAAGATCTTCATTTTCAAGCGTTTGGTGTGCTCCAGCAACATCGGAAAAAACGGCGATAATATCACAAGTGGGGCTCCTGAAGCCTCTCAGAGTGAAAGCATCCCTCTCGCTCTCTCAGGGCTCTGCCTCACTCAGCCGAGGCTAACACATTGTGCCGCGGCAGCTCGCTGTGCGTAATTCCGACACTGACATGTGTGCCCTCCACTACAGCCACCTGCCTGCTGCCCTGTGAGCCTCACCGGATTAAAACTAATTACCATACAGCTGCCAGTGTATCCGTGGCTGTGGGAGAGTAGTGACACTACACTACGCAGTACTGTAGCTGCTCTTGACCCAAAGACAAGCAGGCTGCTTTGACATTTCTGTGTCTGGGTCTGTTTCTAGTTTTACAAACTCCCTGCACACACACCTCCCCTGCTGAGGGAGGTGGGAGTCTCCTGTTGACCCAGAGGGAATCAATCTGGCAGGCTGCCCGGACCACCAGACAAACATTACCGAGCGCTGATTTGCCGTCCCGCACACTTGACAGCGGCTCTGCTCACAGCTGCACAGAAACACACACCGAAATCTGCAAGAAGTGGATGCAGCCTTACCTTCCAGACGAAGATTCATTTTCGAGTACGACATCAGAAAACAAGCGGGGCGACGCCGAACAAGATGTGCACTGGGTGGTACTCTGCAATCTCTCAACAAAGACCATCTATTTTTAATGATGCAACGTCACACAGACAGAAACTGAACATCGGTGAATTATTGAACGAGCAGGGACACAGAGACTTCTAAATGTTTGGAGCAAATACGGGAACCGTTGAGGAGCAGCAGGGGAAAAAACACGAGTGTGAATTTCGCCACCGCTGCGACCAGGTGTGCACATGGATCAGATGGACACGACCTTGGTCATGTGTAGTGAATCTGTTCATAAAGTTAAGAGCCTTTTACTCTCAATACCACACCCCCCTTTTAGCCAGTTGACCCCTCGCAAGTCCCGCCCGTTTTAAATCTGTGCTCCAATAACAGGTGAGCTGGGGAGTCGAATGAACCTCTGCCAACTTTCCTTGTCCGACGTCAAAAGCGAAGTAGGCCAGGCAGTAACTGAACTTCAACATCATCACCAAAGACCCCTACGTTTGTTCAAATCATACTGATTTGATGATCTTCAAGACACAAAATTCAGGATTTAAGATACGGTTAGCCAGCATTTGGAACAGCTTGGTGCCATCGTACATTGTGACTGATGCCAGAGATGTTACCACAGCAGCACATGCAGATAGATTGGTGATGTCTGGACACAAAAATCTAATCTGACCACTTGTGCTGACAGTCTGTCTCCAAGACTGAATGAGAAACCGATCTGATTTGCCTGCTGTCTCAGCGTAGGCTCGGCCAGCTGTCCCTCGGCTCATGACTGCAGCAACTCCAGCCATGAATGGGATCGGGAAAATCTGGTGGAAAGTTGGACAGGCTGACGGAGCTGACGGAGCTGACGGAGCTGACGGAGCTGACGGAGCGGCCTACAGAGCTGCTGCTCACACCGACTTCAACAGTGGATGATGCAGACAACATGTCTTCATGCTTCATCCACCGTCTGCTACTGTGCGTAGGTCCGCCTACGGGCCATTCTGCCAAGTCTCAAACCAAATGGTGAGTCCATTTGGTGGCACTGATTGTTGGTCCTTCTGTGTGTCACTGTGACTTAAGTCGACAAGCTTTCATCTGTTACAAACTGGCTTTATGCCTACATCACATCCTGCCGTACGTACCTGCTTAACACCTGCTCTCACTAATCCTCAACAGACCTGATCGACTTCACTACAGACTGACGAAAGCCTGACATCTCAGACACGTTTTCAAATACCACCCGGCCATGAAATACAGAGGAGACGATAAAAATGTCACTGTGTCTCCTGCGATAGATTCATGTGCCACAGTGAGGTGACTCACAGGATCAGACAGACTCAAGTTAAGGCTTTAATTAAAAAACGAGACTGCACAACAGTTGTCGGGAGCAAAGGTTAACGCAGATCAGCGGCTCTGAGTTCCTGACAGCTCCACTGAGAGAAAACTTTCCTCTGAACACGCTGAAATAAAACTTGTCGGGAACACGACTTTCTCTGACTCCTCTAATGAGCTGAAGTGCTGGAACACAAAAGGGGTATTGAGGATTAGGGGGGTACAGAAAATATCCCTGAAGACAAGGAAATAATGTGCGATGTGACGTCTGAGTCTTCTGATGATCTCATCTAATGGAGGCCAGGGGCTGAAACGTCATGTGTTAATGAATACATGTGTTATAGATATATTTGTCTACTGTACATCGCACCTCTGATCAGTTTTAAACAGAGTGGACAAACAACTGTTGGGGCAGATTTTGCTTGGACAATAAAAATCAAATTGTAGACATTTCTACACTGATGACACTCAGCTATACATACATAAACGTCTGAGGTGATTCTGTTGGGCCCCCCATCGTTCCACCAGGCTTATTGGTGCCCAGCTTGGCAGACTTTCAAATAACACCTAATCGGCTGCAAGGAATCTCAGAGCATTTGTTGTAAACCTCAAAAAGTACTGTTCATCTTCTGTCCTCCAGCTAAAGACGATCTCAAAAAATAGGTCATTCTAACATTTGCAAATTTGCAGGAAGCTGCGCCGGCTTTTATCTATTCTCGGCTCGTTATCAGCGACGGCTCCCTTCAAACGGGCTGCACAGCTGTCCGACTGTGCTGGAATCTTTCCACCGGCTCCCTGTCAGATTTAGAATCGATTAAAACATTTGATTGCCCACTTTGAGGGCCTTAAATAGCTTCGTCCTTACATGCATTTTGGACTTATTGACCTGCTGATTACGCCCAGGTCACAGTTAGTGATGGAGGAGGGGTCGGGCTTTTGCTATTAAAGCCTCAAAACTATAAAAACCTCCCAAGTCTCTTTTAAATCTCTCATTAAAACCTTTTTATAGTACAAGCTTTTTGAAATGTTTAATATATGCTTATATTCACAATGTAATGCTTTGTTGCTTGATGTATGCATCATTAAAAGCAGCACACAAACAAGAACATCTAATCGTTTTCTCACCACAACATCCACGTGGAGTAAAAATAAACCCGCTGACGCACTGTGGCGGCGTGCAGCGGCGCTCTGGAGACGTAAACGCGGAAATATAGAACGGCAGGTGGAGCCGGCTGCCTCGGACAGGACTTCTCCATTAAACGTGTGGTTAAAAATGGATGCCTCTGGCATTTAGATGCTTCACTCTCTGTTCACTGTGTGCCCAGCCAGCTGTAGTGACGGTTCAGTCGGAGCACTTTAACTCTCTTTCTGCTCTCTTGTGCTTGTACCGACCGACTGAGGGCTGCTGCCCTCCTTTGTCCTGTGTAAGTTTACACAAGGGTTATTGGACATGCTGGATGTGATGAGGAAGAAAAGGAAACAAGGGGGGGAAAAAATCTCTTGAACAAAGTGGGCCGCACTGTTCTGAAAGCAGCAGAGAACAAAGACGAGCCAAATACAAAACACAATGATTTTATACAGATCTGTGCACGAATAACTCTAAAGCTTCTGTTGTTTCACGCAGGAAAATCACCTGCAATGGTCAACAATCACACTGTTATCTGTGTATTTACAAAAACTGGAATTATCCCTTTGCGAGAGGCCACTCCAACTAAGCTCAGCGTCTCTAATTGTTCAATATAAATGATTCAGGATTCACTTCAGCTTGCCCTCGAGGCTTCGGGAGTCTGGACCCAGCTCGGAGAAAACTTCAAAGGGGTTTGTTCAGCCCACAGTGTTTGCAAGGAGCATGACCAAAAGATGTGTTTCAAGTTCAGCTCTGGAAAAACAAATGGAGGAGGACTCACCTGCAAGAGGGTCTGAGAGGAGATGGCAGCATCCGGATCATAGAGGCAAGAGAGAGAAGAGGAGAGCAGAGCGTTAGAACAGGCAGACAGGTCGAGGTGGAGATAATACAATAATCACACCTCTGATTATCCTCCTTACATCGCCCACCGACTGTCACGCCACAATATTTGAATGTGGCTTCAACTTCGTGACCTCAGTTCATGAACCACTACAGTCCATGTCCGCTGGTGTGGCGAATGGTGCGTGAAGCTTAAGTGTCTTAACAGCTCCGACATGAAAAAAAACAGATCAATAACTGGCTCCACATGTGATCCGGCCCTTCCCCGTGGCTCTATCCACAACACAGACCAACAGCGCCTGGAGGGAGCGCACGACTGACCGGAGCGGCCTGACAGATGGTCGCTGATCCCGGGATACAGGGGAGCCAGACGCTGGCCCGCTGAAAAGACGGCTTCCTGAATTATTAAATGGCAGGACGGTGGACAAGGAGTGCACCCCGCATTTGTGGATCCCAGTTATTTGAACACCAGGGAACAATGTATTCATATTTGAGCTGAAACGATAAGTTGATTGATCGATTTTAAACCCTCGGGGACTAAGGTTTTGGTCGTTCCTGTTTCGTAAAATTGAGGATTTTTAGCGTTCATCCATCCATGTGCTGTCAAATTGAATATCCCTGAGTTTCAGATTGTTTGTCGGACAAAAGAGGACAATTCAAGATGTTGGATCTTGGACTCGGGGAAACCGTGATGTGCATTTTCTGAAGTGATTTCATCGACCAAGCCACTAATCAAGAAAGTACTCAGGAGATTTACTAACAAAACCTACGTTTATTCAATCATTTCATCCATAATGCAGAGAGAAAAGACACCCGGCTGCCACTCAGCCTTCGTTTTCCTGAGAGATTTTGTGCCTGATGACAGATAAAAAACAAAATTCAACCAATTCCAACGCAAATTAGTGTAATTATCCGCAAGTCGTTAAACTGTGCAGTCAACATTTACTTCACAGCAGATACTTTTAGTAAAAATCTGCACTATCGCTCGCTTAACGAATGACTCAAATCTGCAGCCATGTGCTCTGTGAGGCTGCAGGACTCCCTGTAAACATGTTTTCCGCCCAGAGGCAATGTGTTTTGTGACTGAGGCGCGTGACAGTGGTCGTTTTTTTTGGAACATGAAAACAACACATTTACAAAATCTGGTCAACAAACTCCATTCGCTCATATGTAGGTCAAGTGCAAGATTAACCCTCACATGGTCCTTCCACTGTCTACAAACTATATCACATAACTGCCTTTATGGTAGAAAAGTTGTCTCATATGGTCTCACAAGTCTCACTTCCCATGCACATAGATGTCAGATCAAATACACAAGTTACAGAGAAACATGTGCACCCGAATCTCACTGAAGCGTGCACTGCCATGTCCTGCAAAACCAACACTGATCTGGATGAAATACTAAGTTTTTGATGAGACTGTAGTCAGGCACAGTGATGCTATGGGCTAAATGCTAATGTCAGCATGCTAATATGCTCACAATAGTTACTATATTTCCCTCCAATATTTAGACAAAGAGTCAGAGTATCCAAGATATTTCTCTCTGTACCAAAGTGGTGGACGGACATCCAACGGCCTCGCGGCACAAAAAGCATCCGATCAGCACTTTACCAGTCTGAGTCCACACTGATCTTCCTTCTTACACATCAGCACATTCTGCAGTTAGTGTACCGACTGTCTACAGCAGACAACAGTGGGATTAATGGCTCTTAAAAAAAACATTACTTCCACCTGATTTAATGCTTAAATCAATGCCTGGACTTTGTTAGAGGGGATTAATCAAACACCTCCCAGCTGCCCAGGTCTAATCCCACCCCCAGTCACAACAGATGCACTGGGCCGAGTGGCAGACTGGGATCCTGGAGGTGAGATGTGAGCACGTTCACACCCGGGCTGACTGACAAGAGGGAGATTCTTGATGAGTCCCTTTCTATCACGGGGAAATATCAACGAAAGACAGGCATGAAGGGGCTCTCAGATTCAGGGTTTTTTCAGGTGTGTGTGTGAAGGTAAACAGGAGAAGACGGTCTGCACACTGACAGAAACGTCTAAGAGGCTCCTCAGAAGCAGAAGCTGAGATTGATCCAGTGACGCCAACATTATGAACTTTTTTGCAACCTTTTCGTTCAGTTTTCTGCATCCAGTGTTCAGAACAAAATCAATACTTGCTTCAAGCCTGAAAGTATGATTAAAACCATTCAGGGCGATTTGGCCTCAAAAGTATCCCTCTATAACATTTGATCCTGTAATTCCTGATGAAATATAACAATAAGTCTGTATGATTTTATTTAAATTGATGCAACATGGATGAATTAACCAATTATTTGACTTTTTTGCTATTAAATCGACACACACAGTCAGAATGTTTGTACATCTGATGCTGCATTCTGCTCTGATTGTTACTGTATTTGCATCGTTCTCGATCAGATGAATATCAGGGCACTGCAGTAAAACAGCTCGATGCTCGGTCAAATGTTCCCAAGATAATCAATATTTACACTTTTTATTTGGTCAATCTGAGAAAAACAAATATCAGAACTCACCCTCTGCTGAATAGTTGCATGTTTGTGCTCCATCTCCCTCTTCTCCATGGCTGAATCAATCACCAGCTGATCCAGCTGAAAGCCAGAAAACAAAAGATGTTCTGATAAAAAATGATGCATCCCGTGTAACGTAACATGCAGTATATAGTAAAGTAAAGACTGTCTGAGTGATTCACAGAGGCTGAGTGTGACATGTTCCACTCGCAAACACAAAGCTAAGCCTCCAATGACACGATGGGTCAGTGTTTCATAACAACACATCGATTCCTGCAGCAGTCAGCCGGCTGTGACAAACTATTTAAACCACAGTAACAGATGTGGGTGAAATAATGGTTTGAACTGCAATCAAGCTTTTTTTATTGGGTGCAGCGAGGAAGCTTGTTAGGTACAACACACCCAAAGTCAAATCGAAAATACAACAGAAAGCAGAATTTCACATGACACGTTACGCAGCTGCCTCTTGTCGATAGTTCAAATGAGGATAAACCTGATCCCAGTGCAGACAGAGCGCCTGAGGGGGAAATGACGCATGTGACTGATGACTGATGGAGCAACACGCCGAGCGGCGACGGAGACGCTTCGCTCACCTCAGCCGCCAGCTTCTTCATGTACGGGTCGATCTCATCCAGCAGGTTGTAGCCCTGCTGGAACAGCGAGTACTGGGCGTGCATGAAGGACAGCATCTGGATGGGACAGGAGCATTTGTCTTTTAAACGTGCAGATGTTTGTATGTGGAATATATATTACAAAGATGACACAGAGGACGGTGCGTGTGTTTGTGTGTCTGCAGGCACTCACAGCGTCGAGAATCTCAAATTTCTTCTTGGCCTGGAGGACGTTGATCTGCAGAGAAAAAAGACAGACACATTTATCACACAAAGCATTCACTTTTACCATTTATAATTATACGCATGAACAACACAGGAGCAGGAAGACATGAACATTAGAGTGTCGAGAGCAGGGCCAGTGTCAGAGTTTGACACTCGTGATGCATTCAGGTGCATGTTGTAAAATCCATGAGCGTCAACACTGACATCCTGGTGCATTGAAGAGCACTCAGGACTCTTTACTCACATGGCCACAGAGGTTGTTTAAACTTTTGATAATCAGACTGATAATATATTGACAGTGTCCCATTAATTTCTACACAGAAAGATTTTAAAATATTCCTGAAACCTGATCTCATCAAACTGCTGTCAGCAAATTTTATCAACAATCTTCTGGACCCCTGACCAAATGCAGCAATATATATATAGTTTATATAACTTTTTTTTAAAGCCCTAAATTTGGAAATAATGTAAGTCTGTAGTTTTAAGCGTTTTGCCCTTTGAATCGGCTGTTTTTCCACATAAAGACTTGACTGTCAGTATTTGATATGCATAAAATAACTGTCAAAAAAGAGTTTTCCCCCAACACAGGTGTTAAGTGTTGTTTTTCAGTGATATTGTTATTGAATTAGAACTTGTCAAGCCATCTGATGTGGACCTGTTAACTTTAACCCATAGTTACAGTGTAGTCACCGCCAGGCTTATTTTGAGGCTTAAGGAAAAATAAATAATTCAGTGTGTCCAGACTTGAAAAGATTATTGCCAGAAGCACTCGGATATTCTGCTTATAATCTTCAAAAAGAGCCACAAACCCCCCCAAAACACAAAGTCTGTTCTCCAAATGGTTCAACAACAGCACTGAATTGACTGGTGGTTGATTGGGGGAGACTTGGTGAGGCCTTTTTAAGATTATTTCACATAAATGTCCAGGAATAAGAAGAGGATATCACCTACAGGCAGTCGAGATAACTCCCTCTTGTGGACGATATTTATCTGTTTCTGACATAATAAACCAGTCACAGAAACTTAACACGCTGCCATACGAGAACACATTCCCTGCAGCGTTTCCTGGATCGGAGCCTTTACATTGTACATCGCAGCCCATGCAAAACCTTAATGACATTTATGTGCTACATTTAAGAGGTCATTTATACATACAGCGCATCTCCCTCCAGCTCTTGACCTCCTCTGCCTTTCAACACTTTCAATTAAGACTCAAAGAGGGTAAGACGTCTGAGAGCAGTGAAACAAGGCACCCGGCAGACGGGGAGGGGGGGGGGGATGGAATAAAGAGGGCACGGCCATCACAGCGGTCACACTGAATCAGTCTCTTTGTGCCTGCCGAGGGTAGGAGGGCACGACTTGTGGGCAAAATAAACGCATGCTGCTTCACAAACAGAGAGGAGAACGTGTCACAAGGGAAGGAGGGCGGACAAGGACACCGCTGCAGGGTAACAGCGCTGCGTCACCGTCGTCATACAGAAGAGATGAGTCTATTAGAACATCATCTAAATATTTTTACATTATCATTCATCCCTCCTCCTCCATCAGTTAGTCACGACTCTAACCTGCAGCACGTAGTCCAGAGCGAGGTGTCTGAAGCACTTGCGCGTGATGCTGAGCGTGCCGGCGGCCTCCTCCACCTCGTGAGGCTTGTTCCTCGGCGCCTGGGCGTTCTTCACCTGCGCTATTTCCATGTCCTCGCGCACCCGGTCGAAGTTCTTCTTGGTGTCCTTGAACTTGCGAACATCCCTGATGGACACACACACACACATGAGATCAGTAAAACAGCTTCACGACTGGATCATAACCAATCAGAATCACAAACTTTGGATATGTAGACTGAACGCGGGGGTCAGCGTGAGGTCGCCGTTCACGATATGTCTGTGACGGCGTATTTGGGCTGCAGAAGCTTGCACTCTGTTTAATATTTAAAATTGCCAAAAAGGTTTTTTGGGGGGGCAACAAGGGCACATCTAGGCTTTAAGGTTCTGGACTTTCTTCTACCTGTGTTGAATAATTTAAAGTTCTGCAGGGAAAACCTGACTGAAGCATCATGAGCGAGAGGTTTACTCACTCCTTCACGAAGTTGTGCAACTGCTGCTTCACAGAGCGCTGAGCCTGATCGAACAGGATCTGAAACAGAAGGAGAGAAGATACAGCATTACTTGATTGCGTTTTTAAAACACATAAAGACTTCATAAGTCTGGAGGTGAAGAGAATTACCAGCTGTGATTATCATGTTAGCAGACCTGAGGAGAAATGGTTTATATGGATGAACAAATCAGAACTCGAGCTGAGACGATCGATCATTTAATCAGTGAGATAATAAATGTTTTAATGCTTCTAGCTTATTGAGGTCAAAGGAAACATTTAACAGAATCAATCAAGAAATGCATTTCAGACTCACCAATACTACAAATATTTCATATAAAATCAAATAAAAGCACATTACACTTTGTGTTTACACATAAAAGATTAACATAAAATGTCTTGTCAGGTATTCTCATCATGTTTCAGATGTAAATTGATTATTTCCTTCTTTAAATCAATCAGATTGCCTCTTTTAAATTAAGGCATGATGGGAAACAAAAGGGTCTGACAGCAGAACCCACTGGTTCTCGTTAACTGTTCGGTCAAATTAATGACTTTTAGCGGGACAGATAAAGATGTAGCTTGCTTTGTTTATCTGCTTATCAGCCTTTAAACCAGCACGGCAGAAGATAATGCAAACTGTCTGCACAACCTCGAGCATTTAAGCTTTTCTCATTCAAAGACTTTTGGAGGGAAAAGAACAGCCACCCACAACATATTTCTAACCAACAGAGGGCGATAAAACACAGCTTTTTCAAAATCACAAATGCAAATCAGCCCTTGATGCCTGCTGGGCTGAAAAGGTGGAGGAGAGTCACTCCGGCTCTAACTACACCTGCTCTCACACAATAACATGCTGCCTTTGGTCAGGTGTTTTACAGTCAGGACCCTTCCTCCTCCTCCTCCTCCTCCTCCTCCATCAGCCTCTCAGTACATCCTCTGTGATTCCTCCTGCCATGCTGCTGCTGCTGCTGCTGCTGCTGCTGCTGCTGCTGCTAAATAGGTCACTCGGGCAGAGAGGGAGGGAGGGAGGAAGTACGAGGGAGGAGAGGAGGTTTTCGGTACAATGTGACACTGCAGAGTCCGCATCCAGCGCGGGATGCAAACCCACTCTGCGATCATGTGGCATCGCCGCAACTGAGCAGCTGGATCGGTTAAAAAGGAGTCTGACTCCTCATCCGGTCTGAATAATTGTAACAACAACTGTGTGTGTGGATTACAAGATTTGAGTTTGCACGGCGTTATAAAAGTAAGGCTTACGGGTGTTTCTGTCATCGAGCGGCGCTGCAATTCCTCAGTGTCACTCACAAAGGGTCAAAAGTACAATGAAAACAATATCAGTCAACCGATGATTATAATAATCTTGATCATTTTCTGACAGTTCTGTCCTCTGCGTGCTCAGGGAATCTATGTAAAGTGTGTGGTCTCACACAGGAGTGCTGTTCATGAAGTAAAGGTTTGTTTAAGACTGTCAGAGTGTCTGAGAGCTGCACAGGCTCATCCTGATTTTCTAGACGTTGCTGTCAAAAGTAACGCTGTGTCGAAAGCTTGCTTTCAAATGGCCCCGTGGCGGTAACGGCAACTCGTCCACCTCCGCTGTTGGTGGTGTGCAGACGGAGCCAGTAACGTGTTAAAAAATACATTTAAGTGACACATTTGGATTTGACGGGACGTAAAAATAAAAATGTGGCGGAGATGGAAGCGGTCAGTTTCATGGTTTTCCCGGCACCACCTCTTGAGAGAGACGTGTTTGTTCTGATGGTGGGTTGAGGCTTCGTTTTAACTGCTCTATAAACTCACTGGGTCCAAATGAGTGTGAGAGCGAAAACAACGAAGCCGCCCTCCCGCCCTGTTCATCAGAAACCCACTGTGAGCCAGCGACACACACGAACAGGTGAGCCAAACCCTCTCCAGACAAGATAATGAAGTGTTTATTAATGGCTTCCTGTCGTGTTCAAAGGCCGCTCTGTGACTGCACATCGCCCGGAGGTTTGATCGAGCACGTGTGGTCTGGTTTTTTTTTGTTTTTTCTTCCTGGCTGCAGTTTAACGAGCTCCTCCAAAAGCACGAGTGAGAAGTGGAGTGTTGTGCTATCGAGAGCTCCTTCAAACACACAAACAGAGGCGGCAGGTCAGCGGTGTGCTGCGGCCATAAAACACCCGGGTGTAAGATGACGTCGGGGCGGCTTGTGGACGAGGACTGAGGCGGCTCAATGTAAACCGCGATCTTTAAACGCAGTCGAGTCAACAAGCGCAGGTCGATGTTTGCGTGTGTGTGGCAACAGAGCTGCTGTCAGACTTCCTGGCTCTGGGGGAAGTGCTGCCGGGAACATTCCTGAGCTGCTTTGTGGCAAGTTGACACCCTACTTTTCTTTGTGCGAGGTGCCACCGGTCGCCTCAGAGAGACGAGAACCAGCCCGACAGAAAGAGATGAGGACGGGATCGACAACCTGCCGCAGAGAGGGTTCAAAATATGTACGACAGTAATATCTGAGATATCTCAGCAAATGTAAGATGCACTGCATCATGTTCAGACATTCATGGTCCCCAGAGGTTTAATCCCTAATTTAGATGAACCCCCAGACTCGCCATCAACAGTTGCAGCATCAACAAGTCAAAATCTTTCCCTGCTGTTACTGGATTTGACTGGATACATCCAGAACCGATGCAATAAGGTGTATCTTGACCGAACAGAAACCTTACAGAGAACGGGCTCCAGGCACACAATGATGAGACACAAGTTCTTGTGGTTGTTTTTACGTTAGCACTTGGCGTTGGGCAACAACTGACGGCAGTAAAATGCCTTCAAAACTCAGAACTGCACCAGCAAAGGCAGGAAAGAAGTAATATTCTAAAACTTCCCATGTTTTAGGGAGGGAAAATCATAAAACATGTTTGTTCAGTGGATTTAGCATTGAAAGCTAACTCGTTACGATCACAGTGAAATAGCGGTTAGCTTGTTCTAAGCTCCTGTTAAGTGAAATGGAGCGCTAACATGCTAATGAAGAGACGAAGGGAAAGTGAGGAAAAATGTATGAATCAAACCTCAACAATATATATATATATATATATATATATATATATATATATATATATATATATATATATATATATATATATATTTATTTTTTTTTTTATCAATGAAACACGCCTTTCTATCTCTGCTAGCTACTCGCTATGACCCACAAGCTAACGATCAAGGCCAGTTAAATCTGATTGGATAAATATTCTGATGTTTTATAACAGAAGGGAAGTGTGGGATTATGTATTTTATGAAAATAAGACAGGACTAGGACTTGAAATAAAGGTCTTACTTCACTGTGTCGGAGGATCTAAGCTAACTTAAATGCTAAACATTAGCATGCTACTGTGCTAACTGTGTCTAGTCATGCTAACATCCTGAGGTGACTAAGCTCAAAGCTTTTGACTTTATGAATGAGATCCGTCTTTGTTTGGATTTGAAATCTTCTCAGGAATTAATGACAATCATAACATTTAATTCTCGTATTTGACAGACAGATCAACACACACAAAAGAGTTTGAATGCCGAACAAAGAAAACACTGTCAAACATGTTTTCAGTAGGTAAGCGAGGAGTATCTGGCACATCTTCCCGGACCTGATATCAGAGCCGAGGAATGAGACGCACACCGTCGCATCACAATGGACCTCTGTACTGTCTGAGAGTCGGCTCATTCGCTCTCATTCCACCAGCGTGTCGGGACACGGACGGATCTAATGAGGTCAGTCGAGCAATTATCTTCCGACCGAGGTGCCGATACAAACACAAAAGCAAACACGCAGCTGAGACAGAAAAAAGTCAAAGTGTGACGGGATAAACTGTTGGTTTAAGACCCGATCCGCTTCATGATCTCAATGTTTCTGCTTGTGTAATGTTCAGGTTTTCTTGACACTGCCTGCCCCTGCATGCAAGTTAATAGGAAATATACATTATGATGTAGACCAGTAAGACACCACCTTTTAATATAACTTTAAGAATAAGAACCAGAATAAAAATTACCTAATGTAACCACCTTAGTTGGAAAAGAAACATCTTACCCGACCCGATCAGATGGAATTTTCGGGTTTAATCGGGCGGTGAAAAGATTTCAAATATGTTTAACAGCAAAATATCAGTGCCTAATGTTGAGGAAGGTGCTGTCTCGCAGGCAACTGGACTTACTGGAATAAATATATCCTTTCTACACATTTGATCTAAGTGGGGTAAAACTTTGGTGCCGAAAACAAGTTTCCTGGATGGACAGAAGCAGAAACCAAAACTGGTTCTGATACAATACTTCTGGACACAATGTGGGTCCACTCTGAAAACTGTATGAACAGGCAGGACCTCTTCTTCTTCTTCTTCTTCTTCTTCTTCTTCTTCTTCAGCAAAAACACACAGATTGGATCTTTTTTATTGAGTGACACTGTGGTCCGCGTACTTGGCAGCCAACGGATTTTCATTTTGAAATGAGACTTCCTTACAACTTCTGCGTCACAACCAAAAAGCTTCATCAAACAATATCAGAAAACAAGTCTTTTTTTTCTTTTCCAAAATAAAAAGACTGTTTCCTGATTTTGGTTTTTGTCATTTCAAAACGAAAATCCATTGGCTGCCAAGTACACGGACCCAATTAATCATAATATTCAGAGGACGGGTGCTGCCGTCCATGTGAAGTATTTTAAGAAACACGAGAACAACAAAGTCTTACGGGGCCACAAATAAGAGTGTTAATTAAGCATCAGTCTCTCCATCGGGGCCCTTCTCTCCCTTTGAAGACACATTTTTCAGGCGTCTTCACCGTCTGAACAAAAGGATGCAGTTACAGTCTGCAGGGAACGATCAGGACCGCAGCAGCAGACAGAAACGGCTTCCTGCTGCACGTCTTGCTTTTGTTTTCCAGATTCCAAATATAAACCGAGAGAGACACCAGCGCTGGCGTCCCACGTGGGAATTCACTCCTTCAGCCTGTGTGTGTGTGCACACTTCATCTTACTCCATCCAAACGAGTTCAATCAGGAAAATCAAAACCGTCTGAATGTAAATATACGCGACTACAACCTATAACTCCTCCGTTTTTTTAAAGACTTGGCAGCTGGAGATGTTCGCCTCCGTCTCTCCTCCTCATCTCTAATGGATGCTCAGAGAGTCAAACGTAAGTCAATAATTTATGGAGTGTTCATATGGAGTTTCACGCTTGAATTAAAAAGAGACAGAAACGCTGGCCTGATTTCTGTTGATGCTTTTTCTTGCCGCCCGTCGGCAAACAAAACAACTCTTGTGAACTCTCAGGAAGGGAGCCGCTCCACTCGGCCCGCGTTCAGACTTTCATGCAAACAGAGGCTGTTTGTTCTGTTGTGCCGTACGAGACGGGCAGGAGAGCCAAGACACGAAGGAAATGGAGGGCAGCGAGGGCCCGAGACTCTTTTATACTCTGCTCGTCTGGGTTTCCCGTACGCGTATACGCTCAAACGTACGAGCCACCCGTGTTTATTTTAAGGGCATCCGAGCGTGGCCGCAACAAGGGCGGCTGGCACTCAGCGGCTCCCCCTTCGTACGATGCCTTTTTTTTTCCTCCCCGTATTCTCGAGCTTGCAGGCTGCGGTGGCGGCTGCATGCACGCCGAGGGACGTCCGTCACAAGGAGCAGATAGAAACCATCATCATCTCTTATTCATCGGAGCACCGCTGGAGTTCTTTTCTGCTACGCCAGGCGCCACACACACTTAAATGCACGCAGTGTCTTTCCTGATTAAAATCTGAATGTGTAAGAAAGATGTCGACTCCCCCTCGCTGTGTTTAGGTCACATCGTTGCAAATGTTATCATTCGGTGTAATCTTTTTACTCTGGGGAATCCCCTCTTATCGCTTCAGTCTCGCACACCCCCATCACCATCACCACCACCACCACCACCACCGCCGCCTTGTTCTGCTTTTACATCAAAGTACAAGGAAAACCTTTGAGAGCCAATCATATTAATGTCCAGTCAGACTCTTGGCTCTAATGGACTGGAGGGGGAGGGAGGGAAGAAGAGGAGGGAAACAGGAGGCTGAAAACCCAGCTGAGCTTACAGTGGAGGAGGCCAGCTGGTCGCGGGCCAGACCGCGCTCTCTTATGGTCTCTAAAGTGTGACACATTGAACCCGACGAGCAGGGAATCTGTCAGTCGGACAGAAACACTTCCAGACTGACTGGGAATGGAAAGAAGCAGCACTGGAAACACACAGAAACGTGCGATCCGAAAACCTGCCGGAGGTTTAACATGAAATAATTTGAACAAAGGAGCAGCAACACAAAAGGAACGCCTCGCTGTTTAACGCTCTTCAATAAAACATCACAATCTACAGCCTCCATCATGGAGACGGCTTTTTGTAACTGTCGACAGGGTTAAACTGAATGCAGAATGATGATAACTGTCACTGTATTGCCAGTTTTTCAGGTAGACTTTGCTAAAATAAATGCAGTGTACAGGTTTTCATCACCGGTGTCACGTTGCACCACGCTGGGATTTTTGTAAAACCATAATTGCCGTCATACGTGCTTCACTGTGGCTGACACGTACTTATAGAACTTAAGTTACATCCAGTAACCAACATAAACATTTTTTCATCCCATCACATTATTAAAGACACCAAGTGAAAAAATACCTTGTTTTTGATGGAAATGTCCCCACATCAACTGGAAAAGTCTGAGTGAAGTACGCACTAACAATTTCTCAACGAGGGCCAGTGACCTAACAAGCAGGACGCTCACGAACGGATTGTCAGCAAGTTCAAACTTGGAACCTGTAAGTTTTTGCCTTTATTTCTTCTATTGCAGCTCGCTGGAATAATGTTTGGAGTATTTAGTATTATGAGACAGTCAAGAGAAACTGTGTGAATTTGGTTTGCACTGTAATATAGTTTTAAAGAGAGACTGAAGCAAAAGATATTTTTAATAAAAAGCAACATAACATTGTGTCTGACCTCCACATGGTACTGCACATGTGCAGCTCTCAACAGAGATGGGAAAGAAGCGAGATGGCTCACTCTGTTGCTATTTCCATCACCAGCTCCATAAAAACAAGCGTCTAACTCAGAATGTTATTAAGATGAAATCTGATGAAATACACACTTCAGCTGTTCATGACGTCAAACATGAAACACCAGAATAAAACAGAAAGGCAAACTCGTCCACTAGCAAAGGGAAAGGAGTCACTCGCGTTTAAAAAACCTGCAAATATCTGCTAATTCTGGCATAAACGGTAAATCATTGAGAGTGAAATGAATGACGCAGAATAGGGCTTTCACCAAACTCAATCAGTTTGTCGTCATTTCTCCCAGCATGCTCTGCAACCATTAACCTCTGACACTGCGCAGGTCACCGGGCCTCTACAAACACTCGAACTTATTGTCCTGTAATCTTCACTCCCGCTCGTCTGTCAAACCTTTTTTCTCTTCTGGCATTGCAGTGCATATATAATGTACGTCTACATGCAATTGACAGTCACGCACATGTATGTACACACGCCCGGCCATATGTAGCGCGTAGAGTGACATGTCAAGGTTACGTCGGGTTACTACAGTCCACTAGCTGGAGCTGATCCACGCCTGGCTGCTCCATTAACCCTCCATTTGTAAAACTGACCTCTCTCTCTCTGCAGCAGTCGACAGGGGAGGGGTGGAGGGAGTGGCTGATTTGCGATGACACATCTTTGAAAGGAATGTGATCCCCACACACACACACTCTCTCCCAGACTTTACAGCATCGTCCAGCACGCAATGAGCTGAAGCGAACGGGCTTCAAAGGGGGCTCAGAGGGGGCAGGGTGTCAGGAGCCTCGAAGGCAAGGAAGGAGGGCAAACGAGCCAGCAGTAAAGCAGAAGCTGTGGTTAAAGTCGGGGCGGGGGGAGATGTAGATCCATGAAAATACAGTCAGAAAGCTGGCAAATCTATATTACATCAGTGTTACTGTTATTCAGGGTTGTGACTCTCAGGAATGTTATCAGGGGAGCCTTCTCGCTGAAATACCTGCGGATTACTGGCTGGAAAAACAGAGAAATTCCTCAAATGGCCTTCAAAGTTCCCGTGTCTGTTCATACCTCACAACAGTGCATTAAAAACACTGTGATTAGAAAGCAACACGATGGTTTTGTCTTTCTTGTGGTCACCATCTTCTCACCCTCATGCCGATGGAGCATTTCTTTACCTTCAATTCCATAATCTAGTGTTGTCAGAGGGAAAATTCTGCAGCTCCTGCAAGTTCACCGGCATCAGACGCTCACCTGCTGTATGTACGGCTCTATATTTCATATCCACTGGTGAAGTTTTCATGAATAAACTTCAAAACATTAAGAGCCGGTGAGATTATTGCCGTGGTTGGACGGTTCACCGGCTAACACCGTGAGGGGAGAATAGCTTTTCTTTGTGCATTAGAAATGACGGCGGAGATAAATAATGTATCACCGTCCACGTGGTGTATATTTCCTCATCAGGGGGGTTTACACACCAGCTCTGTCCAGGAACATCAAAACAGACTTTTATAGAGAAGCTGTGTGAAGACGTGTGCCTCCCTAACAATTCAGGTTTAAAATGATGTAGAGGACAATCAAATGTGCAACTATTCGTGGAGGGGGACTGGTCACAGTTTGACATCGAGCCCCGTAGGAACGTCATTGTGACTTTTACGTCACAAAAAATAAGAAGGACAAAAACAGGGTTCTTATTCGGACACGTGAAACTTTCATCAGCCTCAGAGTTAAGTGACGCAGGTCTGGAGGAGCGTTGGAAAGACGGCGTCAGAGTCTTTCTTGTCCTCTGTGGTTTGAGATGTGATCACCGCTCTGACTGACAGTCACACAGACAGATTTAATGATGTGTGAGAGAAGAAATCCACATGGAATCAGAGCTCAGTTCTGACCCTCAGTGTTGTTCTGGAGGGAATATTGGACCCTCGTGAGGATTTAAAATGTCAATGTCAGCTGCTCCGTCTCAATCGAGCTGTATGTGGAGGCGTGCAGGCCGGCTTACCATGTGGTAGTTGATGATTTCCTGGAGGCTTTCACTGCACTTTTCCAGGCACTCCTGCAAAGAAAAAGAAAAAAGTATATCATAAAACAAATTCTTTAATGAGAAATATTCCAGGAACTGCTGCTGTGTTTGGATTTGACGGTTGAAATAGAAAAGAGGAGCAATAAAAACTGTCCGAAAACTGAAACCGAAATTTATTTGAATTCTAAATTGAGGAAAATGAAAAGATCCGCAAAATGCTAAAATTAAGTCGAAGCTGGTTAATGTCACCGATGGTGCACTGAGGACTTTTTTTTTCCCCTTGAACCCTGTACGGGGAAAAAAGGAAGGGCTGATTCACTTCTTTCTTTCTTTTTTTTCTTCTCTTTACAATGGAAACTACAAATATGAACACGACTTTAATAAGAAACTCACAATTAGTCATACAGTCGAAGCCAAGGCGGCTTTTAATAGCACTTAATGTCAACAGCGCTGAGACGCTGGTGCCGCTGCGAGCCGAGCCAGAAGTGAGTTTCCAGATCCTCACTTACTAATCTGTTAGTAATCAGGTTTACTCACACACTCACACACACACACACACACACACACACACACAGAGAGCTGTAAGGCCAAAAACACACAAAGAGGCGGAAAGTCCCGATCCCAGGCGACATAAACTATAAAAACTCCTATCCAAAAAACATAAATACATTAAAACCGCAATAAAGGCTCAAACAGAGGCCGTGTTTTCTTGATCAGAACCTCACCGAGATCATCTCGTCCTTCTTGCACTGCTGAGACAGATCCCGGATGCCGTTGACGAAGAGCTTGTTGGCGCTGACGTACGCCTTCCCCGCTTCGATCATCCCGCTGCATAGCTTCACCAGCTGCGGAGAGAAAAAGAGACAGATTTTGGAGGGGATGAATGAAAAAAAGCATCACATTCACCACATATACATCATTTTAATGTTAAACAGGCTGTAAGTGCTGTAAAAGGACGCAGAGGACTCGTCTTCTGTTTAGTTTTTATGTTTACATTTTATAGTTGGAAACAAACTACAAGCTTTTATTTTCCTTTTTATGTTTCTGAGTTCAATTAGAGGTGATATATGACCTCGATCTGAGCTTTTCTTAGGCCCAAACCGTCTAAATAAAAGGGAACTGTCTTTGAAATAGCGTGTAAAACTTTATGCAAAGAGAAAATATTGACAGAAAACATATTTAAATAGTTAAACACATAGAAACAAACAGATATATCATGAAAATATTGATCTGCAGGAGGGAATTCGGAATCACACCTGGCTAAAATTAAATCTGTGTTGCAATGCACGCTGGGTAATTATCAGGAATATCACAGTAAGTTGCTGTGAATGTGAATTTAACCCTCCTGTTGTCTTCACATTCTGTACACGCCCCTCAAAACTGACCCACCCTCACTGGACATCTAAAATAAAGCAATTTCATTTTATTTTAAACGCCAAATCTATTTTCTCCTTCATCAGAATCTGTGTGAATATCAGAGTTTTCCCTTTTTTACGGTGCAGACAGACATTCTGCATTCATTCTGTGGACGCCACTTTGTTTTTATTTCAACACAGCTGTCGTACATGTTTTCTGCAGGTTTGTCTCCTCCGTGCTTTTCCAGCTGTCTCCATATTTATCATCTCCAGGATGGGAAACAGCATATCTTGCGGCGACCTGGAGTCATCTTTTTGAAACTTTGTGCTGCCATCCTGTCGTGGTTGTCACATAGTGATGACGACCACGTTTTCTTCAGATACTTCATCGATCTTCCAAATCAAATCCACCTCTGCTGGAGATCTGAAATAAATCAGCTCTGCGGTCTGTTCAGCGGTGAAACGTGACCTGCAGCACGCTCACACTCTGAATGTAGAAGTGTTAGCAAACAACACTTTGATGGTTGCGAGTGAAATTGTTTGAACTTTGATCTCTGAAAGTCGTGTATGGGGTCGAGGAAAGGTGATGGTACACCTGCATGATAAAGTTGTAGTTCTGCCTGAGATCGATCAGCACTGTGTGTGTTTGTGTATCTTTGCATGTTTTTTGTAGTCCGTTACTGACTGAAGACTTCTTTAATCTTTGTACCCAAGTGATGCACAGCTTCCGTAGAAATATGAATAAAGGCAATGTATTCCACATTAAAACGCTGTATTTTTCATATTATTTGCGTGATTGACGATAAATCACTGTGGTTTTCATCTATAATACTGTTAAGTAACTACAGTATATCACCGTGAATCAGTGCAAGTGTCAGCCAATAATTTTACTGTAAAATCACAGAAAACATGTTGCGGTGCAGCTGAGATCGTCTCGTCTCTTTGTGTGTGAACCGGAGGCTCCACGTGACGATCACAGAGAGGATTCTGCAGCTTTCATGGCTTCAACGCCGGACGCTGAGATCAAAAAACCTGCAGAATCTCTCCAGGCTTTCATCACTTCACCACTCGTGGACCACAGTCAGGGTCACACAGCTGGCCGTTTGTTGTCTAGTGATCATTCTGCGGTAACATACAGTAGTGTTGCTCGCTCACATGGGGTCCACGTGTCGTCAGCACGCCGACCAGAAACAGACGGAGCCCTAATGTAATCCAGCACCAGAGAATCACTGAATCCACCGCGATGTACATGTCAGCAGAACGTACCATGTTTGCGGTGAAGCCTGTTTAGCTTCTTCTCTCGTGACAGGAAAATTAAGCTCTTATTATTCTTCGGTCTGTGTTCTACTGCCAGGTTTTTTTGGGGGGGTTTTCAGCACTTCACTTCCACTTCCTCCCAGCTGCTAACCAGACATTAGACTGAGGACCTTCACTCCCCCCCCCACCCCCACCCCCATTATGCTTAAAGGAGTAGTTCAACATTTTCAGACAATGCATTTACATCCTGAAATTAGAAGAGCAGGGGAATCAAGGTGTGACTGTCTTGTCTTTTCGTCTGTTGATTAAAATAAAAGCCACTGCAATAGAGGAGAGTCGTGGCAATCGGATCATCTCAAGTTGCACCGATCATGAAGGAAAAACTTGTGTCTCATACACAAGATGTATTTGCAGGGTATGAAAGTCAGTATTTGCCTCATATTGTCTTGAACTTTAATGTCTTTAAATTCAAATCTGTCTAGTTTTGATGACCAATCTGTTGTCTGACTTGTGATGTCCAACCTTTAAACTTTCACCTTATACTTGCAATGGTCATGCATCCAGTTCAGAGCCTGATTGTGAGCAGCATTGCTAAAAATTATCCTGAAAAAAAAGCCGTAAATAATCAGAGAAACAAATGATGTTCACAAAAATGTTTATTTAGTTTGCATCGGGCTCGTCTTCCTCTGCTGCTGTCCTTCCCAGCTGCCCTCCAGCACACCAGGGGAGGAATTATCTTTACCCAACAGAGCGCTCGCAATCAGGATGAGAAAAAAAATCAACTGAAACATGGATCACTGAATAGTTCCTTTATTGGATTTCCCTCTTTTTTGAGATCTAATGTTGAACTGTAACTGGATTAAATTAGAATCACTCAAGCACAGGGAAACAAAAAAAAGTATTAATCAATCCCAGAACTGCAGATGTTTCCAATTCAAATGTGAGTAAGTGAGCGAGGTAAGAACGAGTCCAAGAGTTTCACTTCTACTCTCTCCGCTTCAGACAACACACGACCACGAAGGGAGCTGGAAGACGAACGGTTTGATTGTGGAATAAGAAACATTCCAGCAGCAATTCCCAGCACTGCTGGCAGGAAAAAGAAGAAGAATTTACTAATCCTGGCTCGCACATATACAGTACATACCGTGATTCGATGTCAGAAGGAGCAGATGGACCGGTGACACGAGCATTACGGGGGAAAAGAGCATCTGGCAGCCTCGTTACAAGGAAACTGGATGCTTTGAAAGCCGCTGTGATGCAGTCTAATGTTTTCAGTGAGTCGCGGCGCTGGCAGCGATGCCACGTCACGTTTTCAGTCATCCTCACGTGAACTGTTCAACAGGGCTGACTGACATTAGCCGAGGCTAGCGATGTTTAGGGATTATGCACTGCAGGGTATTTATAATGCCGTAAGTGTGCAGCTGTATAAAGGGCAAAGCTGTGTTTGATGTCAGCTGCAACGCAAAAGACTCTTAAAGACACATGCTGTGTCTCAGTTCGGGCTCTGCAATCCATCGGAGGAACATTTGAAGGCCAATCACAACAATGCGGCCCACAAATGCTTCTTTTCCCTCTTTTTGGAGGATGCACCGCTACTATCTGTCGTGGCCTCACATATCCCAAAGTCCTTTGTGCACCCAAAGAAGAGGAAAGAGAGAGAGAAAATGGCGACATCACGTGGTTAGATCGTCACTTTCGCGGGCCTGCGCGGCAGAAATCGTGACGTGAGGGTAAAACATCTGGTGACGCAACCAGGAAATGCTCCAAAGGTTAGACCGTCCCATTTAACAACGGCTGACGCGGTTAACATGGTCTTTCCGAAGGACTCGCCTTCGAAGACCTCAGAGGCCGGGTCCTTCAGAGGATGCACAACCTGAATTGAGACAAAGCCACAGTCTGTTTAACCTGCTGCAATCTGGCAAGAGATACAGAAGTACTCGCTGCCACTCCACTGGACTACAGAGCAGCTTCTATATCAGGCTGTGAGACACTTTCCAGCATGTTGGCCACACCTCAGTCAGTGATGTCACCGCAGGCATTTCTGTCTTCAGGTAGACACAGTAGGAGCAGAGCTGTGGCTGACGGGCTTGGATGGTTTCCTGGACTGATCTCAACCGACTTGTAAAGCAAGAAAACCGACATGAACCAACATTGTCAGCTGGCACCACTGAAGATATTAAGATGCCTTTAATTTAACATTTCTGTCTGATGTTTGGCGTATAATCAACTAAGAACCAAAGATGCTCCTCAATACGTGCTCTGATTTGAGGCCGTTTCATTCCAAACTGACCTCCACTTTATCGATTTTCACTTCTTCATGCCCTGCAGCCTCGAAGAGATGTTATAAACACCAGCTATGATATCAGTGAAGTGAGAAGAGGAGTGTAATATTCATTTCCTGCCTCTGAAAACAGGACCAGATGGACCGACAGATAAAGTGCATGTGCAGAGGAAGCATCAAGTGTCTTACCTTGTCTAGCTTTGCCTCGATCTCCACGACCTCCGTCTCCACCTCATCGATATTCGCCCTGAAAAACAAAAAAGTGAGGGGAAGCTGTGAGTGTGCACATGTTGTGATAAGTAATTTTAAAAAAATTCCATCAAGGTCGTTCATCAGGTTTGGAAAAAACAGCCGTTGTACAATCTGCTTGTGGTTTCCCACGCTCTCAGAAAAAAAAGAAAAAAAAAAAGAGCGAGGACTCCCCCGTAAATCTGCGAGTGACAGATGGAGTTTTGCCGAAGCCAAACTGAGACGTGTCTGAGCGGCGGCGGGCGAGACTCTGGTCGCGAGACGGCGTCCTGGGAGCGGTCCGGCTCTGTCAAAACAAAGTGACGGACGACCTCTCTGGACAGGCGAGGGGAACATGACGGCCTGGCTCGACACATAAACCCCCCCAGATCCACCTCCCCACTGTCAACACCACCACCACCACTAACGCCACACCCAGCTGCACCGCTGCGAGGTGTGATTTACACCCGGAGGCTCACAGCTGCATGATGTAACCTCTGACTGCACCACCACCACCCTCAGCTTCTCACATATCCAAATAAAAAGTGAGCATATCATAAAGACATTCACCACCTCGATATGTTCGTATCTATCTGCTGCTCCTCCTGACGTTATCTGACCTTGTGGTTCCACTGGAGTGTGAATACGATCTTCATATATGATCACAGCTGTGCATCCCTCAGCCAGGCTTCCCGGTAACTGACACATGAGCGTTACGGCCTCGAGGGATAAAATGTCAGTCAGTGAACCGCTCTGATCCAAGACAACATTCACGGTCCCCAGAGGATCCACACTGCCGACTTCGATGATCCAGTTTCTCATGTTTGCCTCCTTCCTTTCATCGCAGTGTTTATTGACAAAAGCACTGCTGGAGTCAAGTGCTTATTGACTGCTCGGCTGTCTGGCTGACTATCAGATCCCATATTCAGCATTTTAAGATTATCAGATTATCTGATAGAATAAATGTCACAGACACAGACACATACTGCCAATGAAGTCATGATCGACATTACAATTCTCGAAACCGTGACAGACGTCCTGCTACCAACAATCAGTATCAGACTCTTCTTCATACTGGCTGCTGTTGTCTTTCTTTTCTCTGACACACACTTCAGACCAGTTTTCTGTCTGATATCGAGGAGAAAGTGTAACGAATCCCAGCTGCACACACGCGGCAGCGTCTGTGGCATATATCAGCCAAGGCTGGCGGGATATAAAACTTGTATCTCTATCTCATCTCTTCCCTCTCTGGCCTTGGGTGGATTAGCCTGCCTGGCCGGGCTGCAGAGAGCTCAGGGGACGAAAGATGGCACGTGCTCCCATCCTCCTCCTCCTCCTCCTCCTCCTCCTCTCCACCACCACGGCTTTTTACTCTCACCATCTCCTTTTATAAGGATCTGGAGGGAGTACTGGGCTGGAGGAGGGGGCGGGGGGGGGAGATCCTCCGGAGAGGAAATATCTGTCAAAAGCTTGGACTCATGCAGAATGGAAAACACACATTACCTAAATAATCAATTCCATATTATCCCACATGTGGTCGTGTGTTATTGTAACCTCAGCTGATCTCCAGCTGAACGGCCTTCAGCCAGCCACACCCAGGGATAATCTCGCTGTGAGCAAAGCTGTTTTCTTTGCTGCTGATGTCATTTTTCAAAACTGCCCCGTGATATCGCAGAGCTTAGCGGGCTCTCGCTTTCCAGGAGGCTCGATCCTCCTCGCGCCTTCCAGCAGCCGCCAGACTGAGCTTAAAATGTTATTTTGGTATTTTCCTTTTTTTTTTTAATATCAACGGTTAATACACGAGCTTTAGACTGTTAGAAGCATTGAGTGTTATCTGCAATTCTACTGAACAATCTATGTTTATTTGAAATCAAATGGACCGATAACTTTAATGTCACTTTCCCTTTATTCTACTTAAAAACAAACTTGTTTTTAAAAAGAGTATCATATAGAGTTCATCAATAATTTAATACATGTTCAACACAGCACAACCTGTTCTGCCAGTGGGTGAGGCGTTTTTTTCAAACTCAAGGGGAGGATCCCCAAAAAAAAAAAAAAAAAAAAAAAAATCCTGGATCCATCCACTTTAGCTGGATCAGCACCAAAAGTCCATGGGGGCTGTTCTGGGCTGAGACTCATCCTCCATCCACGTTTCAGGGAAATCTGTTCACTAGTATTTGTGTAATCCTGCTGACAAACCAACCAACCAACCAGCAAACGGACACGGGTGAAGAAGATAACCTCGTTGGTCGGGGTAAAATGCTGTGGGAACCTTTGTTTTTTTTTATTAAAAACAGCAAACGACTACAATAATCCTTTTCATTTTAAGTCTCAGAACTCAACTTTTTAGTTGAGTGGTTCCCAACCTGGAGACCTCCCGCTTAGCCACAGGACACATGTGAGGGGTCAACAGATGGTTAACAAGATGGTGAAGAAGAGCATAAAACATGATAACGATCAAAACTCTTCTTAATCGTTTCTGGCCTTTTCTCCGCTCAAATAACGTAAGACAAGATGAAACATTGTGGTTAAACTGCTCACAGTAACAGACAACCTGCTACGAGGGGTCACCGTTAGTTTAAAATACACAGCGGTCTCAGCGCGGGGGGGGGAACGCCACCCCGACTTCCAGCTGTGCTTCCGCTGCTCCAGTGAGGCTCCACACAGTGACAGCCCAGCCAGCTGCTCCAGATGTTTCGGCCTCTGTCTTGAGGGACAGCTGCTGCCGCTGGAAACCCCTGAAGGCTGTAACCCCCCCCCATCCTCCACCACACATGCCTCCCATAATGGTTGCACACGGCGCCCCGGGCCTGTAGTCACGGCAACCATCTCCTAAGTGGGCCGCAGAGGTGCCTGATGAGTTGACCCTCATTCACACCACAGAGGAGGGGGGGGGAGAAGCTAAGTACATAATAACACCACTCACAACAGCCACCGCGACAGGAGATGACCATTAAAACCTCGTCGGGAGTCTATTAAACTCACATCCAGTCACCGGTTGACTCAGCGAGACTTGTTGAGGCGGACTGAAGTCACACGCCCTCTGTTAGCGTAGCAGGGTTAGTCTGGGATCATTTACGTGGTAAAAAACATAATAAACACCCAGATTGTGCTGAGCGAGCTGCAGCGCCGGTGGTTTTCTGGCCGGTGTCGTGCTGACGAGGCGTCCAGCAGAGCGGCGGAGGAGGAGGTGCTGCTGCTTGCTGGCACAAAGTGGCAGAACACCTCTGGTTTCTCTTTAATTCAGGAGCCAACCGCAAAGTCTGAACAGTTTCACACGGTGCCATGTTGAAGAGTTTGGAAACGTTGCAGAGTTCGGTTTCATTTTCGTCCCTGCTGGCACTTTTCTGTGATGTTTAACTGTGACTTGTCTCATGTTTTTGCTTCTCATTTCCTCCCTTTGTCCTTCTCCTGCCTTTCTTTTCTTCTTCACCTCTGTTTCATTTGATAACTAGTCCTCCATATTTAAGCCTGTGTTTTCCAGTTAGTCTGTCAGTTCGTCAATGTCTGTGTCATGCCTCTCCTCTTCCTCATCCTCTTCCTGTCTGCATCCCTGCGTCATCCGGCTCCTCATCTTCCCAGCTCTTCACTGGTTTGTGCCCCTGCCTGCTTCCTCTGGTTTGTTTAACTCCTTTTGTCTCTTGCACTTTTGGATTTTGGATTGTGTGAGTTTGGACTTAAAGCTTGCTTTTTTGTTTTCTACCTGCCTGCCTCCTTATGTCTTGCGTTTGTGTCCCTTTTTTGTTTGTACCTGAACACTAATTTGTTCTGAAAATGTTCTGAAACTTTTACTAAGAACTGTGAGCCGACACATGAAAACAGGTGACTAACAAGTACTGGCGCCTTCTATAGTGGGTGTGATATTGACATAGCTGTATTGACACGCGGTCGAAGTTGTTGATTTGATGCCATATTGATGATTGTAACTTGGTCAGTCACACGTTTGTGTGTTTTATGCTGAATATATTCATGTTGTACACTCTGCAGTGGCCTCATCCTCACCCCTCATCTATGACCTGACATCACATACGTTGAAACCTGTTTAATAAAACGCCACTTCATCTGAGCCCTCATGTCCTGACTGCTTTTCAACATGCAGTAACTCCCTAATAAATTAATCCAGTCCGATGTTTTACTCGGCTTACTTACAGGTGAAGACATGCATTCAAAACAAGCCAGTCTGCACAATGAGCACTATGACTTCTTATTTATTCGGTAAAAGGAGGCATTGCAAAATGTCTTTAATGTGTCAAAAGTGAGAACGGCCCCTGTGAGTTTTTTACTGCAATGATGCATGAATGTGTTTATAACAAGTTACTGTTTTCTTTAACTATTTCAGACGCTGATGAGGAGTTTTATAGGTAACAGTGCATCATATTTTCTGTTTTGTGTGTAATATCTTAAAGTACAGTAAAGTAACTGTAGATTAACCTGTAACTAAAGCCGTCAAATAAATAAGTGGAGTAAAAAGCGCATTTATTTTTCAGTAAAAAATATAAAGTAGCATGAAATAGAAATATTCAAGTGGGGCAGCTTTTATGACAGATATTGTTATTGTGATAGGAATCATCGTATCAGGAGGAATGTTTAATTTTTACTGAAAAGTAAAGTAAATGGTGATGATGTGATTACTTCAAATTTGTGCCTGACTGCAGTACTTAAAGAGTCAATAACGGTTCGGCTGCTGCGTGTGAACCGGATGGCTGCTGGAGATGCAGCTGGGCCCCGACGCCCGGAGGAGTTGTGTTTTGGGAGGGTGAATCCGCCTGGTGGTCTGGCTGGGGAAGGAGCAGGTGGGATGCTGAGGAGAGAGCCAACACAGGGCTCCAGGTAGTGACCCCTAAAACACAGTCGTCACCTCTCCACCCCCCCCCCCAAAAACCAAACCGCCAGCTGAGGCACACCGACTGAACCTACAAACCCGCTGGGGAGAGCGAATCAGCCGAGTGAGTGATGCAGGCGCGAGCTCGTCTCTACCGCCAGCGTACAAACGAGAACAGCTGTAGCGCAGACAGCACGCAAGCTTCAAGTGATCCTCAGCAATCATCAGACCGTTTGACATCTTTAATCTCTTTCATCTCTCCTTTGAATCATAATTTAAAAAACCCCAACCACACAAGGTTTCATCAAGTGTGGAGGAGGATGGAGACGGGGGTGGGGAGGGGCGACAGGGAGCCGGAGACGGGGCGGACCGGTCTGTCTGAGGCCCCCATTGTGACAAAGCCACTTCCTGTCTGGAGAAATTGGCAGCGTTTTTGTTAGAATATTGATCGCTTCAGTGTCCTAATTGAGGCCGTATTGCGGGGTTGAATGGCTGATCGGAGGGGGGTGGGCTCCCGGAGAGTATTCCCTTCAGCTACACTGAGCAGAAGCTGAGGTTATTCTTAGCTGTGTGGCTCCTAATGCCTCCTGCCCCCCCCTCCCCTCCCCTCCTGCACCTCCTCCACCTCCTCGTCCTCCCAGGCCGCAACATGAACTATGCAGGGTCAAAGAGGCACCCCTGGCTATGCAATGCCAGGCACTTCAAAACAACCCTACCCCAGTTCATTTTCAAGGCACTGGCCACTGAGAGATATCTAAGCTCCTCACACACTTCTGGCTCCAGACCCTCCAGAGCTGTGCAGTGATGTGGGCTTATCTAAAACTCTGCAGAACAAAACAACAGCAACAAAAAAAGAACATAAACATAAAGACATGATTAAATACTGTGTTTGGCTGCAATATTTAGCGTATCCGGCCAACTAGCTTACTTCCAACATTTTATATAATTTTATGTCCAAGGTCATAACGCACAACTTTGTTAGTTTGTGCGATTTAAAGAAAAGTGTTCAAAGATTAGCACTTCCAGTGTTTGCATGTACCCTCTTTCTGGACACCAGTCTTGGATGCTAAGTAAGAGTTTAAGCTAATATTAGCAGCTCTGTCCTGCTCTTTACTGAATTTGTAGGAGCCAGTGTTATCCAAAAATTATTACATTTTCCCCAAAAACTGTTTGGTCTTCATCCTCAAAACCTTTGCTCTTACGATAAATTGACAATTTAGTCGACTGCTGGAAAATATGACCATGTAAGCTAAGCTAAGATAAGATAAGCAGGCAAACAAGTGCAACAGTCTGTTTTCACACTTTCCAAATCGTGCATAAGTCTTAATAGCCACTCCACAACAAAACAAGAACATTATTATTATTATTATTATTATTATTATTATTATTATTATTATTATTATTATTATTATTTCAAATGGATCATTAGCCTGTTAGCTTTAGCCTCAGTCTTTTAGCGTTGACATCATGTTTGTAGCCATCATGTGCAGACAGTGTTCATGATGTCTTTTAAGGGATTCTCGTTTTAATACAAATCAGCAGGAAACGCTAAAATGTCAGCTGCATACTGCAATTTTCAAGTAACTCATGGTGCTAATTTTAGCTTAATTTGATAGCTAGTTGTAGCTGCTCCACTCTGCTAGCGACAGTCATCATCTCAGCTGCCAAAATCAGGGGTTGCTAACATATCATATCTGCATATCTGCATGCAATCCAAGACCACTTCTTTCAAGAACTACTATGAATTTCAGGTGGTGAATCTGCCACTGTTGATGTAAAGAACAAAAAGAATGACACACAATAACTAAGGCAGCCAGTCGATAACAGCTAATTTTTCCATCCTTTCGATCATTTGACCTCCAGAGAAATTCCTGCTCTCCTCCCGTTGGCTTCACATTGACATCATCGTCCAAGTAATTTAAGAATCACAGTGCCTCTGTAATCTTTTGTAACCGAATCCTAATGCATTTAAGGTGCGGAGGGAGTTCAGATGTCTCCAGTAATACCCTCCCCGACATGTGCTCAAAGCCCTGACTATTGTTTCATAAGCCGGGGCTTTCGTTTCCACTTGAAAGCTTAGATGTGCTCCTCATACTTAAACAGGCCTGCGTTCTGTTCTGAGAGCGCTCAGCCGCTCTGTAAACACGCTTCACATTTCTGCACTATGTCGAAGAGAGCTGCTGCCGCCGCCGTCACCGCCGCTGCATTAACCCTGAAACCTTCTTCGACGACACACATCTGCACTAATGGCTTCCCAGAAGTGACGTGTCTGCTGCAGCAATAATTACTCATTTATGCTCCGATGGCAACATGCATTAACCCATCGGCGGATGCATGGATTTATCTGCGTGGTATCCATCACAGGGTTACCCGTGTATGCTTCAGGACAGGTGCTCACATCAGTAATGTCAGTATGTATATATTAAGGCCTGGTTGCTCTTCTACAAGTGGATGTAAATGCTCACCATCCCCCTCCTATAACTGCCTGCTATGCTAAATGTGTGTGTGTTTGTAGCCAAACAGCTGAGTGGCAGCCATTCATTGACCCCCCCCCCCTCATTTCTACAGCGACATTCATCTAGACGACCCTCCCCGGCCCACCCACCCATTCACTGGACTCAATACAAGGAGACCACCAACAATCCCACCAAACTGTTTCCTGTGTCTGATCTCTCTTAAGACCCCGTCTGCATTCAGGGAGTTCAGGGGAGGACGTCCGGGTCGCACTGCGCTGCATCAAACTGATCTGCTGTAATCTGATCTGCAGGATCCTAAATATTTGATTACAATGTCCCTGAAGGATAAAATCATCGGGAGGCAAACATTTATTGGTTCTGGCTTCTCATTTATAAAGCAGAAAAATGTCGAACTCCAGAAACAAAAAGGCTTTTTAACTACATTCTGATGGGTTTTTTTTTTTTTTATGTGTTATTGCAAAAACTGCTAAATTGAAAAAGCTAATAATCAATTGCAGCAGAAGATACTTTTGCACGACAAAACATTTTAAGCCAATATTTCTCCATGATGCAAATCAACCTTGAGTTATTGTTGTTACCGCGGCTGTGCATCAAATTTTGAAACATTTATTGCACAGACCAGTTGCCTCTCGTACTGAAAAATGTCTTGTTATTCCAGAACCAAAAGTTCAAGGAGTTCTTCTCATCAATATTAGTGAGGTGATGAATATACAGCGCGCTTGTTGTGCCAAAATCTAATAGTGCCGGCGATCGGCATGCAGACATGTCTCGAGGAGTCAAAGTGACTCAGTCTATAAAACTTCTTACTGACAGTCGGTATTTTAGAGTTGCAACAATTTGTTCATCGATCAATAGATAGAAAATAAACGACAACTGCACAATTTGTTTAAGTTTTCAAGCAAGCATTTGGGAATTCTGTGTTTTAAATGTGGAAATTTGCAACATTTCTCAATCTTCAGTTAAAGGAAAGTAATTACTGAAGGGTTTGAGGCATTTACAGGTAGAAACAGGTTGAAAGGTAGAGTTAAAATAAATGTTTTTCACATTCCTGTAATGTTTTAAAGACCAAAAAACATTCATCAGTAAACAGCTGCAGCCACACAATGTTTGTTGTCAAGCATTTCCTAATGAGAAAGAAGCAGGCAAGCTCGATTTAATCATCAGTAATAATGAGTACAGATGAAAATAATGATGTTTGGTAATTATCGTCTCTATCGGTTGTTTGATCTATAAAATGTCAGATAAGATTTATTTATCAAATATAATCACTTTACTGTCACATGAGACAAAGAAAAGCAGCAATCATCACAATCAGGAAGCAGGAACAAGAACAAGGGACTGATGTATGTTGACCCATAACTTTGATTATTAATAATTTATCAAAAAAGATGCTATTGGCTTTTATGGCGATGGACCATTGAATTATTAATGATATGTCTTTTTGTTTTGTCTGATCAACATGAGTTCACTATCAGAAAAGAGGAAGAAATATTCCTTTGAGAAGCCTGAACCACTGACTTTTCACGCTTTTTGCATTTATTTATAGATAAAAAGTTCAGTCGCTCAAACTGATTCATCAAATAATTGAACTGTTGTGGGTTTTTTTCCTGCACAGCGGAGGACAGATCTGCTGCTTCTGTCATCAGAAGTTATAAAGATGTTTTATCCGAGGACGTCATAAATTAAACTGCAGAAAAAGAGCCCACAATCAAATCTGAGGAGATAAGAAAGCAGAATTCTTTCACCACTTTCAACCAGACAAAAATAAAAGTCTGCTTTACTTCACTTGTTCTGGAGCGCGCGGCCCGACGTCTAAAATCTGACGGGATAAAAGCCAAACCTCACATCGCCCCGAGGGCTCTTAGTGAGGCAGTGACTACAATCGACAGTGACATGCTGTAACTGCCACCTGACCGAGCGAGTCCTCATGGAAAAGAGACCCAAAAAAGAAAACTGGCTCTATTTTAGAAGAACGGCATATGTGAACCCTCCCCTCCAAACAATGATAGCCCTCGTAAATCACTGACGAGGACGATCCCCGGCACCCAGCAGAAGTACATCTGAAGGAGACACAGACACGGCTGGATCTGCTGTCGACCACAGGAGGCTAAAATAGAATAATGCAGCTATTAAACCAATTCTGCACAGTTTTGTTTATGCCTGTGGTGAGGAGCCTCTGAAATGCAAATTAGATTAGACAAGGACTCTCGAAATAGATTCAATATGTGTGCATGCTTCGTATTTTCAGCAACAATCTTTCAGGGTTTTGGTCAAATCTTGTATTTCGCTGGTTCAGATTAGAGCTTCCCATGTTTTATAACATGCGATCTGTGTGATCGTCTTCTTTGTCAGGAGGCTGAACATTAAAGCTCCGAACTAAGACGCACACAACATGAGATTAGACAGTAAGTCAGGTCTCTTTGGGAATAATTAAAGATTTTGCTCAACGGAAGGTTAACCTCACGAGATCAGATCAAGCAACCCCGACCAAAGGCCTTTTCAGACAAGTCTTGCCACTCAGCAGCCATCTTGGCAACACCGCCAGGCGCTTATTTCAAGCTCGCAAGACTACGACTTGATGCAAGTAAGTGGGGAGCGAGAAATCTTTTTTGGTTTTCCTGATGCTGTTTGGTACAAAGAACCACGTGGGAAGTTGCTCTCAGAATCTGTTTTTGATTGGACCAGTCATCTGTATATCATCGCCTATCACAAGCCAACATCATCCAATCAGATTGACAGTAGGACAGCGTTGGGAGATCCGGTTGTTGAATCAAACTCTTATTGAAGCCGGTTGAGAACGACTACAGCAGCTGACCTAATATCTTGAGGAGCCGCCATCGTTGTTCTGAAAGGCTGATGTGCCGATCATCCATCATCCTGTTCGCATCATCTCAGTGAGTGAAAGTAGGTGTGACATCACATCCATCAAACCAGGTGAGCCAGGTGTACCCTAACATCATCTGTATCAGTATCAGGATCACATTTCACCCAACGACAGGCTGAAATGTGTCCGTCCACCAAAAAGCTGAAAGCACAAGTCTGAATCTTTCTGCATGTGGAGCCCAGCTGAGCCTCCATCGGACCATCTCTCGTCCACGGAGTCGTCTGGACTGGAGGGAACGGGAAGGGTGAAATATAAAAAAGGTGACTGAAAGACTGAGGGGGGAAACAGGAAAATCAGGAACTTGAGTCGGTCTGACAATACAAATTCATCTCTCTCCTGACTGCACACGGCTGCTCCAAGATCAACACTCCTGATGTTTTTCAAACTGGAGGAGATATCTAGTCTGGCGGCGGGTTGAGCGCTCCACCTTAGATGACCAGTCTGCCTGCTGTGGGTGAACTTTTGCCTGTCTGCACACCTCCTCCTCCTCTTCCTCCTCCTCCTCCTCGACACAACACTGCCAACTCTCCCTCCTACACACTCTTGTGTCGGCTGCGGTGTTTCTCTGCACGCCGCAGACCGCAGCACATAAATCCTGCGGGAATCAGCACTGAGACCAGCTCCAAAAAAAAGAAAAGACGAAGACACATTTGGTGTTTGTTTTATCCAACAAAGCCACAAACAGAAGCTGGATATGAAACACATACTCCAAGTGTTTAAACTGAAAGGTTTTACTAATGAGTTTTTAAATGCAAAGAGTTATACCGAGAGGATCGACTGATTAATGTAAGTGTCAAATGTTTTTATATAAATGACCGATCCCGTGCCAAAAATGACAAACGCTTAAAGCCTCCTCCATAATTTTCTGCTTTGACTTGATATTCTGGATCTTCAACAGACACTTTCAAACTGCCCAGAGAAACCGAGAGCAATTAAAAACCAAGCAAAGTAAAGAATTAAAAGGAGAGATGATAAATCTCATCGCTGGTTTTTACTGACAGATTTTATGTAGCTGCGGTCAAAGAAGACTCTCAATCATATCGGAAGAGAAACCGCGCGGCTTGACATCAACCATGTTTAATAAAATTTGAAATATTGGCAAACTAATATAAACTCTGGTTAAAGTAACATTTTTAGTATTTATTGGAAGGAAATGTAAAAAAAAAAAAATATAGTAAAATACAAGCCTGGGAATCAGTTACATCAGTTTTATTGATTTCTAATTATTTTAATGTCACGTGACAGTTTTAAAAATAGGCACTCGTGCAATTTAGTGTTGGAGTTTGATAAAGTTGAGTGTCTCTTACTTCCCATTGCACCTTAAAGCTGGTTGCTAGCCACCAGCCGTGATAATTGTGGAGTGAAAATCTTATATCTCGACAGTAGTATCGACCCAAAAACTGGCTCCTACACTTCCCACGATGCAACTTGATCATTAGACTCCCATTCAAGGCAAAATGTGCAAGTTCCCATACTTTCCCGTACCAAATTGTGCTACAGGCGTCCAAATCCTCAGTGGACATTATGCAGCTGTTTTCACAACGAGTAAACTGATCTTCATGCCTAAAATTGGTGGAATTCTCCTTTAAGAAACGCCTGAAAGAACACACAGTTTGATATTCTGGTAGATCAACACGTGTTTCAGACTGTTGCCCATTAAAGTAGATGGAGAGAAACTTTCAAATATGATCAGATGTTGCCTCTGCTGTGATATTTTCCCTGCTGTATCAGGCTGTTGGTGTCTTGTTGGACCTTGAACAACATGTGTGCATATTTTCGGAGCCTCCCTTGGCGGGAGACATTAGTTCTGGCGCTGTCCAACGACCAACGGTTCACAGGCAGTAAAGGCGGCCAGGCAGGCAGGCAGGCAGTCCCTGAGCTGGGGATAACATTCCCACTTAATCTGAGCAGATGAATCCCATCTTCTAAATGTGCACATGAGGAGAACAGGGAGACATTCTTCAGCAGAAACATTCGTATGAAACAGGACGTCTGCCGCCAAGCTTATTCCTGCAAAAACTCCCGCCAGGGCTGTTCGCTGACAGGTCCAAGGAAAAAACTCTCAGCTTTAGGTTTTCATTTAAACACGAAGCTTCATGTCAAAATAAAAAGTAGCAAATGCAGACTGAGGATGAATTATTTGACAAAATCCTTTCTTACTCAGAGTTAGAGGAGTAGATTAATACAACTCTCATGGCTGTCCATTTAATATCAGGCTGCAGCCAGCAGCTCATTAGCTTAGCTTAGCACTGAAACTTCAAACAGAGGGAAAAAGCAAAAGCATTTTTATTAGATTAAACATGGGTGATCGTGTAAATCAATGAGATTTACGTAGGCAGATTTGGTGACCTTTAAACAGAGCTAGGCTAGCGGTTTCCCTCTGTTTCAAGACATAATGTTAAGCTAAGCTAACCAGCTATTGGCTGGGGCTTCTTACTTAACATACGGGTGTGGTCATCAATCCCCCGTCTAACTTTTGTTAAGAATGCCAAAAAAAATTACCAAAAAGCTGAACTACTTAAATCATTAAATGACACAATGAATAAGAGTCTAACAGCCATGCTAGCAGCTCCATGAGTCCTTAAATAGCTAAAATTGGGTGTCAAGCAAAAAGCTAAAATCCATGTATTATTCCCTGAGAAATTAGCGAAAAATGTTGAAAAACGCCCAATTTCGCAATCAAGTCCTGGATTTGTCTCTTAATCCAAGTCCTCACCAAAAGTTTATGTTGTCTGTTACGGGTTGGAAAGCATCCTGCATCCAAGTTTCGAGGAAATCTCTTCAGTCATTTTTGTGTAATCTTGCCGACAATCCAACCAACAAACAAACAGACACGGGTCAGGAAGTCGCCAAATTTGTCACAACTGATCTTAAAGGGAAGATTAATAACCCTTCCATTGTTGTTGAGACGTTACCCTCAAAAACAAAGAAGTCAACCCTACGGTGGCGCTAGAGAGAAAATCAAGGGATCGTCAAAGTCAGCAGGATTCATCTCCCGAGCACGGCCAACGTTTGTTCAACATTTCACGACAATCCCTCCAATATTTGTCGTGGTTATTTCAGTCTTGACCAACTGACGACCGCTGACGTGGCTCGGAAATATTCAAATGATGCAATCGCTCACAATCCACCGCTCCTTACTCCTCGCCAAACGTTTATGTACTAGCAGCTCCTTCACACCTCACTCACTCATTCATGCACACATTCAGTAAACACTGCCCGCCAACTCTTGACCCCGCGGCGACCCGGTGTGAGGGACTGGCCTCTGGGGAGCGAAGCAGCTGTCGCCCCCCCCCCCTTCCAGTCTGATCACACTCAGGCAGCAAGGAGGTACGCACAAGACAAGAAGTGTGTTAGCCTGCCAAAACGAAAAGAAAATAACTATCTCTCCCCCTCGTTTGCTTTATCACCAGAGAGAGAAAGAAATAGAGAGACAGGCTGCAGCTGAACAACAGCTGAAGCCGCCTTTTCGCGCTCTTTTTGAAACCCCTGCCTGTTCAAAATTCAAACAGATCCACCGAGACGGATCCATCCACATGACTCGGACTTGAGGAAACAAACATCCTTAACGAGAGATAAATATATCACTTGATGATAAAAGGGCCCTTTCATGTACGAAAACAAGCTGTGCAGCTTCTCTTCTTCTTGAAGTCATCCGCTGAGATTTTCTTTAATGTCTTCAATAACAGAAATGACATTGTTTCCGTTTATAACTCGTCTGGCTCGTGGGGTTTTTTTTTTGCGCAGCAGACGAACGGCAAAACATCTGGATTATCTAATTTTAGCTCCTACGCGGACAGATTGATTGGTGGGTACGCGACCCAAAGTAAAGCCAGAGTCATTAGATGGATTTTTGTTAAAGCAGCATTACTTCTGCTTGCGTCAAGAGAAGAGATGAGACAAAAAAATAAGGCAGATGTCTGAAAAACTCCACAATTAGAATCCCGAATGCGACGAAATGTGGCAGAAAAGTTTCTCTCCTGCTGCATCGGAGTTTGGATCTGCGAGGGTTTTTCTTTCCTGTGTCAGCCTTTCCACTAATATTTCAAAGCTTTAACTACAGGTCAGCTGTGGAACAGACGTCTCCTGCACAATATCGCCTTTCATTCTGTAGTCAGACAGCTGGATGGGTTTCAATACCGAAGACAAGTCGTATGAGAGACTCAAAGTGTCTCAAAGCAACTGCACATCTTATTTATTCCCCCCAACACACACACACAACTGGATCTCCCTCCTGTTAGATTCAGAAGAAACATCGTCTCAGGACATCTGTGTAGACGGGCTGTTAATCTGTTTGTCCTAACCTGGATGTCACTCAAGTTTGGAAGACTAAACACTGAGAGTCGTATGACCAAGATCCGAGACAATACACCTCTAGACATGTTCCTGCCCACAGGGGTCGGATTCCTGTTGGGATGGAGGGTTCAGGACAGAGAGTTCAGGCTGTATAAAACTGCAAATGGAGGTTTTTTCAGAGGGACAATTCAAATATTAATGTCCTTTTCAATCGCTACTGGTCTGCTGTTGTCCCGGTAGCTAAACAGCTAGCTCACAAACATTACATTGCTATTGATTTAAGCCTGACAGTCCCACATTTTGATGTATTTCAGCGTTGTGTTCCCCCATTTTGATGGCATACGACGCCCAAACTTTAACTTTGACTTTAACTACACTTATCTACAACAGCGCCAGAGCATGTGTTGCTGATTTTAGCCCATAAAGCACCGCTATTGGCCAGATAATGAGGCAGTGCTCTGTTTTATTTGATGACTTGATAAATACTGAAAAGTTGCGAACGAATTGCGACCGTGCTTTTCTATCAGCATTGCGATTAAACAAAGTATTTCATAATGATTCAAATCAATGCCATCCCTCCAAGGATGGAGAGGTTTGATTTTGAAAATGGTGTTGAAATGATTAATACAATAGTTTATTGACACTTTTTTAATGTTAGTCACTATAAAATTGCCAGTTTTTCTTTGGCTGCAGCTTCTCAAATGTAAGTATTTGCTGAATTTCTCTGGGCAGGAGAACATTCTCTTGTTTTGGACTGAAGACAACTCAAGATGTCACCTTTGGTTTAGTGAAATTGTGACATTCTGACAAAAATCATCACATCAAATCATTAACGACCACATTTTCCAGCCCTATTCAAAGAAAAAAAACTCTACCGGGAGTTCAAACTTCATTTGGAGACGTTCAGTTATTCCCTAAGGAGGATTTTCCAACCGTCATCACGGACACTAACCAATATCGAACTCTTAACAACATCTGGCGTCTGGCAGCACACTTACTATAAACGCTCTCTATTAAAACCGTGAACTCACTTCGGTCCTGAATGACAGATCGAGTTTGTTCCTTTCGCAGTTTTCCGCGCACCATTCATGTCACTAAAAGCCTCTGGAGCTTTGTGGTCGGAGCTCTATTAGCTTGTATTACATCCTCCGACTGTGCTGAACACTACAACCACACGGCACAGGAGATTATAGGGATCAGCTAGCAAACGACTGACGATGCTCGGTCCAGACAAAGAGCTCAATCTACTGTGAATAATGCAACAGTAAACTGAGAGGGAGGTTTCTATAAATGCAACCACCGTATTTACAGTCGTCACAATGTGTTTGGAAGCAGCTGCGTGTTGAACTTCCTGCCGAATGCAACTGGTTCTTGGAAGCTTAACTGGAAAGCAGCTGTTTAAAAAAGGACACACAATGACCAGGAACGTGGCCAGAAGAGGTCCTGTGTGACCCGAGGTGTTCTGGGTCAGTGGTGAAGTCATACTGGAAGTCCCATAAAACAACAAAGTCCCACTTTGAAATCAACAACAGGACGGAACGACGATCCTGCTTTCACTCTCGAGTCTGTGAACAAAAAAAAAAAAAAAAAAAAACCCACACTGCTGGTGTGATGCAACAGTCTGTAACGAGACTCGACCAAACACCACATTCAAATTACTGCTTTTTTAAAAACATACCACAGTGTCTGTCTGCTCGTCTTGAGCAATAAGCGGGTCACAGTGAAATGTAAATAACTAAAAGAAATGGTTTATCATTTAAACAACTGAAGCAATCTGTTCAATTACTCATAAACCAAAGGACTGACTGGATGAAGTAGTAAGATAAGGAATAAGGATGCAACAATCCATCTATCTGGATCAGAACATCAATTTATTTTCAAATGCCGATGGTGCGTTCAGTGTCACGTTGTCCTTCCAAGTGCACGGTGTCTTCGCCCGCAACATTCAAAGGCAGCCAACAAAAAGACGATGAGGACATTTAATCCCCTGTCAGGAATAAATCATTACTGCGGAAATATTTTGGATTTTGGAGAAAAAATAAGAGTCCACTAACTTGTTGCCCTTGCTGCAGCAAAATGAGCTCCTCTCTTTCAACGTCAGACTGTCTGCAAGCTGCTGGGCTGATTCATGTTAAAATCTAATAATGGTTCTCGTTGTTAAGCCTCGTTTTATGTGCGTTAGTGGAGTCAGTTTAGAATAACCTTCCACGCTGAAGGTCTTTATTATCGGCTGCAAATTAGGCCTTTTAGCGAACCAGCCTGGTCGGTGTAGTCGCACATGCATAATACAATGCAAGCGCCATCCAACCCTCCATTAGCTTCGGCGGTGATGGTGTTGGTGAGAGGGGAGGTCTCACAATTAGGCCACCGCAGCCCAGGGGGGAAATGGCACTTCAGACAGGGAGCCAACAAAGCCGGTCGTATAGAGGAAATGTGACACAGATTAACACATTACAGCGTTTCTCTGCTAAAAGGAAAAAGTTCACCCAAATATTGGAAAGTCACACATTATCCTCAAAAACAACTGCTCTCTAGCAGCAGTCTCTTCTCAAACCAGTTTGTGATCTTGGAGCCTCCTGAGACGCCGGATGAGCTGAGCATTTTCACTTTTTACGTGAACTTTTCCTTTAAGAAACTGAATGAGTGTGGGGTCTTGCGAGCGCTTCCTGTGCATCATAACAAGGGAGGGAAACCGGACTAGAGTGGACAGTCTCAAGTCGTGTGTGTTTATTATCACATGGGATGCACCGAGGAGGAGGAGAGGATGTGCTGGACGTCACAACAGTATTGTAGGGAGCAGGGTGGCGGGGGGGGGGGGCGGCGCTGTTGATCGTTGGAGGGGTAAACGGGAGAGGAAAAAGTCAGGATGTGAGAGGTCTCGGCTGGCGGGCGCAGGTTTACGTTAGCTCGGGGTGGTCTGGAGATTACGGCAACACACAAAAATGTCAATGAAGATATTCGGGATGAGGGAGACGTAAGAGGGAACACACACACACACACACACACGCAGAGGATCCAGAGGAGGTCCGGGCTGTGAGAACCGGCCTGGACAATGTTCCATTGAAGGGAGGAAGACAATAAAGCCTACAGACGCGCTGCTCCTCGCTGCCTTTTTCTAGGCTGCCTCAGAATAGAGCGCCAATCCTACAGTGCAACACGCTGACATTTGGGTGAAATAGCTGAATTCCCTCAGTGAAAATCCCCACGCCGTTGTGATGTGTCCGGCGGTGGTGGTGGTGGCGGCGGCGGTGGGGCTGAGCTGGGAGTCTTCCCGGCATTTTTGTGGGCTAAACATGCAGCTTGGCTTGCACTAGAAAGGCATACCAGACGTGTGAAGCATTCAGCTTCTTTCCTGTCTGAAAGCCTGAGAGATGGTGCTCGCAGGAACAACAACTCAGACGACGGACAGCCTCCACATGAATTATACTGAACTCCCTCTTGTTCCCCCGAACACAAAACATGAAAACTTCAACTGGAAGTTTTTTGCTGTTTTTTTTTTTTTTACATTCCTCAATTTCCATATGCATGTGAGGATTGTTCATACATCATGTGAGCGTCGCGGTGTTGAAGAGGAGAGGTGATGAGTCCCGTCACTTCCTTCAGGTGTTTCCTCCGGCCAGCAGTCAGCAGCACGCCCCTGACATCACCCCTTGGCTCTCCTCCATGACCTGTGACCCTGTTCCATCAGTCCATGAACCTGGATGTTGATCTGACTCCTGAGTCAGCCGGCAGAGAGCCAACCGGACCCTGACGCTATCAGCAAAAGGAAGTACAACGAAGGGACACGGCCAGAGAGGATGCTGGGAATTCAAGAGATCCAAAAGCCAGGAGTTTGTATTGCTCAACCTGAGAGCTCAGCTCTTTAAATGCGGCTAGAAGCAAAACAAACTATAATCATCTGTTAATTTTCCTTTTGTGAAACCCGCAAAACAGTGTGAGAGTAAAAACCAAATAATGGCAGAAGAATTAACACTGACAGCCGACGTGCAGAGAACAATAGCAGAGTGAAGCGGAGCATGGGATAAGCTGCCCCGTCCTCGGTTAACAACGCTGAAACACGGCACTGAAGAATGACTCTCTGGAGATTTACAGCTACGGCGGCTCTGCCAGAATCAGAGCGAGGAAAAGAAAAACAGCAGAATTACACAGTTTTGTGAGAGAAGTCGAGTCACAGCTCATTGGTCTGCTCAACCAAACCGCACTCTCCAAGGAGCGCCGCAACAAACATCAACAGCGGCCAGAGAACAATGAGAAATGAGTTAAGTGGAATGCAAGAAATCTGGACGATCTGTGTGTTTATAAAAACGCAGACGAGGACCAAAGAAATTTCAGCCCGAATGTGGCTGCAGCCGACAGTTGTTGCTGTCCTACTCAATTAAAGGTGCAATACGTAAAAGACTGGTAACCTGTTGAATTCTTACTCCAAACACACAGGAGGCAGTAAATCACCAGAGGAATGCTAACGGCTGCCAACAGTGGCTCCCAGTAGTTAGTTAGCTCAGCTAGCAGTGCAGCTAGCGGACATGTTAGCTGACTCTGTCTGGACAAGCGAGTGGCTAACGGGCTAGCATGCTAAATCCAACAACATATCTCTCCAACACAGCACGCAGATGTCTTTGACAGAACTTCAAGACTTTTTCAATGTTTTAAACAGATTCAAGATGACAGATCAGTCATCATTAATTTAACATTTCCAGTGAAATGAGGTCCATCAGCTCCTGTCAGCCACAACAACAACCAACAACCACAGATTGCTGATAGGTTCGTTCAGCCGACCAAAAAATAAAGTTTAAAAAATCGCAACGGACATTCGAGTCGACCAATAACAACATATCCATCCCTAGCCTGCAAATATCAGAGGAAGTTGTGCCCAAGATGATGTTGTCAGATCATCCAAAGATCCAAATATATTCAGTTTATGACGATATAACAGAGAAGTGCAGAAAATGATCTCATTGGAGAAGGTGGTGCCAGCAAAATGTTGCATTTATCCTTGAAAATTGACTTTTAGAGTACAAGAACAATCAAAGTTAGAGTCCGACTGATCTGAAGGTTGGTCGGTATTATCGGTCGCTATTGGCCTCTCACAGATATATCAGTATTGGAGTAAATGGTGTCCAATATGCACCTTTATGGAAACTTTTTTCATGGTAATAATGCAGAAAAAGATCCCAAAGATCAAGTCTTAGTCAACCTGCTGCTGTTTTTTAACCTCTGAACATCAGAAAAAAGGTAGAAAAACAACAACAATGAGCAGAATTCATTAATTTTGCCTTTTATCTTACATCCTGGGACTTATTCACACTGTTATTCATAAGATGAGAGCTTATTTTGTCCAACCAACCATCCAAAACTTAAAAAGATTGATTATGGATGATTTTTTTATCGTAATCAGTTAACAGTTTGGTCCATAAAACATCAGACAACAGCAGAAAATAAGTTCACACCATCGATGTCTTTCTTGAAACCCCCAAAATATTTCTGGAGTAAAGAAAAGCAGCAAATTCTCACATTTGAGAAACTACAACCACCAAAAAAAAAATCACCTTTTTTTTCAGGTCATTCGAGGTCGTTTCAGCACTAAGAATAATTCTTTATCCACTAACTGAAAAAACAGTAAACAACATGTTTCTCCACTTACACAGCATTGTTTTAAAATTGATGGATTAAAGAAATGTCAGAGCAAATAATCAGCCCCTGTTCTCGTGAGCGCTGCTGGGCCGTCGTTTAAGTTTTATTAACGCCATTAAAGCTGTTTAAGGGATTTGCGCTGTGATTCGGTGGGCTGGGCGTCATAACGGGAGAGTCAGCATCCTCCTCACACCCATCGTCTCCCCGGGGATTTGCCCTTTCACTCCGAACCCCTGCTTTCAATATTTTTTGCGCGGACTGACGCATTTCCTGGCCCGTCCCTAGACCCGGTTCTGGCCCAGCCACACAACCAGGAGTCTGCCCCCGCACACACACACACACACACACACACAGAGGAAAAGGCGAGGGGAGGACGGAAAAGGGAGAAGAGAATGGGAGAGTATGAGGCTGCGAGTGAGAGGGATGGAACAAATCAAAAACAGATGCTTGTACACGTGTGATTCAGCATTTCGAAAACGGAGCGAGGCGCCCGAGGAGCCTAATGATTTCTTCTCTTTATCTCCTCTTTCACGCTTCTTATCGGACGTACGGTCATTTCAAATTCCCCCCGGGTGACCACAAATACGCCGCTTCTATCTAATAACTCTGTCCCCTTTCCTGACCCGTGGAGTGATAAACATGTAGGACTGGCAGATGTTGACACACCTGGAAACTACCCAGCCACTTCCCCCTCCCCGCCTCCGCCTCCGGCGCGATCACGGCGTTTCCAAGCAGCCTGGTCATCAGGGGAGACGTTTCATTGACATGACATTAAACAGTGAAATCTGTTAGTCATAACTCTTTCTGTTTATCCCGTCAAACGCAGGTTCAACTACGCGTAAAAGCTTTTTTTTTTTTTTCAAGAATGCAGTGGTAAAACCAAACGCAGGTCATTGCGTCTGCTGACGGATGACGCACAGCCACGACTAAAAAGAGCCGAGCCCAGTCAGCGTCTGACCGAGCGGGGCAGTTCCCTCCTCACATGAAGCCTTTTGACTGGAGGGCGAGCTTTTTTAAAAACACAGCTGAGCCTGATGGGCCACGAGACAGGAGGGATGCAGCTGTTATACGAGGAGGAAATTGGGTATTTCTTCCAATTAGTCGTTTTATCTTTGACTGTGAAAGAGGTCTGTGAAAAACCCGTCAGGGCTGAACGCGAGGCGACCACTAATGAGAAAACCTGATACACGTTTATCTGATTTCTAGAAGCTCTGTGTCGTGTTTCTAGGTCACGCACTCTCGAGCGAGGACGCACTCTAAAACAAAGCACGCTCTCCAAGCTCTTTGGAAATACAACTCATTCGCTCTCTGGCACTGAGTTACAGGAGAGTTCACTAAAATATAAAGTTGTGTTCAGGCAAATGTTCACCGTGTGCCAGGTGCATAAAATTTGACCATTAGACTTTTAGTGCTAGTGGTCCTTGAAGATCTAGAAGAGTTAGTTGAACTCATGCCGGCACGTCTTTGTATCTAACCGAGTCTTTCCACTGACTTTGTATGCAGTCGTGTCTTCTTGATGGACTCTTACACTCGGCCGTCTGTCACCGTCTGTCACCGTCTGTCACCAGAAAGTGTCCTTCCCTATTTGTGCTTTACGTACTAAGGCCTCAAGAGCCCTTCTGCTGCCGGCAGACACTTGGAAACCCCTCCCCTCCCCACGACACACTTTGCAAATATACAAAAAACAACTTTGTCTGACACCTCCGCTGCTACGGCTCTGTTCTAGGGGGAAAACACTGCAGTCGGCCCGTGACGGCAGCTCTTCAGCCGACTGAGCGCGCTGAATGCATCTCCAGCAGAGAACCGTTGGTGAGAAAAATCACTCCGATCAGCTGATCAGCTGAGCAAATCGGTGCACAGCAAGAGAAACGGAGAAAGAAAGAGGAAAGCCCCTCGACTTCTATCTTTTCACCAGTTTTATCAGATGTATTGTTGGTTAGAAAAGGCTGTATTAGCAAGTGTGGTGTGAATAAAGCGGCTCAATCATAACTTCATGTCCTCGTCCGGTGTTTCCCACACATATGTTTTAATAGGGCGGGTATATTAACAGCTGTCGAAGTGCTTTTATTGTTTTCTTTGATGGTGGTTTTCTGTGTCTGACCCTAAATTTCATTTTGCGTTCCATCTCAGCACACAGCAAGTTAGCTTAGCCTAGCGTAAAGACTCAAAGATGGATTTCGTTACATTTCCTCCAGTCTCCATCCTTTTGTGCTAAGCTAAGCTAACCACCTGCAGCCTGATACTTAACAGACAGGAGGTAAGAGCAGATCGAACTCTCCACCAGAGAGCGAATGAGTCTGAATAGATGTGAGGGCAACAAATAATCACCGATCAGAGCCGAGAGGAGAAGAACTCTGCTGCTGTCCTCTCGTGTTATTAAAGCCCTTTTTTCCTGCAGTGCATCCGACAGCTCTGCTTTACAGTACGGATAATCCAGCAGGAACATTAGTCTGACTATTTATATTAACTCAGAATCATAGTCCATTTCACAAGGCATAACTGGGCCGTCCTCCACAGAGTCACGTTGCAGCTGAAGGCTTAACTCCCTCCGTGCAGGGTCAGGAAGGGTTGAAGGTGCACAGATGATACTAATACAGATACGAAGGGATTCCTGCACATTTTCATTAGCAATGCTCCGCTGCACAAACTTCCTTCACATCTCTCGTGTTTCTAGTCGGGGCAGAACACATGATCGAGCCTCGTCTCGGGGCAAATTGGAGCCCTTCTCCTGCGTATCAGCGGGAGAAGTGGCTTTTCTCTCCCAAGCTGTTGGGAGACATTTGATATTTACAGGCTTTCGGAATTGGGATCAGATGTTCGTTCTCCGTTTGCCATAATCCAATCTGCTCGGGAAAACAAATGCCGGTTTTGTTCACCCAAACTGTGAAGTGAGACCAAAGGTTTTTTGGATTATCAGCGTCAGAAATCTGCTCCGTATGTTCCAGCCTGTGTGATTCTGCGCTCGCTTGGCCCCGGCTCTTGTTTTTCTGACTCCCCTGCCTGCATTAGTCATCGCTGGTCTCCTTCGCCATGGGTTGTGATAGGAATACTAATGCCAATTTACTACAACTCATCCATCATTGAAGGATCTGGATGTTGCCATAGTGCTGATTCAATGTCTGCGGCGCGGCAAGGCGCAACCTGTGGCAACACCGGATGGCTGCTTTGAAAGAGTAAAAGAAGAGGAACTGAGCGGAGCCGCAGCCGCGAGCTTTCGTCTCACTTTATAAACTGTTCACACTCGGCCGGCCGATCGGGGTCTTTGTCATCTCTCAGGATGTCCGTCAGGAGCAGATTAGCACAGTGTTCAGCATGCAGCACCCTGCTTTTCAAAAGCTCTTTGTGCACACAGTGTGTGAAACGTCTTGCAATTCATTAAAATGAAATGAGAGAGGCAGCCGGGGCTCATGTGGAGAGCTAACCCCCCCCGACGTCAACACAAAGGGGCTCAGAGATGACATCACTGCTGCGTCCTGCAGCATTCAGCAGGGATTAACCTCCATTTACACAAATCATCAATTAACTTCCTGGGACATATAAACAGACACAGTATAATACCTGCAGCAGCACTGTCTGAAATTATTCACATGTATTGTGACCTCACAGGTGACAACCAAAGAAACATCATTTTGAAATGAACAACATGTCGTTTCTGACAGTCCACCAGCAGAAAGTGTCCTCGGAGTCGTGCGTCACTGGTTGGCGGCACCAGTCTGTCCCTGAACAGACTGATTGTCTCCGTCCAAAATCACAACTCGATTCACAGTAACAATTTAATTTCCCTCCGTCTGATTTAATGGGAGAGTCCCGAGTCTGAGTCTCGAAAATTTCCAACAATTCTCAGAGAAAATAATTCGAACTCAAGAGACGTCCTCGAGCATCGTGATTTCGTGCCATAGAAAATATTTTATTTCCCGAGCCCTCAGTTGCATATTTGAGTGAGAATGCTTCGCTCTGAACATGTGAGCAGTGTCGAGTCACACTGCTGCTTTTAATAGTCGGCGTGTCAGGTATGAGTCACACAGACTTTGAGCCATCCGTGGGAAGAACACACGAGAGTCCGTTCTTGATTAAAAACTACATTTTTGCTGTCTGTTTCCTCCGATTGCTGTGTCTCTTCTGTGCCCGACTGAAATCACGACTCATAAGGAAACACTCAGATACTATTGACTGAATAGCAACATGCAAGTGATTTACAATGCATGCAATTATTGTCAACGATTAAAATCAAAACGCTCTGTCAAAATGTTGAAGTCAAAAGAGGAGGACAGTGCTGCACATATCCGTGATGCCTTTTTTATTTGAGGTTTATCTACTGTGATGCTGTCATGGTACTGGATTTTCCAACTGCGATACAATACTGTAAGAAAATATTGAGTATTGAAACCATTTACAGCTTTCAGTATCGATATGTGACAAAGTTTGGATTCTTTTGACACGTATATTTGTTGAACGTTGCTCTTTGAAATTGAAATTTGTGTTGACTTAGACAACTGTGGCAGCATCTTTCAAAAACCACGGACGATCACAGCTTTCACAATGGGAGGATTTATCGCAGCACTGTTGCATCGGACCGCACTGGTTGTATCTGGGTGGATGTTCCTCCAACATGTAACGTCTATACCTCTGTGCAGCGACCCGGCTGCCCTACTCGCTCTGGATCCTGGTGCGCTCCGAGGCCCTTCATCTGGTCTCATTTAAAAAGAAAAAGAGAGAGAGAAGCCTTTTCCAGCTAATGGTGCTGAGCCTTCTCAGTGGGAGGGCAACAACGCTGTGATTAAGAAATCATATTGCCGCACGTATTATTAGATCTGTTTGCAGTCCGTCACGTCGGGATGACACCAATTGAACGCTAAGCCTCCAGGTGTGACACCTTTTTACCGCCCAGGGGATTTTGAGCAGGCGAATGTGGGCCAATCCCTGATTAAGACACGCGGGCTCATCAACCTACACACTGCTGCTTTAATCCCCGTCACTTTCATTACCTGGAGTTGTTAGCGGCTGGCGCTCGGGGCTTGCTAACGGGCCGGCGGAAATACCAGCAGACATCGTGCCACTGAGCTTTTCTCGGTCATTAAATCACCAACATGGATGAAAATTAAAATAGTAGAATAAACTCACATGGGCTGGAGGGTGGGAGGGGAGGGGTTTGGCGGTGGAGCATGATTTTAATGTGTCTAACGCGAAAAAAAATCACAAGCAGAGGTCATTAAATTGATGCCAAACAGGGCGCGGGCTTTACGAGTTACATTTTTTTGTGGTTCAGGCCTGAAATATGCAGCAGAAAACATCTATAAATGATATCAGCTGCAGTTGCTGCCGCCTGACTGGATGCAAAAGAGATGGAGACCAGCTTGATATCAACAAAGTGTTTTTCTCAGTCACAATAACGGTGCGTTCCCCCCCCCCCCACCTTCCCCACCATAACTGGCGTGAAGTCACTGTCTTGGGGTGGAGCGCTCTTGGCTGAACAGAAGGGCCACTGACACAGATTCAAGATGGAAGGAGGTCAGTCGGAAATAGAGCAGAAGCAACAAGAGCGCGCAGTCGGTAGAAATCCCTTCCAGCTCCGTGCAGCTGGAGATGCAGATCCTCCAGAAGAAAAAAAAAACATGAGGAGAAAACATCCTCCGACCTCCATTAAGAGACGAACCCAGATGAACCGGGTGAGTTCAACGTGACTCCGTGCGTTAAAAGATGTTCTTCGCCACATTAAAAGTCGATCTTTTTAGTTCTTTACGCACGAGCGGGAACAGACCCCAACATGAAGTCCTGGGCCTGCTTGGCAACAAGCTCCTCGCAGCAAATGTGTATTAAATATGAAGTCAGCTAATGTAAACCCACTATAAATTCCTTCCCCACAGAGAAGGAAACAGACGGAGTGGAGTACATCTTGAAATATTAAAAAAAAAAAAAAAAAAATCCAGAGGCTAAATGGGCCTGGTACTTTCCAGCCCACTCAAAAATGCACAATATGCAAAAAAAAAAACAAACAAAAAAAACGAAGCTGGAATCCTAATTTGGAGCGAGTCTGGCTGTAAACACTGTGTAGATACTCTGAGGAAACATGAACAGAACAACAGCGGCGTGTGAAGAGCTCAGCGTTGTTCATCATTTACTGACTTTCGCTGGAACTGAAGGTCAGTTTAGAGCCTTTTCCAGTTTATCTGCTAATGTTTCCGGCTTCCAAGATGTGAGGATTCGCTGCATTTATTTGACTTAAGTGACGATAAACAGAATATTTTTTTTTTATCTTTTAAGGAGGAAGGTCGGACGAAATGAGACATCCAAACATTCTCAATAATTTGAGGGGCCAATGCCAAAAACAATATCAGGAAGTAAAACTATTAGAGATATCAACACATTTTCTTGCAGTGATCCCTCAGTTGTCTTCATAAAACACTTTGACAAAGATATATAACAGAAGCAGAAGTTTTTACACTTTACACATAATAATTTAATAGTTATAAAGGATCCAAAGCGTGTTTTCTGGCATCGTAATTACAGAAAAAAGGTTTCATATCTTCACATATCATGAAGCTCGTACCAATAAATCTGTGACAGACCAACTGATTTATCCGTCTGGCTCTAGTGAAGCCCATCTTTCACTGTTTTCTCACACTTTATAGTGAGTCTTATGTCTTTGTTACATCTTAGGGGTCAAGTTCAAATAGTAGTCAACAAAAATAAAAGATTCCAGAGTTAATCAGAAAATACCAGCGCTCAGCGATTCAACGATTTACAACAAAAGACAGAAAATCAGGTTGTTATGAAAGTTTGGTTCCCTGAATCTGTTCCGAGTGAACCCTCTTCTCAAACAAATCAATATAGGATCTCTGGAAAAACTAAAGAAAACAAACCCAACAATCTCTGACGCTGTCGGGGTGACCTTTGCACCGAGCACACAGATAGATCTCCGGGAGAGGAATCATTGATCCTGCTTCTCCTCCCGCTGACCTCAGATCGATTATTGGACTAATTGTTCAATCACATAAAAGTGGATCATAACTCCATGTTCTTTGTGATTTTGCCTACATTTACCATATTCTACATCAGAAACACCGCTGCTTGTATTCTCCCTCCACTTTTTCACTTCACAAACAACCCCCTAACTTAATTTCTTATCATTTCCTCAAACTTCCACCGAACAGCTGTAGTTAATTCATTACACAGATTCTCTGCATTCCTCCGTATCAGCCCCCCCCCCCCCCCGGTCCCCCGGTCATCTGACTGTGTGTCACAAGTCCGTCCGTCCAGTCGTTCTCTCACAGTCGCTGCAGACTCTCTGGCAGCGAGCGCCACAGGTCACTGGCCTCGGAGTCCCCCGGCCCGTCGGGGGGCTCGCTGCACCGCTCAGTGACAAACACATCAGCATGAAGGCCGCCTCGCCTCGCCTCGCCCCCAGCTGTTCACATGGGAAGGGAGTAGAGGGCTCATCGTGGCTCTCTGCCTCCAGGCCATTCAGACGCAGAGGAAAAAAAAAAGAGTCTGTCTTTCAGCGGAAGCAAGAAGCTCTCTGGTCACAATAGTCACATTCTGCTGATGGACTGTTGGGACTCGGGGAACGGTCCAAGTGAGGACGCTGAGAATTCCCCCCGAAACTGTCCTCAGAGGATCTGCATAAATACAAGAGACCGTCACAGCCGAGGAGTCGCTCCTATGTGGAAACTCTGACATTTAAACAATGCATGAGTCCTAACTTTGAGATGTTTCCAAATGTTTCTGGCCTCGTAGATGTTCACAAAACCTTTTGGGCACGAAGAGCTGCTTGAAGTCAGTAATATGCTGCAGGTGCAGAAGAAAAAACACAACTATTACATATTTTAAAAGTATATATTGATGGCAGGCTGATACCCAACGATGAAACATGCAGCTTGAAGTGTTGATGAACTTTGCAGACACCAGCCGTGTTTTGAGCGTGGAATAATGACGTGAAGCATCGTGTCGTCAGAGGATGTAGACTATGTGGCTACGTCAGGCGTGGATGTGGAAGTAAACAGAGGGGAAAACAAACCAGGAGGACAAACTGCAGAGAGGCTCTTCAGGAAATACTTGTGTTGCGTGTCAGCAACGAAGAAATGCAACAAATTATGATGCAGACAGTGGAAACAGCTGGTCGGTCACGTGAGATGGATGTTCGCTGCGTCAGAGTTTATTCAGCAAATCTCTAATTCGCAAAAAGACAAAAACCACCTCAAGCAAGCACACAGATGTTTTTGCGAATTGGAGAAGACGTTTTTTACCGTGTTTCATGTAAAACACAGCTCCTGTTACCAAACTGCTTTAAAACAAAAGGGGTAAAAGTTCAAGTCTTAACATGCCCACTTCTGATGAACGACAACAGAACAGTCTGGTCCCCAACACGTCCCTCGTCATTCTCCTCCAACAGCAAGTGTGACCTCGAGTTAACTCGTCAGTGGGAGAGAAAAAAAAAAAACTGCTCAAATGTTTTCCTGCAAACGTTGTGCAGGAGCAAACACAAACACACGGGTTCCTGCGGCCGCGTAATCATCACACGCCACTTTCTCAGAGCAGATGTTGGAGAGCGTCGCTGGCTGCAAGTCTCACATCTGTGCGAGTCGGCGTCTCCGTGGAGACCAAAACACAGAACGCACACAGTTTGTTCGAGGGATGTTTTTTTTTGTTTTTTTTTTTTCTCGAGGGCTCTGAGCCGGACCGGTGATTCATCGTGTTGTTGGGAAAGCGCTTAAACAGCACATTTTCGAGGGCAGAAGAAGAACCCGACCGTCCGCCGTGTCCCGTCTACGGTTCAAGCTGCAGCGAACAGATAAGAGGAGGCCTGAAACACGTGAGCGATAAAGCGCCCGCGTCTGATTTCCCGCGTGATCAAACACGTGTAGAAAAGCGGAGCATCGATGCCAATCCTAACAGCGAGAAGTCTTGATTTTCCAGCGTTCTGGCCTTGTTGCTTCCTTCCCGTCATCCACCTCCAGGGCTGTTACGTAACCCCGCCGCCGCGCCGCTTTTAGCCCCACAAAGGAGCCGTTTGAACACTCTCTGAAAAACACTGTTACAGGCTTCAGTGGCCGCAGGAACATGCGTTTACCTCGCCTCTTTCAAGCGTCTCTTCCAGTCATTTAAGCATCCCGGGCGGCGGATAAAAGAGTCTTAACATAAACCGGAGGAGAGCTCACAATAACGGAAAGTGGAGCACGTAAGAGAGGGTGAGAAAAAAAAAAAAAAGATCTGTACAGTGTGTGGAGGAGGAGGAGGAGGAGGAATATTTTCATTCCACATCCACAAGAGATAACTTCCAACTATTTGAGAAAAAAAAAATTTAAAAAGAAACAAGAGAGGCGCCTCAGAGCTCCAAATAAAAGAGGCGGGTGAGTGTTTAGCATGCAGCCTGTCTCGCTGCTTAGCATATGAAACGAGGACGGAGACGGTTCGTGCAAATAACCTTCAGTCAGCGCTTCCTGAGATGTGACTCCCTCCGTCCCAGATGGCAGTCATTAAAAGGTGCCGCTGCCAAGTGTGGAAGTCTTTGATTTTGGGAGCAGAGATTTTTATCTCCGGGAGCCAACACAAGTGCACTGTTGGAAAGTCACCGAGTGGATTCATTCTCTTTTTTGTTTTTTGTTTTTTTCAGGGAAGTTTACTTGAGGATTTTCCTCTTTTTTTTTTTGCTACGTTATACTTCAACACCACAGTACTTTTAACCTCGCTGCACCGAACTGACAGCTGCAGATACTTTTCAGATGAAGATTTTTACATAAATACACATGATTTTATTAAAACACAGAGCTCTGTTTCAGATGTCGGAGTTGTTAGAAGGTTTTTTCCAAAGCAAAGATGAGAGAAAAATCCAAAATATGAATTTAAATTTTGGCTTCCTTCCTTCATTAATCATCTCATGACCCCCTCAAATTTATCTTGTGGCCCTTCGGAGGGTCTGGAACCAGATGTTGGGAACCTCTGGAATTAACCTAACTGAGGATAAAGTAGCTCAAACTCACTCAACATGATAAAGATATTTTCTCTGCATCCTTACACCACATGCACACTTTCCTTTAGCTATTTAGTTAGATATTGTGTCAGTTCATCAAAGAATAAAAACTGCCAAGAGCACAAAATGTGACAAAACGACGACACAAACCAAACTTCAGCAGAAAAACATTAAGAAATAGGAAAATAATAGAGTCTACAGTTTACAGAGATCCTCATTTTTCTGCCTCTTTCATTCAAAGTCTTGAATAAAACATTAAATGCTGAACTTTTACTTGTGCTGGACAAACTTTACAGAGTTGTTTTTATACTTTTAGCTGCATAAAGAATCCTGCACAACTCAGCAAGTGTAAAACACCTCCTCCTCCTCCTCCTCCTCCTCCTCCTCCTCCTCCTCCTCCTCACAGCCGGAGGAGCCTCTGGACTCTCCGGGAGCAGAGAGACCAGGTTCAGATGTGGGTGTAGAAAAATTCCTGCCTTTATTTATGTAACCTCTGGTGAACGGTGGTCAGGAGCTTTGGCACAGGCTGTGTGGGGAAACCTTCAGTTTCCTCCGATCCAACGATCAGTTTCACTGTTTGAACCAGAACTGACACACGAATCGATGAACCATCAGTCAGCTGACAGAAAACGGATCAGCAGCTGTTTTCAGGCAAAAAAAAGCCACAAATCATTTAGTTTAAGCTTCTCAATACTGTGTTTCTTTGTCTTAACTCATCTTAATGTTCAAAGGTGAAGAAGTCAACTTTGCATTTAGCAAATTCTGACGGACGTTTTCACTATTTTCTCACATTTAATCGACTGAAAATGATTAAATGAGAAAGAAACAAACAGATGATAACGAGTAATCTTAAAATTCAAGGCTGAGCTTTATCATTAATGGACTTTCAGATGAATCATCTTCAACAAATAATTAACATTTGCTTGACTGAACCTTCAATCAGTGTGGTGCTTAAAGTCTGATGTCAACAAAGTTAACTAGTTTTCTTGAGCCTGAACAAAATATCGCAGGTTTGATCTCAGATTTCTCAGTACTGACGTATGTTTTGGCCGATATGCACCAATAAGAGACTGTTTTTAATGAGCTAATAATGCAGAAAATTGATGATTGGAGTGATTTATAGTAATTTAATCCCCAGTTAAGTTGACTGTTTCAGTGTAGTGATGTCACTTTAGACAATAAAGGTTTTTATCCGTTACAGGTCTTTGTCATAAGTGTCCGATCCGAGGGATCATAATCGAAAATGTGAGTTGTTATATCGGATATTTTTACTCCCTAATATCAGTGCAGCCCACAAAAATCAAGCGGCACAACAGAAAACTTCACAATAAAACTCCACTTCCTGTACAGCACCACATGGGAGGACATGGATCCCTGCAATCATCCATATGAGTCAAACCACACAGGAATTATTCCATCATATTTTTAAAAAATGTGATGAAATAAACTTCACAAATGGCACTTAAACGATTAATCTGACAGATACCGGATGTCTAGGGCTGATGTTGACACCGATATTAGGGGTGAAAACATTCAGATATCAACTCGTAACAGCTGATATTCTTAGATACAAAGAATTTATATGAATGAACATTTTTTGAAAGTTTCCCTTGGACCACATGTGGTAATCAAAGGCTTCACTGGGAAATTAATAATCATAAAGAGTCTGTAAAGACAAAAAACAATGTCACATATCAGCACATATCAGACAACACACGCCCAATATCATAGTCCAGTATTGACCCGTATTATCAGTTGACCGGTATATCATTCTGGATCACTTTCATGACTAATCGATTGATCATTCGGTCAATTTTTCAGATGAAACAAGACGCTTGAAGGCATCAGCTTGTTCTTTAAGATCCTGGAGGGGGATTCCTCACGTCTCCTGACATTTTACAGCCGAGATGGTGAACCGATTGATTAATCCAGTCGATGCAGTGTAGTGAGGAGTTAAATCATGACTGGTGTCTCAGTGTGATCAGCTCCTAATCAATAGATACTGATGTGATCAGATCTGTATCAGCTGCTGAGAGGAAACATAACGTGAGGACCAACCAAGATAAGACTTTGATCTGAGCACGTGACAGCTCATCATCAGGCCAACTGTAAGATCCAGACACACACTGATCTGATCAGGGTATCGATCCCAGCAGAGATTTTGGTTGTTTTGTTGTTTGTTTGTTTTTCAAAGTGCAACGTGTCGCGGTTCGGGTCCAACACGCTGCATCACAACACAGCAGGACACGTTCGCATAATGTGTCCCCCCCCACCACCACCACCACCACCACCACCACCACCGCCTCTTCAGGCTTTGAACGCAACTCAAATCTGATGTGAGACGTGACGCGTTCACCAGCAGGACATGAGTTCCATGTTCTTCTTACCTGAAGCGGGGCGAATCTTTGATACATTCTTCAAAATCCACCGTCATCTTGGGCCGGAGTCAAGTTTTAGTTTTTTTCTGATTAAAACACGGATTTCATGTCCCGGGTTTAAAAAAAAAAAAAAAAAAAGGAGAGAAAGAAAGAAAAAGAGAAGCGAGATGGAAGTATCCGACTCAGAGATCCTCGTCCCTCCGGCTCCGGCTCCTCCTGCAGCAGCAGCGGCTCGCTCCCTCACTCAGCTCCGCTCTGACGCTCCGGAGCCGCCGCACTCTGTACTGGAGCCCCCGTGCTGCCTTCAGGTGCCTCCCGCCATGCTCGGAATTTTAAGCTGCCACGTCTGACATGTAGCTTGTGACGCACCATATTGAATTTCTTCGCATAAGAGGGGCTGCAACTCACAATTGTATACATTATCATCATATTTTTAGGATTGATCACCTCTTGTTTGGTCTTATGACATTTTTTTTATGAAAGAAAAAAGTTGATGCAATTTTTTAGAGCCCAAAGTGACGTCGTTAAAGCTGCTATTTGTAAGAAAAGTTGATTTTTGAGTCAGTATTTGTTGGGAGTGAGACTCAAAAATCAACTTTTCTTACAAATAGCACCTTTAAATAGCTCGTTTTGTTTAAATCATTAATTTAATATCCCAAATAGCTACAAATCTTCACATTTAAGAAAAGACAAAACCAGCAAATGTTTGACATTCTTGCTTGATAAATGACTGAAACTATTCATCAGTCATCAAAAAATATTTTATTTAACATAGTAATCAATAAAATGGTCAATGGTGAAAAGAGGAGAATAAAAACATTTTCTAAAGAAGTACTTTACTCAAATGCAGTTAGGTACCGGTACGACTGCAATTCAGAAGGAAGTCGTATTAGTTTTTACTTTACTACATTTATTTGACTATGAAGATTAAGATTTTTACATCCACAACATAACTTGAATGTTCACAACATGCCGCATTTGATCAATGGATCTGCAAAGGTTTAATTTAATTTTACAGCCAGTGGTGATAATCACATACTTCAGCCAACATGAAGTAGAATAATCACGATGTAAAAATACTCTGTTACAAGCAAAAGCAATGCACTAAATATTTTAGTTGTGTCAAAGTACAAACGTCAGTTCGGTCCAATTTGAATCCATGTTTTACTTGAAATGGAAAATTTGGAGATTAACTGTTTTCAAGCTGTCAAAATCACAGTCATCTTAGATTTCTATGAACTTGTAGAAGACTTGTTGTATTTTGTAAGAAGCTATTCATCTTTACAGGACGTCTGTACAGCCGGCACACTTCATCCGAGCTCGAATACAACGAATACATCAAGTATTTGAATGTTAAACCATTATCTAAACTGCAGATGTCAAATAAATGTATCTCAGGATTGTAAATGTACACCTACTTGATTTATTTCCACTGTAGCGGTCACAGCAAACTCCACGTGTAAATTTTTTGGCACACGACTAACATTTCCGACGGCGCTTGAATGCAACACACGCTCAGCCCTCTGCATGAGAACGCGTAGAGCGCTGACGTCACGCTGCAACTCATTTGAATGAATACAACCTGATTCTCCGGTACAGTAACGTCACACAGGTTTGTTGGCCCACATGGACAAACAGACATTTATCACTGATTTCTGTTGAAACAGCAACAAATAAAACATTTATGTGAAAAATAAAATGTGCTGATGATCACAATCACTCCTCAGAGACTAAAGAGACATTTTTTCTTAATTGTGCCTGATGATTAACAGCTTTACATTCATCAGATCAGTGTAAAGAAGGTCTTTTATGAGCTCAATGAATAAGCAAACGCCCCCAGTAGCGTCAGTCGCTGCTCTCAGGTCAGTGATGCTCCCTGCAGCCTCTCATCTGTTTCACACCTCTGGTACAGTTTGTTCTCCGTGTCAGATCAGCATGTTTGTACCGCTGTGAAATCTATTCAGTGTACAAGCGTGACTCTGTGAGACTAATTGCTCGATACTGAGCCGCTCTCCGTGCACCTTCAACACATTTCCCGGGTCGCCGTATCTGCCTTTGCTTTCCCATGCAGCTGTTTAAACGAGGGTATCTTAAGTGAATCCATTTTCTCCCGGCAAGGCTATTATTAATTCACAGGAAATGGGGGAAAGCTTGGAAGGAAAGAGCGCCTGCTTGGGGATTTCACTGCAGGTTTTTCATAGAGAGCCATTGTTCCCTCTCCTGTCCCGGCTTTTAAAAAAAAAAAAGACTGTGGCTCGGGCCATGAATGGAGATGATCTCATCCATTCTCTTGGCTTGAATATCACCATCAGCGACTGAATCTCAGAGGAAAGTTTCAGACCGTGTCCGATCTGATGCAGTCATGGCGATGTCGGTCAGGTGGTCCTCCTCTTTGGATCCAGACTTCATTGGATGGATTGCCATGAAGTGATGTACAAATATTCATGTCTCCCAGGTGAATCCAGATGTTTCCAGCTGTCTGAGGTGATCCCAGTATTCTTCCTCCTCCAGCACAAACATGAGGTTGACATTTGTAGCTCTGAGTGAAACATCTGCTAGTTCATAGGCTGCCATGAAATTTGGACCAGACATTCGTGCTCCTCTCTGAATGAATTGCGCTCACTCTGCTGAGCCGGTGCTATTCATCTGTTGCCGTGAGGAGTCTGCATGTTCTCCGGGAACTCTGACCAAAAACACGCACAAAGTTAGTTATTCTAAACTGTGCATAGGTGTGAATGTGAGCGTGGAAGGTTGCTCGTCCGCTATTTGTCAGCCCTGTAATGAACTGGTGACTTATCCAGGGCGTACCCCGCCATTCAATCCCACACAGCCCTCCCCCGACCCTGAAAAGGATAAGCTGTCACCGACAATGGATGGATAGCAAGTGGTTTTCTCAGTGGATAAGAACTTGTTGCTCTTCTCTTAAGTAAAGCCACAGCGAGTTTGATTTCCCAGCTGGCTCTCCTACTGTTGATCTGATTGGTTTGGAGGAATCACCTCACCACACAAGTACCTGCTCCTTTTCCAAAAGCTGTATTAATTAGCTGTACTAATTAGCACCAGCTATCGGTTGTTAGCATACTGACTGAACACCATCGTGCCAGGATTGTCAGTGTGAACATGCTAAGATTAGCATTTAGCTCAAAGCGCTGCTGTGTGGTTGTGCAGCCTCACAGAGCTGCTAGCGTGGATGTAGACCAGGGTTTGTATTTTTCAGCCACATTTAAATATTTGAAATAATAAATAAACTATCACCGCGACCTGGAGGTGATCAAACGACGCTTAACCCGGGTGCTCCAACAGTACGGCAGCTCTGTTTTATCTTCCTCTCGCGAAAAATGTCCTTCACTGCTGTGGGGGCTAAAATAACAGTTCCTCAGTCTTTTGATGCCCACCATCATCCCACCGTCCCCCCTCCTCGCTCCCTCTTCGCCTCGTCCCCAGCTCCTTTTACTAATCTGAGATCAAAGCAGCCACTGCTTCTTTATGAAACTGTCGAGTCAGCAGTCGGCTGATCTGAAAGTGCACACTGCTGGAGAAAGTTAGGAGCCGACTTGACTTCATCGCAGCATGATCACATGTACAGACATCTATCTCGTCCTTTAGCATGAAATGTAGATATACTCCTCTAATGCCATCATCAATGATCAGTTCAGTTTTTTTTTTTTTTGATCCAGTACTTTGTGGACTAACTGCAGGCTCAGGTGTGTTAATAATTGCAGGTTTGTGCTAATAAGCAAATGTTGACTAAGATGGTGAACATGGCAGATATTACATGTGCTAAACATCGGCAATCACTGCGCCGAAAGGAATCGTCCCTGCATTACAACAACACTAACCTCCACACAGAGCCTGGCTAGCTGTGTGCCCCCTGTGTCCAGTCTTTATGCTAAGCTAAGCTAGCCTGCTGCTGGCTCTTGCTTCATACTCAGCAGATGGATATTACACTGGTCTCTCTCTACTCGTTTAAATGTCAGCGAGAAAGCAAATTCATGTCTTCCCCAAGATGTCAAACACTTCCTTTGAGATTTGCGAGTGCCTCTGGGGCAGGTTGTGGGTCACACGCCGGACAGAATTGGGTCCTTGTCGGCAAGATGATTTACAGTGAATAGCTATGATATCACTTAATGGACTGCCTGTGATCCATCTCCCGCTGGTGTTGTTTCCAATGTGGCATCTGACAGCAGCGGCGATGAGGCTTTTCTGCCTTTGTGCAGGGGAAAAAAGAACGGACTGGAAGAGGGAGCTGTCGACTCCCATTTTTTTGCTCCCATCAGAGGCCCTGGCACGGCAGACACAAGCACCACTGCAGCGTGGAATCACTGGGAGAGATGTGTGGGTCTCTGGGAGGGTGACCTACTTTTTTTCTGCTCCCCTCTTTGGTCTGCTGGAGAGAGCTGCGAGTTGCGCTGCTGAGCACGCGGCTCGTAACGTTATCCCTCCTGACTGCAGGTGCAGGGCTCCTACAAGTCACCGCCAAATGAAGCATGTGTGCAGGATGCTGCGAGAATGTTCTCTATTATGCATGCATGTGTCTTCTCAGCACCGACGCACTCCAAAAATGTGTTCTGGAGTCGATGTTAAATTCATTTAGTCTCACCCGTAGGACTGCTGCGCTCACTCTGGTGGTAATGTGTATGTGGGGGAGATGTATAGAGACAAACTGGCATTATCGTTGTAAATGTTGGATTTCATTTTACAGGCAGTTATGTGCCATGAGCCAGCCCTGGCAAAGAAATATTTTGGCTCTTAGGTCCCCAAAACTCTATACATTTTCATCTGTACAGTTTGGTTAATGCTGGGACTAGACAAAACAGATATAATGCATTAATTAGAGGAGTCAAATTCTAATAATTGGAGTAGAAGTAAGTTCCCAACCTCGGACCACCACAAAGAGTCACGAGAGAAATCTGAGTGGTTGTTAAAGTAAAATAGAACAAAATAAAATTCTGCTACACCAAACAGTTTACATTTTTGGACTTTGCTCTAATCCTCTCCTGTTTGAACACCTCTAAAACATTAAAATAAAACAAAGTCCCACTCAGAACCTTTGGGAACCACCAAACTAAAGGACGCCGCATGTTGTGAGAATAATTCTCCTCTTAAATAAATCATATTCTCGTTCTGTGTACTGGGTCACGACCAGAAGCCCTTGACACATGACCTCACTGAGTTTAAAACTCCCCATTAATGAAAGCTGTTTATAGTCGTGCTGTGCAGTCACTGCTGACTTATTTAGCAGCCCTGGAAACGCACATTAGCCTGTGAAGCTAATGTCTCAACCAGAGAGCCTCTCTGCCTCAGCAGGTCTGAGCGACACGACCTGCAGCATCAGCACTGTGTTGCTGCCGCTGCAGAGAAATAACTTACCTACAACTAACCAGAGAAAGATGTCTTTCTTTCTGAGCGATGAGATCATAAACACTCCAGTATGATCTGATATGAGCTGGAGCCAGTAGGCAGTCAGGTTAGTTTGACATATTGACGAGAAACAAGAGGAAGCAGGTGGTCAGTTTTTTTTTAATTTCGGGTTATTTTGGTCATCATTTGTAATTCTATATTTTAGTGGGCTATACATCAAAAAATCCCAACAGAAGCAATTGTTAGCTACGCTAATCGTGTCCCGTCTCTACTGACGTTCATTGCATGACAGAAGTTGTCATTTTCAAGTCAGAATTCCTGACTTCCAATCGAAATGAGTTACGCTGTGTCCACTCAAGGAAACGTGGATGCCTGCAGCAAAATGTGTGTTTGTATGGTGCGTCACAAAGAACTGCAGCCGCTTAATTAACATTAGGGAACTTAAAATCAGATGGGAGGAGTCGGATCGTTTCTCATGCTCGCAAAGACTTTTATCGTGCATCGATTAAACAAATCGAAATGAAAACAAAAACTATAAAATTGTTGTTACAGCATGTTTCGCATCACAAACATGACATGAAGTCAAAAGTGATGAAAAGGTCATTTTTCGTGTGCTGCTGTACTGATGTCATGTATGTTTATATCAGTGATGTCAGGCTTTTGCAGATCTTGCCAAGTTTCTGACTTGGATTTCCAACTTGGATGACAGATGTAGCTTCATGACAGACAGCATAGCTTCATATTTAGTGTACAGCTGTGAAAGTGGTATTAAAGACTAAGTATATCATTCCTAAAGTGTCAAACTATTCCTTGTAAGTCTTATTTTAAACAGTCTTTTCATCGGGTGAGGAAAACACATACAGGTCCTTCAGGCATGGAAGAAGAAATGCCCCACAAGTTCAGTATTTATGAATGAAACCTGGTTTCAGTCACTCATTAGCGCATCACTTAGCCTGTCAATCTTCAAGAACGCTCCTTACTACTAAACAGACTTTCTCTGGAGCTGCGAGTCATTAGAAGTTTTGACCTTGGCTCCATTGTGTGTTAATCGTGTTAGCGTAAGCCTAATTGCTTAAGGAGTCACAGACCTCACAGCCTAAAGCTCCTTCGGCGCTGGCCCGGCTCCTGATCCACTGGAAGGCTCATCAAACGGCGGCAGTATGTTCTTCCCGTCAACTGATTCCTACGAGAGAGAACGTGACAGGATCCCATAAAGAGTTGATAGGGTGAGTACCGGGTCAGAGTCTGAGCCGCTGGAAGAGACACAAAGAAAAGTACTTTTCAGGAAGCCTGTTCCACCACGTCAGCTTAAATAGTATCAAATATTCAGATGCCAAAAAGCACTCCAGATCCTTCCTCCCAAGTGTGGAGGATGGCAGAGTTCAATGAATGAAACAAAGGGTCATGTGGGGTCGCAGGGTCGACGGGGAAAAAGTAAAGTTTATCTCGTCGCAGTAGTAAAGCAGCTGAGCTCTTCAGAAAAATAAATTATTCGGCTGAAGCTGTATCAACAAAAGAGACTCCTTCCCAGCTCGTCAAACACCGACGCTTCGGGATCGTTGGCCGGGTCGACTGCCAGTCCAAAGAAACTGACGAGTTGGGAATGAGACTCAAAAATAATTTTTCTTTTGAAGAAACTGTCTGAGATTTTGGCGTATTTATCGTCATGTCTCGATTTGGACATGACTACTGATGCCAGTCTCATGTCTGTTCATTAGATTTGAAACTGAAGCCAGGAAACAATTAGCTTAGCTTAGCATAAAGACTGGAAGTAGGAGGAAACAGAACCGACCAGCACCTGGTACTTTTTTTGTACGTTTTGAGCACTGCTGTAATGGCGTTTTTTTAGATCACACTACCTTGCTCAGCATGGACCCGCCCTACTCTGCTTCTGATTGGTTACATCCAGCCTGTTAAGTTATGCTCAGGTGCAACTCTCACCAAAGATTGAACAGAAGCATTAGTTAACCTCTTTAATGAAGAAAAACACCTTCTGTCCTCCAATAAGCAATTTAGAGTCTCCTAATTTAAATGCAACAGGCTGAAAAATTCCTTTATACATCAGTGTATCCTGTTGATAAACCAAAAACTGGTGTGCTGCTAACTAATATCTACAATCTGAGAATATAATGTGATATATTTTATCACCACGATTGTCTGATGTGCTTTGAAAGTCTTTAAATACGTGTACATGTGTAACTATTTCTGTGCGAACCCTAATTAAAATGTAGAACTGCTAATAATTAAAAAGACAGTTGGGATTATTAACAATGCATGTAGCCGCTCCCCAGTGACTGATTGTGTAAGTCTAGATAAACCAACAATAAGGTGCTGCTAGTGCTTCTCTAGCGTACGCCGGGTTTTTAAACACCTCGCAGTGTCTCCGTTTGGACATTTTGTTCATCTCAACAGTTCTGCTCAGCAAACATGTCGGGCCAATGAAGGTGAACGTTTGTTTTTTTTCTGCGCTCATTGTTTTGGGGGGAAAGTAGGGCAAGATGAGCTGCAGGCTTGTTAAGTGCCCGCCCACCGAATCACACACACACACACACACACACACACACACACACACACACACACACAGATGAATCAACATGGTTACATATGAGCTCTAATAATTTTACAGTAATGTCACAGGGATCACATCAAGCAGATGTGAGGTCGCAGCCGAGCACGCTATTTTAACGATGTCCTGACCTCATGTTAGTCTTTTTTTTCCCTCTCATCTCTCAGAAACTGATTTAAACTGAGCGTCTGCTCCAACGCGCCATGCCTCTTGACATCAAAGGATGTGCTTAATATCATGAGGACCAGAAGCAACAGATCAGAGCGTGTCTGACTGAGGCAGCCTCCTCTCGGGGAACGGCTGGACCGGATACTCTGGAGCCGCTGAGGCTGGTGTTGCTAGGCGATGGGGCTCAGGGATGCTGAGGGAGGCGGGGATGAGGGGATCCTGCAGACAAGCCAATCTCACACACCCTGTTTGCCTTGCATACTTGTTTTTGGAGGAGGGTCTGCCTCCTGCATCTCCCTACATCATCGTACCTGAACTAAATTAACTGTGATCCATGCTGATGTTACAGGATACTTTGGATTAAGACAAAAGACACATGATCGTCTACAATCTAATTTTTAGTCATGCTAGCGGCTGGATGGCAGTGTCGGTCTGACAGTTCACCACTTTGGTCCAGACTTGAATACCTCCCCAACTTTTTGATGAACTGCCATGAAATCTAGTACAGATATTCATAATCCCCAGAAGATGAATCCTACTGACTTTGGCGTCTCTCTGACTTTTCCTTATACATCACCATGAGGTTGACGTCTTTGTTTTTTTATGAAATATCTCTACAACTAAGGGATGGAATTTAACTCAGATATTCAGGGTACCCAGAGGATGAACCACTCAAACTTTGCTCCTGAATTACCCCCAATCTTTATAGTGCCACTATGAGGTTGATGTTTGTAGCTTTAAGTAAAACATCTCTACTGGGGTTGACTGGATTGCCATGAAGTTTTGTACAGATATTCATGATCCCCAGAGGATGACTTTTAAGAACTTTGGCAATTTCTAAACTTTCTTGTCGCGTCATCGTCAGAACAAACTTCACTGGTTTTATTGTTTGAGCCTGACATTTGCAATAATTGTGTGAGTGAACAGTCTTTACTATTGGATGGCAAAGAAATTTGGTACCGACATTCATGGTCCTCCAGGATGAACTGCTGTAATTAGCTGTAATTTTCACCTTTAGCTCAAAGCATCACTGCCCCTCAGTATACAGCTGTAGACTCTTTCTCAGAAATGATGAAACACATGGCAGACTGGAGGTGGATTACTTTGAGAAAACTCATCTTGCGCAACAGCTTATTGAGTTTACGTCAAAATGTGAAAAATTGAATCTACTTTTAAAGGCCAATTGAACAATAAGTGGCTGAGGAGGTGCAGCAGGTCATCCATTACTCATAGTCATTGGCCGTGGTGAGCCACAATGTTCCTTCATTTACATGAAGATACACACACACACACAGTCACACACACAGTCACACACACACACACACATACATACAGGCTCAATCACACCTACAACATTCCTGAGCTGTGAATTACTCACTACAGCTCTAAATGTGTTAATATGACACTGACAATCCAAAATACCTGCGTAACTCACTCCAGTTAGAGAAGCGTTTACTAAAAATAAGAGTGAACTCTTGACCACTTGAAAGATTTGTGTCTGCAGTGGAAGCTTATGGTCTAAATAATATAGAAAGTGTTAGAAAGTCATACAGAGAGACAGACTAAGATGTGTTTTCATGGGAATTATTGAAATTAAGTAAAGTATAGAACAATGTCGACCATAAAACATTCAACAACAGTTTTTACAAAGGACAAAGAACAACATCAGTGTAAAAACAAACAATAAAACAGCAGCAGACAGACTGTTCCCTTACATGCGTTCATGGCTGGAGAGCAACACGATGCTGCCACCATGTGGTCGTTTCTGACACATGCACCTTCATTTCCGGAGGGCCAGATGAGAACATGTGTCTACCTCTCTGCCAGGAGATGGCACTGTTGTTTGTAAAAAGGTTTCAGAGGACACTTAGGTGTACAGATATAGGTTCTTATTTCCTGTCACAACAAGACCTGAGACTGATGAGACTCAGCTGCTACAGTGGAGCCGACATCATTAACAAGGAGAGAAAGAAAAACACTCTCAACGAGTTTATGCTCATTAACTGCTGGATGGATGAAACACGCAGACGCAGCTTCACTGTCAGATCCTTGTCACGTATTCACTAATGATCACTTACATCAGTTATGTATAAAGTCCCTGTGATGTTTTCCAGTCAAACATGCTCTGTCACTTTGCTCAGTGAATTATATAAATGTTGATGAATTGCAGATAAACTGGACTTTGGTCCAGATAGTCTGCCTGAAGTGAAGTTCAGTGTCAACAGCCAAAGAGGTTTAATGAGGACTTATAAAGCATTTGTTTATAACATTGATGAAATAATAAATTATAATTTTTCCTAAAGTGTCGAGATTGTGCTTAAATTGTGGATGTGGACAAGAAATTACCAATATTGTTAAGGTATTTACCACAAGGAAGTGTCCAGACGTCCAATTTTAAATTGAGGATATGTGTCAGAGAAGTTGTTTTTGCACGTCCTGCAGCTGTAAGGCCGAATGTTTACAGGGAACCAAATACTTCAAGTACAAAGACGATCACTGACCATCACAACCTTTTAATGCATGTTGTGGAAGCTGTCTGCTGTGACATTTATTAGACAGTAACTATACGTCTACTTCTTGTCGTCAGGAACTTAAGTTGCACGTTTTCTTCTTTTTCTTGTCTTCAACCCTGTGAATGACACATAAATGTATAATGTCAAATATCAGAGAATGACTCTTAAAGCTTCAGGGACATGATGTGACAGCTGGTAACTTACTGACTGAAGCACTGCTGGTGTCACTGTGATGAGGATGTGCAGCTGCTTCACCTGATGCGACTGCGGGCTTCGATGCCCTTAACAGGTACTTAGGTACATGCTGAGAAAGTAGAGCAAAGATTGTGTCAGTGATCGGTGGCTTGATAACCTTCAGTCAGTACTGTAAGTACTGTATGTGCCTCAACGCCTACTCCGGTCAACAGCATTAGTCACTGTGAGCCATTTAAAGCCGCAACTCTACCACCTGCAAAGAAGTACTTAGAGCCCAGAGGAGGCTTGGTACAACATTCGGCAAAGATAAACAGGAAAGCAAAGGCTTGAGCCACAGAGCAGGTCGTCCAGTTTGAATCCCCAGCTCCCCCAGCTGCATGTCAACGTGTCCTTGAGCAAGATACCGAACCCCAAACTGCTCCTGATGAGGTCTGAATAAAACAAATCTTCAGCAGCAGCAGCAGAAACCCACTAAGACAAAACCCAAAAGGGGGCCAAGATGCTTGTTTCAGACTGTAACCACTAACACGAGCAGCTGCCCCAGTATTTTTGCATCAGCGCCAACAGTGCACATTCAAGAAAAGCAAAGCAGGAAATGTGGTTCAATGCCACAGCAACACCCTGACAGTGATAAGTTGGTGTGGCACATAACCTGTGGAACAAATGAAACCAGTCTCTGATAATTTTCTCTCGCTCCACTTACTTTTTTGCATTTTTCACGTTATCTAAATGAATAATGTTCATGGGGAAAGTTAACGTTAAGCATACATTAAATCTTTACGCCTCACGTTTTCCGTATTTAGCTTTTTGATAAGACACACAGAGTTCACATACTTTCTCATATTTCAAACTGTTCAGTGTAAAATTAGGAATTGCGATTACTGCTTTGGCTTTATCTCAGTGTACACATGGCATATTTGATCTATTTTAGGGGATTATAATGAAGAAACCTGAGTAAAGTTACTGGTTGCTGCTATTTGTAAAAGTGCACAGAGTCTGTTTTTTGTTTTTTTGTGATACAGTGATATCTGTTCATCTCTGGTAGCCCAGGGGACAGTTCAGTAGCTCTTGCATCTGTTTCTGAAGATCTCAAGTCCTCAAAGAATGAAACCATTTTGCTGAATAACATATTGTACTCATCTGTCTGTGTGTGACGTTGAACGTACCCAGGAGGTCGGGGGCCGAGGATCAGGATCGCCGCTGGCTCGGCTCTGGATCCTCTGGCTGTGGCGTCGTTCAGTGGAGCGGCCGGGGCGACTCATGGTGGAGGGTCGGAGGCGACTGCTGGTAGATGCAGTTTCATCCACCTCAGCGAGGAGGTCTGTTAGTTCTCCATCACTGATCTCCTCCTCCAGCACGAAGCTGTCTTCACAGGGACGATTTGACATAATGAAAACCACATTTTCTAACAGTAATCTATCAAAATCTCATTATTTACATCCAAAAATGTGTTTTAATGTTTAATCGTCATTGAGCTATTAGAGCCTCATTTAGTGTGAGAATGTAGTTAACTACGCAGCTTTACCTGTTTGTTGAGGTATGATCGCACACTCAGGACAAACCCAGTCACCTTCAGGGCCTGTGTTTAATGGTGGTGTCAAGCAGTCCATGTGATGCCTGGAACATAAAACACAACCCCAGTTCTGTGATTGAATCCCTTTTAAGACCCAATTAAGACCACGTGAAGTTATAGTCATGACAAATTACGCTGAAACAACACCACCAGATAAAAACCTGAGAGTGTATTGTCGTGCCGTACCCTGAATCACACCGTGTACACACTAGCAGCCGGTGCCTTCGGTCGCTGCGCCCACATTCCTCACAGATAACAGCACTGCTGCCCTCCTCCTCCTCCTCTTCATCGTCATCCTTTTTCGGCGTCTTCACTCTGATCTGCAGCACCACAAACAGTTTAGCCTCAAACAGGGACGTGTTTCCACATAATGTCACAGCAGATTAAGATGCATCACGCTTCCTTCAGCACACTGCAAATAGTCACCGTTTTTTGAATGTCCCCTCCGGGACACCATCTCTGATGGATGAAGGCAAAACTGATCCGATCCACTGGGCAGGTGTTGGCTGTCTGAAATGAGTGTTGTGCAATTTGATTCACATTTACTTCATATACAATAACAGGCCCTGTAATGTACTACAAGGTTATATTCTTCAGATTACTTATGTTAAACTTCTTAAGACAAACTAAAGCCACATAAACAGGTAATTCTTAGCAGGAAGGTTGTTTTGGCCTTCTGTATGCACGTGAATGGTGTTTCAGGTAACTGAAAACAGAGCTTTTGGAAAACCCCTGTCAGAGTGAAGATATGCAGAAGTGCCATTTTCAGTGTTTATGTGCAGACATGAAAACTGTGGGTTTTTTGGCTTGTCTCCTTTGTTTCGCAGGCTTCTGATTGGCCAACATGGCCGGCCGGTAGCGGTTATATCACCACCTGTTGCCTTGGCATGTGCTCGACAGCCTGCGTTGATGCCAAATATATATATATATTTTTTAAACCAGCGGAGAAAAAAAAAACGCGCATTTTACAAATACCCATGAATGTGTAGACTAGGCCTTAAACCAACAAAATATTCTATTTCTAATTATATAAATCAACCGCAGCGATCTTCACATTTGGGTTGCTGCTGCAATTTTATTGATATAGCTCATAATCACAGTCACATTGCCGCAGTGGGCTTTATAATTTGTACAGTGAACATTCTCTGTCCTTAGACCCTAAACCCATGTAAGGAAAATCTTCCTGATAGAAAAAAAACTCTTAATAGCATTTTTGCTGGATGAAAAAAAAACCTTGAGAATAATTTAGTTAACTGGTTTATCATTCAGCTCTTATCACTTATGCATTTTAAAATACATATGATAAAGTTCACATGCCACTATGTTTTCCTTAAAACTGCGAGCCATTAAAGTGGCGTTTTACAACATAAACTAACTAGATAATGATGCATGTCAACATATACACTAATTTTTGTGTTTATTGTAATTACTTTTCATTCATTGCATTGTTGTTTATTCTTTATTTTGAATTATTTTAATATACCCATTTTAATAAATCCATTTTTGTCATTAATATCATGTTTTTCTTATCAATCACTTATAAAACACTTTGAGATGCATTTTGTCTTGTTTGAAAGGTGAAAAATGAAAGGGGTCAATAAAGTTTGATTGATCTTGCAAACATCTGACTACCAAAGTGGGATTTTCAGACCTTTTTAACAGCAATTTAAATAAGTATGTGGCTTTAACTATCTCTTGCTAACTGGATTGACATATATTGAGTGGCAGGTGAGGTGTGTGTTTACCTGGGACCACTGAAGAATACATTCAAGACAAAAGACGTGCTGACAGTTCTCCACAGAGGCCACTGCTTGTTTCTCAAAGGGACTCAGGCAGATGTAGCATTTATCTAAATCTGACATTAAATCTGCCACAGTGGGCTTATCCATATTTTAATATTCCTGTTTGTTCGGATCCGATTATTTAAAAAACCTGACCTAAAGCTAACATACGTAACTCAGTGTTGATATGTCGGAGCTTCCTGTGAGCTGTAAACTTACGCGCTGATATTGACGACAGTTAGCCTAGCTAGCTAGCTTAGCGTTAGCTAGTCGGTAACTACTTAAGCTAACTGTCATGAAGCCGAGAAAACGGTCTTGAATTACTCAATACAGTCAAACGGTACTAAGCTGAATACGTATCAGCACAACCTTAAAGTTATCGAGTGTAAAAGCGTGTATCACATTAAACACTTATAATCCCCACGTTAGCTAAAACTTGTAAATAGCTAACTAACTATGCTAGCTACTACTTTCGTGTTCCGCGCTATACGGAAAACTTCCGGTCGGATCCTGTCAGAACAAAAGCATCAATTCAAAACATCAAATTACACTATTAAAAATAAATCAGAGATATTGTGATGTTGAACATATATTCACCCAAACCTCAACCCGAACTTAATTTGCGTGGTGTAAAGTGAGTCATATTCAAATCAACAAAACTTTACTTTATTTGAATTTATGCACAACTACAATATCATCTGACATGATGAAGTCTTGCTTCACTCCCTAATTGTGAGGTCCTGTCTTGGGTTAGGGTCCAGTAACAAGATACGAATTGTATAGTCTTTAGTGAATAGTTTCAGCCCATACATGGTGCACATCCCAAAATATTTCAATTACCACAGCAAACCTGGTGTCATGAATTATTCCACCTTATACCGTTCATAATGCACAGAGAATATAAAGGCTGAGGAGGCAACAGGGGCCCAGCAGCTGATCTCAAAGAGTTTAATGTGGCTTTGAACAGTGTAGACAGGAGTCTGCCTTCACACAGAGAGGAGCTCATGTCGCTATATTATCCTTTCAACAAGGGTTAAGACAGCCAGGAGATAAAGATCTTATGTGCACAAGTTAAAACCCCGTCTGCACAAGATATGGCTCCAAAAAAACAAAACAAAAATAAAAAACCTTGCATGAAAATGTGCTAAAAACCAGACACTCCTTAAACTTTTCATTTAGCTCTGCATACCCATGAAAACTGGGTAATCATGCAAAAGTCACAAGAGTCACAAGACGCATGTTTGACCTGCTCGAGCAAACATACAGAAAATTAAATCCACTCCTCATAAAGATTATGTAACCTGCTGGAGATGTAGAGAAGATGAGTGTTAGCTGGTGGCCATTTGGCCCAAATACATTACAATTCTCTAAAAAAAAAAAAAATCCCTTTAAATTTACTGTTCATATTAAACTTGAGCACCTCTTTTTCAGGACAGACACATTTATGACATTGACTTCCTTGTTTGCACACTTCTTAGAGAAACATTTTGTAATTTGGTTTCTGTTTTTGTGTGACTGTTTCTTCTGAAGTAAAAATAAATACATAAAAATGAATACGTTCATCATAGATTTTATTATACTGCAGTGGCTGGGTGATAAACCTAGACATTATGCATCGTCTCATGCACGGTTTCCTGACACCCCCCCACCCCATCTCTACACCTACAGTACACTGAAACAGGAAATTAAGAGTCTTGAACAAAGAGCAGCGTATATATACACACTCACTGTAGTCTGAGAGGAGCTGCACCACGAGGAGCCTCAACACAACACAGCTTTCATCTGATGCGCTCTCAGCATGCGGTGTAGTTTTTACATGTGGAGATCAGACAGAAGAGTCTCTAATTAACTTGGTGAGTGTGCTTTTTTCTTTACAAAATGGATTCATTAATTTTAACATTAGACAAATATAAATACAATGTGTTTGAAAGGTTGTAATTCCCCTAAAATGCGGTGAGAACCTCTTGATATTATACAACTGATTTAATGCTCAGGATTTAAATCTTTTAGCTCAAGTAAACAGGAAGTAAATTAAATAAACAGAAATGTTTAATGTCTCACGAAAGCTACCAGAAGTTTAACTTTCTTTGTTACTGTTGCAGTTTAGTGGTTTGGTGTTTTTCCGCCTTTTGTGTTTCACTTCACCCTCTTTCAGAATAATGTAGTCAGCTCCTAGAACAAAAACAATCTGTTAAAAAAAAAGCGAAATAAAAACAGTTTTTAAAGTCAGTACAACGTTAGTTTCCAGCGCTGTGTGAAACTGGAGGTGGAAAAACTCTGAGTGGAAACATGTTTTTGTTGCTACAGAGGAACCTGAAGCCTGCCATGCAGCAGCGCTTATGAGAATCAGCCTACGCCGCGGGACTTTCACTCAACTACACCGACAACACTTCAATCTGCAATGATGAACACGATAAACTGCACCATCCCTTCTGAAGAGTATCAGTTCTACCTTTTCCCGGCAGTCTACATCTTTGCTTTAGTTGTGGGTCTGCCATTAAACCTGGCTGCCCTCTTCGCCTTCACATTCAGGGCCACCACACGCACGGCCTTCAGTGTCTACATCAGCAACCTGGCTCTGGCGGACATTGTCATCCTCTGCACTTTACCCTTTAAGATCCACTACCACCTCCACGCAAACAACTGGATATTTGGGGACGTTGCCTGCCGTGTCACTGGGATCCTCTTCTTCTCCAACATCTACATGAGCATCTGTTTCATGACTTGTATCTGTGTGGACCGCTACATGGCCACCGTACACCCGCACACCTATCTGAGGATGCGCAGCCCCTGGTGCTCCTTCATCGTATGTGCGCTGCTCTGGGTTGCAGTTGGAGTGGCTATACTGGTCTTCATCCTCATGGGACCTCTGGAGACAAACGAAGACAAACCAGGAAGCCACAGATGCTTTGAGAACTTCGCCAAGAACGAGTGGAGCTCGCGCTTGGCGGCTTACAGCTTCATCTGCCTGACCTTCGGCTCCCTGCTGCCCTCCCTGATCATCCTGGTGTGTTACCCTGTGGCTGCACGGCGAATTTCCAAGATACAGACAAAAATGGCCAGAAAAGCTGTGAGGGTCATCTGCACCATCCTGGCGATAACGCTGCTCTGCTTCCTGCCCAACCATGTCGTCTATCTGCTCCACCTCCTTTGCCGCATGGACATCATCCAGAGCTGCTCCGCTGCCAACGCCATCTACCACGCCAGGCGGGTCACGATGGCACTCGTCATCCTCAACACATGCCTGGACCCGGTGCTTTACTACATTACCACCAGCCACTTTAACTGGAAGAGCTTGAGGATGACATGGCTGTGGGGAAGGATCAGGAGGACCAGGGGGATTTATACCATCACAGTGACATGAGTGAACAGCACGTCTACTTGTAAATACAGCTCTGTGTGTACGCTTCACTGTTTTTGTTAAGCCAGTACTGCAAAAATTAAACTTTTCTACAAATGTGTTTATTCAAATGGAATTTGTACATGAAAATAAAGGGAGAAATCAGAATTTGAACAACTTGTTTTTGTTGTGCAGTTCAGTCTATAAATGAACAGCAATGTCACCAAAGTACATTTAGAAAAAGGGGCAGTTAAAGGATCGATATCCCAGCAGTTCATGAAGCAAAAATGTTGACGTTGACAGGTAATTATTTGGAATTATTTGCAGTGGGCAGCGGTTATCAGCCTCCACAGATCCAGGTTGAAAAAATGAGTCCTGTTTTTCAAGTGTTCATTTTGGGGACAAAAGACATTTCAGCAAAGTCCAGACGGAAGCCCCTTTTTCAGCAGATTTGAAAGGAAGCTCCCCAGGTCCTCGTCCTGACAAAGAAAACCAAAACAAAATTTTTAAAAAGAGGCACTGATAGAAACTACAAAGCATCATATTTTCTCTTGAACACAGGTTAACACAAACACAAAAGTGGCATCAGCACAAAGAAGAACTGGAGAGGACTGAGGCAGTATCTATTAGTTACTGAATATCACGTCTCAGTTCCCCAATTGTCTAAACAATGAGGCAGCTGTTACTTTCGGCCCCGTTGCTTTTGCATTTCTGAGGGAATAACTGATTCACTTGAACAATTTTCACCCCACTGAAGAAAAAAAAATATCTGATGATTCAAATATCATTGAAAAATGCCATTGTGGTGAGGTTTTTCTTTGAATCATCAGTTTTTTATCACTATTACTCATTTTCATCAACCTGTGACCCCTCGAACCCAGGCTGGTAACCACAGATATTTACCATGTCACAGCTGTTAACATCTGATCATGTTCAATTTGTCCGAAGATTGTAAAGGTTTCTCAATCCAAAGGCAACTTCTTCTGACTGCATGTTTTGTTTTAGTAACATTTCACAACATCAAATCCCTTAAAATGTTCATTCTATAATGACATAAAATACACAAGAAATCGTGAATGTTTCTACAAAAAAAATACAGCAAACAATCAATTTACACTTGTGACATTAATGTTTTCGTATTTTACATATACATGGTTTTTTCTGTATTTTTGTTCTATAATCCGTACAGTATTTTGCATTGTGTTTCACCGTGAATATGACTTGTATATTACAAATAAACCTTTGATTCCTTGACAATCATCTCACAGAATCTGCGTCTTCCTTCAACAGCTATTAAACATATAAAGACAAACAGGTTTTTGTTTTTTTTTTCTAGAATTTCGGATAGAAAAGTCATTAAACAATAAATGATTACATGTTCTGTCTTTTGTTGTCTCTCCCCTTTGTGCACAGAGCACATGTAGCCACATTAACCACTCTCTTTCCATTACGCAGTGACCAAGTTCAACAGTCAGGTTTCCCCACCTTCTACTTTCACCCGTATTTTCTCTTTCAAAGGCCCCACTATCACACTGTCCACCCACAAAAGATATTTTCACTTCATATGGCTGAGCAAACATCTCCCCAGGGCTTTGTGGGCATGTAAAAAGTTTCTCTAAAATCCCTCGAGTGGTGCGGTCTGACTGGATTTCACCAAACAGTGAGATGAGGGCACTCAGTAGAGTGCAGGGCATGTCTGGGGGCATGAGGGTGGAGAACACAGAGTGCAGGGCAGGCTGTGTATACATGAGAGTGGTAGAATGAAGGGGGAGTTATGCCAAAAACCTGATGGCCACGTGCGTTTACTGAAACACAAGATTCCAAACTGAAGCAGTTGTTAATCACTTGCAATCCCGACCAGATGGTTAAGAAGTGTCGGCAGTCAACAGGTTATCAAACAGAGCAGTCTATAAAAAAAGCCATGAGAGGTCCTCGAGCATACAGTCATATACGTGCAGGGTTAATTCTAGTGGTGTGCAAGATTAGCTGCAGACAGATACCTACAAACATGACCAAACGCACCATTGTCTGGGTGAGATACCGATGTGCTCGCGTGCTGTGGTGAGAAGTATCTGGGACAGCTTGGGCAGGACTTCCACAAGTAAATGATACATAAAACAGCTTCTTACCAAATACTTTATCATCGTGCATCTATACACCATTATTGTGGCCGAGATGCAGCCCTCTTTCGGTGACACTTGATCTATTCAATAGTGCAGTTTCGACAAATGAAATCAAGATGTTGTCAACTTCACTGTTTTTTTTTTCCAAACAGTACATTAATACGTTCTCTACCTGTTGGGGACTTGAAGTAAATATTGTGCTCTTCGTGGAGGTTCGACCACAGCCCACAGAGGGTTTTCCACATTACAGCTACATGCGCGATACTGCAAAATACATGCAGGATGTGCCGTGTTTTCATGTATTGTAAAAGAATGTAAACCGAACCCAGTAGGGAGCCGACAGAATTGCGTTTCTTCTTCCAGCCATGCAAGTAGCTTGCCATTGCATTCTGTGACATATTTTTGCATATAATATTTGTGACTATAATACCTAAATTCTTTCCTAAACAAATATCATTCATATTGTCCCAAGAAAAAGAAGTACAATTTGCCTACAGAGGGGCGGATTATACAGCTACTTTGCTTGACTATCTCAAAAAGCACCTTGAGGGCAAATAAACTCTTACTCACATAAACCTGAAAACAGAAGTTGGTGCAATTTGCAGATGAAGCAGAAGATTGTCAGCTTCATGGAAATTAGACCAAACACTGCGCTTATGGACATTTTTAAAACTGAAGATAAACTTCTTGACCTCGGAAGAACCTCACAGCTCCCTTTTCATATAATTGTTAAATGGCCTGTGGAAACTGTGGAGAGCTGTTAAGTATCTTGGTGGTTTTCTATGATCATATCTATAATTATCTAACAACTTTCTGGGCTCAGACCTCACCCACAGCACCAAAGTCGCTCTTGACAGAGTTTACAGTCATCTGGAAAAACACAAATATAAAAACAGACAAGGGGTCCGTTCTCATGCTTCTGCACCTCAGTACTGCATTTAACACATTTTACAGACGAAGGACGGAGTGGGACTGTCTGACAAAGTGTTGTATCAGTTTGAGTCACACCTGCACGACAGGAGTTTGACTCCAAAACAGTCACAACATTATATGGAGTTTCACAGGGGTCAATTCAAGGCCCGCTTTAGTTTGCATTTTATATTTTACACTTGGGAGACAAAATACAAAAACTTGATGTTTATTAAAATATTGTGTTGATAAACAACGATTGAACATGGCTGATCTCAGGCTTCTTACCAAGCTTAATCAACACCAGCAGATGAGTAGAAGAGAAGGGCAAAAGCGAAGTGACGCTTATCTTAAGTTCATAACTTTGCCTACGTTACATGGTGTTGCTTTAAGTTTCGACCTTCATGCACACACACTGCTGACTTTCTTCGTCAGCAGTATGTTTTATAAAATCACCTAAAAAAACCCCACATCTTCTCGACTTTTTTTCCCAACCGATTCAGCTTCCAGCTGCTCTTGGAGGAGGTTTATTGTTACTTATTGTAGCCAAGTGAAACGTGGTACCAAACATCACAGTGTCCACTAGTGACTTGAGGGCGCCTTTCTCTTGGACGGATAAAAAGATCAACGTAAAAAAAAAAAAAAAAGCTAAATTGTGCCACCAAATTGAATACTTCTTCTTCTATCAAAACAAAAGTGAGGAACCTTAGTGTCGACCTTAGCTGCTACAAACAAATAAACCGCTTTAAAATTTGCCTTGTATCACCTAAGAAATATATCAAAAATAAGAAGTTGCAAGAACTGGAGAGACCATACACTCTTTCATAAACTGTAAAATTGTTACGGTGCACTCTCTGGCCTTCCACAGAAAACTGTGTGACTGTTCAGTTATCTTAAAGAGTTGTTATTGTGTTTGTGTCTTGCTGCTAAAAAGAATTCCCTCCTGTGCAACAATAAAAGACCCGATTTGAAGTCAGAAACGGTGGAACGTGCGAGGCATTTTAAACAACCTGTTAGACGCCCGTTACGATTGAATCAGTGGAGCAGAGACACTGAAAATGTTTTTTGTTTTTTGTACCTGATAACTCCAGGAAAGCAGTAAGACCTTGGTGTTGGCGTCTTCAGCAGAGGAGGAGACTTTGATGACGATAGATTCCACCATGACTGTGCCATCGGGGAGGTGTTGGATGGTGTAACCTTTTAAAACGCTGAATCAAAGAAATGCAAAAGCAAGCGGTTACAAATTATGTAATCTCGGACGTCACAAAATGCACAGGAAATTAGTTTCAGTGCACAGAGGTGCTGAAGAAATGTGATACATGAGTTTCATCCAAAGATAAGGGAGAAAAAAAATGTAATTTTAATTCTCAAACAGAAATGACACAATGAAACAGTACACTGTATAGTATGTTACAAATAAACAAAACAGTGATGTGGTTTTAAAGGAAGAAGGATGAGTAGGTGGGTGATGCAGGTGAATTGTGAAATAATGCAGATTCCTAAGTAGATAAAGGAGATCCAGTAACTCTCGTCTCACCTCTTGAGGTGTGTGTAGATTCTGTGAAGTGTGTCGTTGTCGCTGTGAGGGTCCTGGAGCTGCACGCGGCAGGTGAAGCGTAACTGATGTTCGTTGAGGCCCAGCTCCTTCAGGGCCTGCTCCGACGACACCAGCTTCAGACTCTGTGCTCAGGAAAAAAGACAAAAAGGGGGCAAATCAACGACTGTCCATCTGTTGATAACTGAGCAAATCCATCTTTTGTGTGTGAACTTACGTTTTCTTTCATGATCAGAGTTCCATGCATGGCGCGAGGCTTTTTAGGATCAGGAAGAGGACCTTAAACACAACAAGGTATATAAATAAACATGAAAATAATTTAAAACACAAGTGAAGACATCAAACAAACAGTCTTATTCTAACTCCACAAAGCCTTATGGTCCAGATAGGGTTGCCAGATTTGTGTAAATGAGTCTCTAGTTAATGCAATTTAAAGCCCAAGTCAAGTCACTCCAACTCCTAGCAGATAAAGTATTAAAATATTATCTAATAATGATATTATTGGCAGTATAATAATGACTACTATATATAATTATATATATCTAGTATAATTATTGATTTTCAGTGAAATAAATGTGATCAAACAAAAATACCATTTAAACATTATTATTTTATGAATTTCATCTTCTAAAATTAACACAGATAAATCATTGAACTGATCAGGTCTCAAGGCTCATTAGTCTTCAACTAGCTGCGGCCCAAGTCATTCATTTTCTGTCAAGTCAGATTCTAGTCATCAAAAAAGTGACTTTAAGACAATTTAAGTCCGAATCACAATGACTCAGGTCCACATCTCTGTCTGGACGTGGTGGCAGCAATTTGTATGATACAATAGAAATGTAAAATATTCCAGGAGCAAAAATATTTTGCTGGATTCAACTAACATCAATCAACAGACATTACATCAAAACATTAAGCATACAGTGTTGGCTAACTTGTCATCATTGCTCAGACACGCCAACTTGGTTTCTTGGTAAAACTGCCCCCCCAAAATTCCCCCAAAATACAAATCAAGACGACAGGTTAATTTTTGAGAAAAACTAAAGCATAGCTGCGCAGTAATCTGACCAAACACTATGAACACTAGCTAAAACAACATCTCCAGTCCTCCAGCTTTTCTCGAGTCAATAAGGAGCTGCGCTCGTCGGGGTCATTATGTTATGGACATGATATATACAGTAAAGTACAATGCATGACATTTGTCATTGTGACAACTAATTCGGGTCGTGACATTTAGGTGGCACGGGGGAAGATTCCTGAAGCACGGTACAGAACAAACTTCAATCAAAAATCAGATGTCAAAATGTCACAACCAACAATATACTGGAAGTGAAAGTGTGTAGGCACCCCATACTTTACCAACAAGACATTTGGGCCCCTTCATTACGCCTTAGGGTGTGAACTAAACAGCAAATTCCCAAAGTTTCAAAACCGTCAGCAAAAAACCTACCTCCGAGCGCCATCTCCCTCTTGAGCAGGTTGAGTGAGATGTCCACCGGCACACTGGGGTTGGTTGTTACCGTCGCTGTCTCTCCGTTGGCTGGCATGTAGCAGTCGATGCCTGCCGTTAAAAAACAGAAACGTTCACTAGACTGCGAAGACCTTCTCCTCCTGTTGTTAACATACATTCACAGAACACTTACTCTTAATAAGTCTAACATTTCGGGATGAACAGTATGGATTTTTTCAGCCTATACAATACTGATATACTGATAATTAACTGACTCTCATGGTCAATACTGATAAAATAACTGATAACATGTGATAATTTATCTGTTCAATATATATCTTGCATCCCAACTTACATTAGTAGTGTGTGTTATACCATGTGTCTGTGCTGCTGATGTACTTACTGAACTCCTGTTCGATTTTGCCCTTGAGGAACTCCATTTTCACAGCCTCTCCGTGTACCAGCAGCATGTTTCGAGGCTCTGCCATCCGAATGAGCTGCATGATGCCCTTGGCATCTGCATGAGCACTGAAGGACATGTACTCCACCTGTAGCTTCACATCCAACTGTAAGAATCACAGAAATATGAGTCGATCGTTACACCAGCGTTGTTTTTGGGGGGGTTGATTTGTAAAGGCATAGATTGATAATTGAATAAATAAGTAATCGTATTGCTGCTGAGTCAGACGAAATGATGAATACCACTGTAAAATCTGGCAAGAATTAGCCATTCGAGAGCTGGCATGGGCCTGTCTAAACCTCTCTAATGGACATGTTATCACTTGTTTCTTTATCACAGTTTTAGAGACATGTGGATTACGTAACACTGCCTAGAAAATAAATAGTGCCATCTGGACAGTATATCAGTTATTGAACTTAAGGTGACAGTGAAGACGGTCTTACTGTTGCTCTCCCTTCCATCTCCAGTTTCCTCTGCCCGTTTAGAATCTTGTGACCGATTGTTCCTTGTACACAATACCCAGGCATGATCACCTGGAAAAGGCAGAACTAGCTGTTTAACAAGTATAGTCACTTTAAAAAAAAACAAACAAAACATCTTCCATTTCCTTCCATCTTCCACACTCACCATGTTCTTCTCGTTACCAGCCCACTTCTTGAAGATCTGCAAAGACTGACCAGCGTGCAGCATACCTGGTGTGGCAAACACCACCTGAACAAAAGTACATTGTTGTGGATCACTTACATTTTTTATGACACTTTTTATACACTTATGATGAAAAACTTAACTCACCATAGGACCAGGGTTGTCAGCGTAGGAGCGATCAAAGGGCTTGATGTGCTTGAATTCAAACATGTTTCTCTGTACAAAGGTTTTTCGAATCTTCTGGTTGGTCCATGTTATGAAAAGCTTGTAATAATGGTTTGCTTTCTCCGTCAGTCCCGTGGAGAAGTAGATGGGGGCCTTTAGGTTCATTCTCTCCCTGGGTGTGGAGAAGAGGTAATTAGTGCGTCTGTCCAGTGAGGCGCCACTTAATATGACAAAGTTCACACACCACCATTATTCTTTCAAAACGAAAATACAGCTATTTTAAGGAGCTAATTGTTGCCTTTTTGTATTATAATAATGTGCAATTACACCACATTATCATAATTATTATTATGTCACACTATTATATTTAACTGAAATGCAAAAAGTTATGAACCAGAAAAAACTGGCCTTTATTTAACATCACTTAGCTCAGGACTGATGATTATCTCCATGCATCACTGTCTTGGCCCTTTTATTTCTATTCTTTTACAGAGACCTGACCTTGTTCCCATGAATACAGATTCTTTTCAAAACAAACACTCTCCTCTGTGTTCTGGCCTCTTGTTCGCACACAAAAGGCATTTAAGCTCACTAGAACAGAGATTTTCTTCTGTGTATCATGAGGACATGTAGAATGGACTATTTTGGGAAATGATGACGGTCACCACCTCGTGTTTGCACATCTCGTTGTTTCTCATGTTTTATAAGGACCAATGTAAGTTTTTTGTAAGCAATGCTAGGACTTAATTTAAGTTTACAACATCTTCACTTTGGATAATTTCTTAAAATGTTCATTGGTGGTATCAATGTATTGTCAGCATACACTTTATCGCCACCTAGAGGCCCAACAAATCAAATTAAATAAGTCTTTTCTATAACGCAAAATCCCAGTCACATCGCCTCAGTGGGTTTTACAATGTGACGAGCCAGCGACATTCTGTCCTTAACACTTTGACTCGATTGAGGAAAAATTTCCCTGTACTCATGTATACAGAGAAAGTAAAAGAAGTAAAACAAAGATCCTGTGGAAAGATATCTGTTTAGAAAACATCTTTTACATGTAGACAAGGCCTCAATTACATTCACAAACCCACACTAAGAACAAAAAAGGCTTATATGCATTTTCTTCCAAAGGGTTTGTATGAAAAACTGAATAACAACTGTACCAAAATGTTTCCAGCAGGATGCAGAGCTCTTGTGCTCTTCCGAGGGCGAAAACAGGAATGAGAACCTAAAAAGGTGAAAGGAAATCATTCATCTTTAAAAAGGATACATTTCCTCTCCATGGCACTAAATTAAAAAGGGGAGAAGACAAAAACTTCCATCACAAAACATATTCGACTAACTTTAACTCTTACCTTTCCTCCTCTTTCTATGCTTTCATGCACTTTCTTCAGAAAGTCCCTCTCTCTGCATCTCTTTGAGTCACGGATGGTGGTGGCATATGTAGATTCTGAGATGAGGATGTCTGGGCGGCACTTATCGATCCATGCAGCACTGCAAATAACCAACACAAAGATAAGGATAAAGAGAGTGTTGTGCATGTGCATAAAAGTCAACACGATATGAATAAATACAGTAAAAGCCACTCACCCTAAATGTCTGTCAGGTGTCATGTTGTAGTCTCCCTGTATATGAAAAATACATTATTCTGAGATCTTGGCTATTGAAGTCAAACTCTGAGTCTGATACAGTGCAGACTTGTTATACTCACAGTGTAGACTACAGACTCTGATCCCACTTTGATGTGCACCATGGCAGCTCCCAGGACATGGCCTGCATAGTACGCCTTGATCTCCAGCTCATCATCCACCTGCAGGCAGCACAACAGAAACAGCTTGATTTGCCATCAAAAGAGACGAGCAGCTGCTGCAGAAATGATTAATATCTTGGCACATCAAAATTGATTTCAGCGTTGCACCTGGACAGTTTGGTGGAGGTTCAAAGGGACCACTTTCTTCATGCAGTCCTTGATCATCTGCGAGGTGAAGAAGTTGGTTTCTCCCTTTTTGTCAACGGTGATCTTCCGGAAGTCTTCCAGCAAAATGGGACAGATAGCCTTGGTGGGATGGGTCATGTAGATGGGGCCATCATAGCCCACCATCTCACTCATGAAGGGCAGAGCGCCACAGTGGTCCAAGTGGAAATGGCTGAAAGAGAAATAGCCGAGATAAAACGCAGGATTGTTGTATCTATTCTATATAGATATATATAAGTGAGAGGGAGATGACACTGTGTAAATACTAATAAACAAACCTGATGATCACACAGTCCAAAAACTCTGTCAGGCGACCATTTTGGGTTATGTAAGAAAAGTCTGGGAAACGTCTCTGCAAAGACAGTACATGATTTATACTGTAGATGATAAAAAACATATCAAACACACGATATGAGGTTTTCAAAAACAGGTTTTGAGTGCAACATAGTTTGATTGAAAATAAACCCCCATCTTCTAACAAAACTGCTGCAGGCACTTAGCTAAAGCCACTGGTGATGTAGTTAAAGGTGCAATTTGTAGGAACTGACCAGCTGGTGAATTTATACTCCAAACAAATAGGGACACAGCATAACACCAGAGAAACTGCTAACTGCTGCTGTTAGCTACTTAGTTCAGTTAGCTGTGCAGCTAGTAGCCCAGACTAGGAGGTCAGATCACCATGGAAGTGTTGGTCTTGTTTTTACTGCTAGCAAACAAGCTGTGGCAGGGGCTTACTGGTGACTGTGCCTACTTCAGTATATATCTGTGCAACACAACAAAAAGATGTATTTAACAAAACATCAAAACTGTCACTGTGATGTCATATTCTGATATTTTTAATGTTTTAAGCTGAATTTCTTAACTATTGCACCTTGAAAGACCATATAGGAGAGATTACACCTTGAAATGCAAGGACTGACTGACTTGATCATTGATTACTCTGTGTGACGTCCCTGAAATGTGGCAAAACATCACATTTTACTGTAACATGAAGCAGCAAATCTAGCAAACTAGAGAACATTTTTTATTTTTTTCGCAACTTAAAAACTTAACTTGAGTGATTGAATGGTGATAAAACAGTTGCTACTGTTTTCTATAGATTGACTAATTGATAGGTCCAGGCAATATGTTGATATTGTGTTGTTATCGTGACACATAGGACCACATTGTCTTATGCAACATCTACACACAGCTGGTGGTGGGATGCACCTTTAAAATTGTTTTGTGGACAGCCAATAAATACCCAGCCAAAACCATTTTTGCTCACTAAGTCTTATCTTAGCTCACACTCAGGTGTGCATAAAAATGATGGCTTCTGTTATCTGTTATTTTATCGGTATCAGCCACATCAGTCAGGTAATTATTGGTTATCGTATCGGCTGACATGAATCCATATCGTGCAACTCATCAACTTGTTGTTTTTTTCTGTTTAATGATAGATAAACTACTTTACTCACATCATCGTTATATCCCATGTGCATCCCACAGTCCAGCATTATGTTTTTGCCTCCGATAGAGACAAGGATGCAGCTGCGGCCGACATCCTGTCCAGCACCTTGGAGAGGGAAAAGTTGAGAGAAGGCTTAAAAAAAAACAGACAGTAAATGCATCTTAAGTTAGCTTCACCAGCTAACAACAGCTACTAACAGTAAAGGGTGATAGTTACAAACACATTCAGACCACCATGACAGATAATACACAAACTGTTGCTGTTAAAATAGAGTCAGACATATAGCGAGTAGTTAACGTAAAGTTACAGACGCATATATTTGTTGACGGAACTAGCATAACTGCTGCTAGCTAGCCGCTGTAACGGTACTCACCCAGTGGTGTTACTTTTATTTCAGGCATGTTTTCTCATCGGAACATCCGAGTTTTGAAGATAGCTGAAAACCAAGACGTCAGACGAGAAGGTCTGACTGCTCCCGGTGAATAACAGCTTGTTTACAGAGTAATGTCTATTGTTTAACTTGTGTACATGTGGGTCATAACAAGCAAACTACCGGCGGGTTTTCACTGTCAACACACCCGCCGGTAAACGTTAGAACTTCCTGTCCGCGTCTTCAAAATAAAACCACGTTGCAAGATTTTGGGGAAGTTGGGTGTTAAGAGATCATGGGAGAGTTTGTGTGAAGTTGTGCTTTTATATACACAGAGTAAGTATTTTACAGGTTGACTCAAGTGTTTTCAACATCAATATTTATTACCTTATTTAGTAGGTACTAGGACATCACACAGGGGTTTCTTTTCTTTTCTGTTTTTTTTTTTCATTTGAATGTTATTAAGAAAATCCAGCATGTTTTTTCTACCAGTTGCATTCATTCAGACATGGCATGCCACTTTGCTGTTGATTTGACAAGTCAGAATTGGTAAAGGAAAAAGAGAAAAAGAGTGTTTTTCAACTCATTACATTGAAATTTGAACTGCACATATATTCACAATTTCTTTCACTAATCTAATTGCATCCCTTGTAATGTCGAGAAGGCGTTGAAACATAATTTAGACCTTAATTTGAGGACATCATGAAGCAGAAATATAATGTTTTAAACTTTATTTTTGGAGTTTGGCAGAAAATTTTAGGGGGGAGGTTTCATTGAAGGGATTCTGGGGACTAAGGCCAAGTATTATTTCAAAAATAAATCTGCTTTGACTAATCAAAATAGTGGTTGCCCTGATTCAGTCAAACTAGCTACTGAACTCAGTATTCTTGACAAAACACTCATCTTCTTTTATTTTGAAGGCAACGTCACCAACTTCCTGTATGTACCGGTTCGAGTCTGCGCAGTAGAGGCGGATTAGACCAGGAAAGACCTGTCGATCTTTTGACACGAAGAGAGATGCTGGATTTTCTTTTCACGTCTAAGTTTTCTCGCAGGTAATGCGTCCTGTCTTTCATTCTTTACCTCCATACTTAAATCTGTCACCTCCTCCACTTTGCTGTTAGCCGTTAGCTACGTTTGTTCATTCATAATTGCCTTTTCTCGACAGCGCTACCTCATAGAAACAACCATGGCTGCCCCCGTGGCTTCAGAAGAGCAGAAATTCAGTTTACAGGAGGTGCTCGACACCTTCAAGTTGTGTTTGTCGGAGAATAAAGAAGTCTACCTTGAACACTACGTGGCAGGGTGGCGTGGCCTCGTAAAGTAAGTGATGTAAAGTCCAAATCTTGTGTGTGGCCTCTTCTGTGTGAACTTCCAGCAGGGTTGTAAATGTAAACACTACACCCAGATTCAACAGTGTTCAGAGTATAAGTTTAGTGCTAACAGATTGTTTTGTTTCCATATTTTCTAGGTTCCTGAACTGCTTGGGGAGTGTCTTTGGCTTCATTTCCAAGGATGCTGTCAACAAGATCAAGATCCTGGTCACCCACATGGAGGGTGAGAATGGGTCCCAGTATGTCACAGTCCAGTCAATGGTCAAATATGAACTGGACAACGAACTAGTGGACCTGACCAAGAGAGGCAACCACCCAGAGTCAGGCTGCCGTACTCTGCTGAGGCTCCACCGTGCTCTGAGGTGGCTGGAGCTCTTTCTGGAGCGCCTCCGTACCAGCAACGAGGACGGCAAGACCTCTGTCATGTGCTCAGAGTCTTACAACGAGTCTCTTGCCCAGTACCACCCCTGGATGGTCCGCAAGGCAGCAGGCATGGCTTTCTGCGTGCTCCCGGGGCGTCCAGCTTTCTTTGAAGTGATGAACGTAGGCCCTCCGGAGCAGGTCGTGGCCATGCTGGGGGAGGCACTGCCACTAATCTCTGATGTGTACCAGATCACAGAGGAACTTTATGCCCACCATAACATGCTCGACCTACCGTAGAGAGCGACAAGTGTTATTATTTGCTACTTTGTACACTGTATGAGTAAATATCTACGTGTTGTGCATTCACTGTGTTGTGTCAGCATCAAAACACTGAACTTAAACTTAAGTTACATTAACAGTGTTATATATGAGATTATATTGATGCATGATCATCTTAACTCTTTGTAGTGCATCTCCGAATGACCTTTTAAGTTCCGTTTTTGGTTTGTAGATTTACAAATTTATTTGTTGTTGATTTAAATCAGTGATGGGAATTACAGTACAGTGGGGCCCAGAAGTCTTTGCTTACTGCTGACAGCTGTTTGTTTTCAAACTACCAAATATTTGATGGTTTCGTGGTCACAAATGTCAGAAACTTGGTAATTTCTTAGTCTTACGTCAATGTAAATGGAATTGTTTGGGGGGTTGTGACTGTTGTGATCATTTACAACTTAGTCAATACTGAAAATATACTGATACTAATCATAATTTTATGTATGAAAGATATACAGCAGTTCCCAAAACACTTGGGATTAAAGAATTTCAACAATAAGATACAGAATCGTTTGTTGTTCAATGATCAGACCAAATACTTCATGTATTTGCTCAAGGCATGTTTTCTTTTTTGCTAACTTATGAAACAGAAAGCCTTTAGAAGTGGACTCAGGGTTGTTAACCCCACTGTATATGATCATTTAATTTATAAATGATGACGTATGCTGTGTAAGTCTTTATTCCAAGTGATTTGTGTATTGTTTTACAGGAATGTACTGTATGTACTATATATATCTTTTTATATATATATATATATTGCCATTAATTTAACTGAATTTATAAGCAGTGTAGCTTAATAAAACAAATGGGTGATGATTGTACATTTGTGTTTTCTTAGAGTTGACACCTGATTATTGATCTAAACATTTTGTCAAATGGCATTTAACCTGAGTTGATGAAGGGAACTTCTGATCCTGGTACCATTTTCAATTTTATGACCCACTGTTAGAGCTCAGTTTTGGCCAAATAATTGATATATCAATTCACCCATATTACTCTGCATAATAAGTACCTTTGGTGCTTTTTTACTTAAAAGTTATATATGAAATTAAATGAGTGTAAGTATTCAGTGACAATACTATATTTTTAGTATAAGTATAAGAGCTGAGTATTTCTTCCTGGGGTCTTTAAAATATCCCAAACAAAACAAATGTGTCATTTTCTACTGCAGACTTTGGTATAAAGTTATGTTTATGAGTGAATTCTCACAAATATATGTCTTAATATGAGACATGAAGCATAAGGTGTGAAGTATCAAGGTGATATAACAGTGTTAAATGTGCACTAGGTCATTCTGCTGGAGAAATATGAATCAGAAGAGAACAATCATTTTTTTAAGCTTAAATTAAATAAACAAACTGACTGAAATAACAACACAATTTTATACTGTTTAATTTGTTTATATTTGGCGGACCCTGCCACCCTTCTACTTTCTGATAGTGTCCTGGACTTAATTTACCTCTGAGAGCAGTTTGTTTATTCAGTCAAGGGGAAAAGTAAATATCTTAGATTTTATTTGCCTCATTAATGAAAATATTACAATTCTGGGTTTACGTTTCCTCTCTTAAATGAAATAGTGCCCCTTTAAATGTGTTTCTGGATCTGTTACAGAGGCCAGAACATCCCAGAACTAGTGTTAAATCTGATGAATCGAGCTGTAGTTGCGGACTCCACCCACCAGGGGTCGCCCCGCCCTCCATCCGCATGTCGTCATCAAGGCAACTGGACTGTCATGGCAACCACGGTGACGCTTTAAAGAGGCACTTCCTGCTGGAGCTGGTTGAAAACTTGCACAACGGCTCAAAAGTAATGTGAACAAACGGCTTTTTTTTAACGTTTTAAAGTGACATTTATCTTCCGTTGAACGAATCTCTTCTTCCATGTCGTGAAACAGCTTCTAGGAGGAGCAGTTTACACTCACATCACTTCTTCTTTCACTCTTTTTTTGTTTTTGTTTTTTTAAATTTGGGAAGATCAGACGCCAAGAAGCAACCGGGAGTCTTAACAGCTGCTCATCGATGCATTTAACAAGGCCGAAGTCCTCCAAGGGTCGAAGCAGACCCGCCCTGAACTCTGCAGGCGACGCAGGCGGCATCCAGAGGACACCCGTGTCTCCGGAGTCTCCTGTGCACCGCCGCAGGCCGGAAGGAGCCCTGCGCTCCCAGTCCCAGCCCATAATGTGGCAGACCGGCCAGCTGAGCCAGGATGAGGTCCTGCAGATGCTGCATCACACCCCTGCTGCTCCTCCACAGTCCCTGAACAAGTACAAGGTTCTTCCCTCCATAGAGAGGAGGCAGTCCGAGGTGAGGAGCCTGGACCATCAGATGTCTCAGCTCAGCCTGTCTCACGGGGCCATCCTGCAGCAGGGCTACAGGCACGACGAGCCAGATCTCCCCAGCAGCTCTGAGGAGGTGGACAGCAGACCCAAGACCCCTGGTCCAGCACCAGTGATGACCAAAGGTGCCACTGGGAGTTTGCTCCTTGCTATCCGGGCTCCATGTGGTGGGAGGTTCCAGCAGCACTTTGACCCCACAGACACTCTGCTGACAGTGAGGGCCAGTGCAGAGGTCAAGTTTGGAGCCAGGTATGGAGACGCTTGCATTGAGACCATGGATGTGCCACGCAGGACCTTCACAGACATGGATGTGACTTTGGCCCAGTGTGGCGTCGTGAACAGATCGGTGCTGTGCATCTCTCACAGTGACAGTGTGGTGGAGCACCAGTGAGCACACGTTTGTTTTCAGGTGAAGTCTGGCTTCAGGATGGGATATAAAGTCTCCCTGCATCCACAAATGTCTTAATGAGATTCTACACTCTGATGTTTTGCTTCACTGGGTAGAAAGATGATTATAAGGGGGTCACAATAAATCAAAAAGTGCAATATTCAAATTATAAGAAGTTATAATTTTTCTGTTAGAGGTAAAATGAGTCACAAACCAGCATGATAACAAGTGAATGTGGTGCTCTAGAGATGCCTGACTACAACACTTGTTCTTAAGATGTAGGTAAACATGGAGGTTTGGTGCAGATGGAAAGTCAGCTGAAGTTTCCTGCACAGCAAAACAGCGCTGCAACAGTCTCCTAAACGGCTGAAGTAGATGTCGACTTGCTTTAAAAGTCTCCAGAGACCCTGAGATGCCAAATGGATCTGAAAAAGACGTTGTTTACACCATTTTATAAAGCTGCTAAGCTAAAAGCATTTGTGCTCAGCCAGTCTGAAGGGCGTGCACAACCTCAAATGTGTATCGAGGATACTAATACCATCCATTTAAATCAAACAGATCTCGGGGGCTTTCAGAGATTATCGTTGTTGTTTTTTTTTTTGTAAAACAAGTCTCCATCTGCCTCAGTTGTTTAGGAGAATGCTGCACTGCTGTTTTGATGTGGAACTTAAGAAATGTTTTTGTGGACTAAGAAACTGAATTTCCATTTTTGGGTGAAGTTATCCTTCAAATCTAAAGCTCAAGTTTGTGCACATAAGACCTTAAAAAGTCATAAACACTTCAAACATCTCCAGGACATACACAGAGAATGTAGAGGAACTTTTGTATATATTAGATTTTTCAATAAAGGAGGAATTACAGAGCCCCTGAAGTTTTTGTGTGTTGTGCACACAATCAAAAGAATCTCTCAGGACTGTAAATCCTCAATAAGGAGCAGATATATCATATTTTTAAGAGTTTATTACTAATTAAACTGGTTGGAGAGTCATAATAGTCTCAAATAATTGTATTATTGATCTTTAGGTGTATTAACCTTTTTTGGGCAAGTTTTCAAGCGATAACTTGTTTTGTTGTACAACTCCACGGGTTCATTCAAATGTTTCCTTTCCTTTCTGGCTTCATGTAACCTCATTTAGTTTCTAAGCTTAGACTACACAACATTTTATTTAAAACAGCAGGTAATTAGCAAGTTAAGAGCTTTCATCGGCTGTTGCGTGAAGAAAAATCTGGTCGGGTTGCAGTCGTTAAAGAGTTTACTATCAGAGCATCATCAGATGCTGCTGACGAAAAACTGTTTCTAGTTCGTTTGTTGCCATTTTCAACATGTTCCTTTTTTTGGTTGATTTTTCTTGGATGCCATATTGAGTCTTTTTCAGAATGCTGACGTATATCACCAGGTTGTCAATAAAAAAGGTGAATTCATCACGCTGTACTTTTATGACTGCTTTCAAAACATGTTAACACAAGTACAGGCTTCTTTTTCCTCTTATTTTTTTTAATCATGTCTCAGGAAGTGAAGCTTAGGTGTATATCATAAAACCAAACTGGCCATCATCTTTGTTATTGGAAACACCTGTGCTTTTCCTTTCCATGTCTGAACACTTGCTGTGAAAAAGGCCCATTTAAAACACTTCACTCTGCTCTGGTTAAGTACTCCTTTTATATTTTCTCCAGCTGAATGCAGCCGGAAAATTACTGCTGGATGGTTGAGAGCCAAGTGTTCGTGATGAAAGCTCCAAGTGTGAATCTTACAACAGAAATCTAAAAAAACTGAAGTGCAGACGATTAAAAGCTTAAATGCACCCTGTCTTTCATACATATTGTATGTTCACTCAAATATATCATAATTGTGTTTAATAAATAGCTCTGAGGAACTAATGCATTCTTTTATATCACCTGATATAAAAATGGTCTAACATGAAAAGACGACCAAGAAGCTGTCGCACACAAAAAACAAACATTTCAACGGACATGCAACAGTATATTTTTTTTTTTTTATCCACACAAACACTGGGTAACACCTCCAGATTCACAGTCTGATAGAACAATCAAATTAAGTTATGAGGAAACTAATTGGCAGCTTCCACTCGGCTGAAACAGGCATTTATTCCTTAAAATGCTTCAAGTCACTCAAGGATATTATATCGGCACTCAAACTTGATCACGCCATGCAAACGTCTATAGATGAGACCTGATATCCCACCAAACCTACAATCCACTTCAGATAATCAAAAAAAATTAAATAACACACAACACCGCACACAATGTATAATTATCACCACCCATCTTAAATGCTGTTTTAACAGTCAGTGGTTGCTTTATAGTCTGCGAGACTGCTTTAAGGCTTAAGGTGACTTCAGTGACTAGTCAAATTAAATCTAAGTGTAAACTTTGGCACAAATCGCTGCCTTGAAATAACCTTGCATAGTTAACATCAGCATGCATCTCTCTTCTGTAAACAATAAAATGCAAACAATGAATGCTTGAAAGAACTCAAGTCACATTTGAGGTAACGTCTAACTGATTCGGTATCGATGTTGAGCATGTCGCAAAGCGTTCAGCTCTGCAGGAACTCAATTTCGTCAAGATTGCTCAGGTCGAGTTTCTTGATTCTCCTGTCTGTAAGACAAAGATAAAAAGTCATGTTAGGATCTTTAGATTTTCTATTTCACTTGAATAAAGTCATAGAAAATGAACCTACTGAAGTGCATCTCGATTTGGTTGATTATATCCATGCTGTGCTTGCTGTCGACCATGTTGACAGCAAATCCTCTTTTGCCAAAACGTCCTGTGCGGCCGATCCGGTGAAGGTATGTCTCATTGTCGGCATTCCCGTCCATGTCCATCGGGAGGTCAAAGTTGACCACCAGTGACACCTGTTCTACATCAATACCTGTAAACACCAGAACCACAAGTGGGTTAAGATGTTACTTTTTCACTCACCACCCAAAAAGTTGTTTCAATGTTTAAATCGGACTCAATCTTAAACCATTAAAATCTATGGTAGGGTGCTCTACACTTTAAGTCACATTTTTTATTCTAAGAAAAACCTATTGCTCAAATTTTGTTTTGTTGTGGACAAGCAACACTCACTCGAAGTATCGTGCCACCATAAATCAGGCTTTAATCTCTCACCTCTAGAGCACACATTCGTGGTCACGAGCACCTTCTCCTTGCCATTCCTGTAGCGTTCGATGACTGCCGCTCTCTGCTCCACCGTCATTTCCCCACTCAGCAAAGCCACCTGGTGGCCCTCTTTAATCAGGTTTGTGGTCAGCCAAGAAGCCATCTTGCGAGTCTAAAGAGGAAGTCTGACCTGAACTGAATTGCTCATTTACATAATTTTCCTGGAATGTAAAAATTCTTTATAAGATTTTTTTAAACAGCCTAAAAGGACATGACAACATTCTTTTGGTTTGACTTATAGGATGTGGTATTCTGGTAGTACTTCTCAACAAAATTCAAGACAAATTAACCACCACATTGAGCTTTAATCGAAAAACACTACTCAAATTTTAATCCAGTTGACCAAGAGCTACACAATTATTCTAGAAATATCTGATGTTGTAAAATCAAGCATCACCACTTCAGAACAAAGGAGAAAGTATCCACAACAAAGACTTGGCTTAGTGACCAAACAGGACTAAAAGGTACACTCTCTTCAAAAGGTTCACATATGGTCAGGGGCACTGACAGGACAATTAATCTATGATACTTATTTTTGATTGTGGTGGAAACTGAAGCACCTGGCAAGAAACCAGAGTAAACATGGAGAGCTCTCCAAACAGAAAGGTCCTGCCTTTGACCATCTTGCTGTGTGGCATCTGACAGATTACCAATAGGTGACTCACATGGCAGAAGATCATGGCCTGTGCGATGGTAAGGCAGCCATACAGGTCACAGAGTGCTGTGAACTTGTCCTCCTTCTCCTTACAGAGCACATAGAACTGCTTGATGGTGTCAAGCGTCTCCTCTTCGCGCTTCAGTCTGATGATGTTGGGATCAGGGACCACCTGCTCTGCAAACCTCCACACCGAGTCCTCGAAGGTCGCAGAGAACAGGAGCATCTGACAGTCCTTTGTGAGCATTCTGCGTTGGTGCAGAGAAAAGGAAGAGAAAGAAGTTGACTGACATGACAAAGAAAAATCCTTTTATTGTCATCATCATCACTGGGAGGTTTCTCTGACAGGAACTGAGGAAGAAAATACCCATCTGGAGTGATGTCTAGGAAGAGCCATTTTGTTATCCGCATATAAAAAGCGATTCCTGTCTGTCTCCTAAACCAGATACACATTTGCGTAACACCACTCACCAGCTCAGATCCTATCCGTGCCTGTTGGTTCACCAATTAACCTGTATACTCTGATTAAACACATCCATCAGTAAACTATTAAACAGGACTTGAATGATTTCTTCAACAGAACCCACCTATGGATACGTATGCTCTGGTCCCGATGACCTTGTGTGGCGATCATCACATCAGCCTCATCCAGCACAAACATACTAATCTTCTTGGGGTCGATGTGCCTGTACTTGGTGCACCAGTCGAGGACTGTGCCTGGTGTTCCAATGACAATCTGCTCCTGCAGCTTGGTGCCTCGTTCCACTAAACAGAACGAACATGAAATTCAGACAGAAATTCATGCAGTGACATAATCAACACCTGCTTCGTTATTACTTTAAATATCACTTTGCTATTAATTACATCAGATGTAATTACAATCTTACTTCTGTTGCCCCGAATTTGCCATTAATTCCATCAGATATAATTACAATCTTACTTCTGTTGCCCCGAATGGCGTAGGCCATTTTCACATCAGGACAAAATTTCCCCATTTGCTCGATGACTTGACCGATCTGCAGAGCGAGCTCATACGTTGGCACGATGCAAAGGCACTGAGAAGGCAAACAGTTTTTAATGGGGGAGTATATTTCAGCTTCTACAACTGCATGTGGACACCGGCTGGCCCGGCAGGTTACATGTCGTGCTTACCTGAGTCCACTTATTGGCTGTGTTTACATGGCTGAGCATGGCCAGAGAAAAAGCAGCAGTCTTACCGGTTCCAGACTGTGACTGGGCGATCAGATTCTGAGGTCTGGAGCCAGAGAAACACACACACACACACACACACACACACACACACACACACACACACACACACACACACACACAAACATAAAGTAAAACTACTGCAATGAGTTTTGGCATTAAATCAAAAATCAACACTTAAAAGTCCATTTTAGAGCTGAAATAATTGTCTTTCAGCAGAAGTTTGATCAGAAAATAAAACAGTTTTTCAAGTAAAACTGCTACCACTTTTTTTTTAAAAAGTGTTCCAACTACTCAGTTCACTGAATATTTTTTCTTTTTGGACTGTTGGTTGGGTCCTTTGCCCATTTATTTGATTCCAAATTAGATTTTGTATTTGTGCTTATTTTCTCATTATTGCCATCTCCAGACAAGTAAAATCATGAATATAATAACTATCATTATATTTACTACTACTAGTTACAGTCGTTTTACAAAGAATACCAAAATATTTTATGGTTCCAACGTCTCATGTGATTTACTGCTTGTCAGTTTTATCCTCCAGTTTTGGAATATTGATTAAACAAAGCAGGCAATTCGAAGAAATCTGAGGAAGTCAGATTTTGAAATTATTTTCTGACTTCTAATAGAATTTAACAGCTTACATGATTAATTTCATACTTCACATCATAATTTTACAACTGAATAATCCTTAAATAATTAGGTGCTGTTAATTCATATAATTCATGTTAAAAAAGAAAAAAGTTTCCGTCAAAATAGTGGCCCAACTAATTATTATTTTCATAATGCACTATTAAGGGGAATTTCCTTCTGATTAACTGAATAATCATTTAGTTTACAAATGTAGAAACACACAACCCTGTGGAAATAAATTCATTCTGTATCTCCTTGTCCTCTGTAGGATCAGAAATTAATCAGCCAGACTTTGTGCTCTGATGTATATTTTTTGTGTCTCATTACCTTGTAAAATGGAAATGTATGTTTATAGTCCTGTACAGTGGAACTGTGGTAATAACTGCATTGAGGAACGTGCCCATGCTTGATTCTCGGCTAATCAGCAGCTGATTATGGAAAAAAACACCTGTTGGCAATCAAGCACAGAGCGAATCTGATGAAGCAGCACGTGAAACACGTAGTTTGCTCCTTGTTGTTTATATTGTCAATTGTATCGTGCTGTGCAATTGAATATTGATGTTTTTGTCTCACTGTGGTTTTTCCTGAACCAGCTGCACCCAGGGGAGAAGCAACACTGTAACTTCAGTTTTTTTTTGAAGAAAAACACTTTCAATTTCAATGCATTTGATTGGAATTTGATTATTTTATTTTGCATTATTTAATTTGTGCAAAATTAAACTTGCCAGACATAGCAAGACGAAACGATGGAAACAGATGGAGAAGGGGATGCGAATTTGGAGAAAAGGCGCGTTAGTGTCTCGAATCTGAAGACACCCTGCAGCCCTCGTTCTGGATTATTTTGTTTTCTCAATTTCTTGCTCAGCTTGGAGCACAACCCAAATTATGGTATCTGAAGTCTTGGGAATGAGTCTCAACAATCAGCTATGTATTGTGGTGCGTTTATGACCAGCTCGGACAAATTCCACTAATCCTACCTTTAGGTTTAATAGTCTCTGATTTTTATAAATATGATTCCAGTCCAGTTAGCTTTGAACAGAAAGGTCTGGTGGAAATGTCTTTCAGAGGGTTTTTTTCCCCTCTGTGTACATTTTAGAGCCTGCACTTTATCACTTTTACTTGAGTAAAGAAGTTAAATTAGTACTTCCACTTTTACCAGAGCCACGTTAACATACAAGTATCTGTAATTCTGCTTGAGTAATGAATGTGTAAACTTTTGCAACCTTGGTTTATGAACCATATTGCCCACTCCTTGTCTGAGGTGATACTGACAAGTTGGTATGAATACTGCAAAATGCAAAAAAACATGAAATTTTAATGACATAAAAGCAGAAAAAGACCAACAAATCCATACCTTTGAGGAGCCCGAACTAGCAAATTGCTTGGTGTTTTTCTTTGATACATGATTTAGCTTTCAAATAGTAGATTAATTGATGATTTGACTTAACTTGTGTCATCTCTACTCTAAAAGAATAAACTTGCACTCACGGCTGTGCCAACATCATTGGCAAGGCATTCTCCTGGATTCTGGATGGTCTGTTGAAACCCATGTTGTACACACCCTTCAGCAGCTCAGGTTTCCTATTGATCATCATGTCAAAATAACAAGAATAGAGTGCATGAGGAGGATGAAGAAAAAAAACAAAAAAACACAGACATGTGCTCATCTGTCTGAGAAATCCCTGTCCAGACTCACAGCCTGAGCTCCTCGAAGGTCTTCACAGAATACAGGGGAGAGCTGGGGTCCCGCTGCAGGACCTCCACCTGGTTTCTGTTCCGCACCAGAGAGCGGCGAATGATTTTATTAAGCAGCGACTGCTCTGCGAGGTCCACCTTGTCGCCATCTTTTCTCCAGACTTCATTTTCACTGGTGTCCGGCGCTTGGTTCCCTGCATTTGAGGGACAAACCACACGCTCGTCAAAACTACACCATGACAGCTGAGCGGCAAAATCAGGAGAGCAGATGTGTTAATTAAACGAAAAGAAAAAAAAATACATGAGATTACCATTAACGTCTGACAGTTGGCTGCGCAGACCTCGAACTTTTTTGCTGTCGAACTAGTTAGAGAGAAACAAAGTTCATCAAATCATCAGCTGAAATAAACTGCGTGTGTGAAGTTAGCAAAGCCATATTGGAGGCACTGACGAGCAGGGCAGCTAGGTAGCATCGTCAGCTAACCTGCTAACGAACGATGAGTAAGATAGTTTGATGTAACTGTCGGGGCCGGTTGGTCCTTTTTATTAAAAAAAACAAAAAAACAACCCACCTGTGAAGATGAACTCGCTTCTTGGACATCCACGGCAACTGCCCACGAGTCCTTCGACATATTTACACATTAACTGGACTCTTTTTTTTGTTAGCGAGCCGAACAGCACTTTCATAAAAAAAAAGTTTGATGTCAGCGTGAACGATGTGCGTGAGAGCGCGAGGTGACGACGTGCCGTTGTCCTGACCTGGAACCAACGGCTACCCGCCGGACCACACCACCGATGCTGCTTTCACGAGCATCGGAATACAGCGCAACTTAAACACCGGTCTACCAAACAAAGTGGGATTGGAACCTACAAAAGGACTTTAACACTGCTACAACATAATCACAGCATGAGTTAGTGTAATATAAGCGTATCTTGCGTGACAAAACTGAAGGAAAAGTTCGAGGACATCCAGATTTACAGCGGATTAAACCGTTTTATAACTATTACATAGCTGCTATAATGTGTATGTCTTGTCTTTGTATGATGTGAGCTGTAATATCTTTTTTCTGCTCTTGTTATGTCTGTTTGGTGGTTTACACAACGATATATCAACCACCTAATGACAAGCAATCCTTTATTTTCGCGGTTTACGAGGAACACGTGAAAGCACCGACTATTCCCACCCTGTTTGTAGCAGTGAACCTGCTGACACACCCATCACACAGGACAGCTGCATGTTGACGAGGTATTTTACCAAGTATAACATTGTTTTTTTCTGAATTTGCTTTAGTATTACATACATCTTACTATATTTATATCATCTGATGGGTTTGTTTATCTAGTTTCCTCACAATAACTACTGTTTTAGCCTTGATGTGGCTCCATTTGCATGAGTTAAAAGTATTTTCAAGTTCATATTTGAGTTGATTTGTTGGTCTTTTTTTTCAAGTGTACCGGAAATTACTATGAATATATAGTGTATCATTAGCTTTATTTCACAGTGGAGCTGCAACTAATAATTATTCTTATTATCTATTATTACACTTATCGAAATGTTAATGTTTATGTTAGATGGTGGCCTAAGGCTGTTGATTAAACATTTAATTGTTTTGTCCATAATATATCAAAAGTAATAATGAAAAATGTCAACCAGAGCCTAAGGTGACATGTTCACATTGCGTGATTTGTTGACAAATGCTCCAAAACCTAAATATGTTTAATTTACTAAAATTAATTCATTACATTTTAAGATTTGAGGGTCTGAAATGGGGTTTCTGTATTGAGTCAATGACAATCCTTTTCAGCTCTTACACCCAGAGGATACATTTAGTGCCTGGCAATTGGAACAGAAATGTTTAATACTTCCAATTAGATGACTAATTGAGGTGTCAATCAAGTAAATAAAACACTGAATATTCTCTAGTTCCAGCTGTGCAAGGATTATAGTCTTATATTATTAATAACTGACTTTATTAGGGTTTTGGACTGTATGTTGTACAAAGCAAGCGACGTGATGATGATCATATATATTAATAAAGAAAATATATGATATATTTTAAAGAAAACAAATCTGCACATGAAAAATCTTTGGTCTCAGCCCTCCTTCGAGCCCTCCTAATTAAAGCCACTCAAGTGGAAATTAATATGTATTTGATTGTTGTGAGAGGGAAAGCGAGTGTGTTTGTGTGTGTGTGTGTGTGTGTGTGTGTCGTGCCGGTGTGTGACCATGTCTGAGAGGTTGGGAAACAGATAGCGAGGGGGAAGAAGGGAGAGAGAGAGGAGGGGGGTGCACAGAGTTTTATTGGCTGCGCGTTGATTCAATTTGTAGGCGGATGTCGAGTTTCAGCCAACCCCTCCACACACACATACACACACACACACACACACACACACACACACACACACACACACACACACACACACACACACACACACACACACACCATGTTCATTTTCGTGACAACCAAAATGACTTGACTATTAAGCAACACACATTAATTGTCATGGTAACCTTGCAAGAAAACAGATGGATCAAACCGAGTGATCACAAAGATGGAGACGGCCAAACACCCACGTTGGATTTAAAACATTAAGAGCTGGCCAGTCACACCCGAGGGAGGGGATGGGGGAGAGATTATAAGGTGGTGTGGTGTGGGGCATGCAGTATGCAGTGCTCCCTCACCTCCCCATCTGTTCATTCAAGCCTTTTCTATTTCTTTTCTTTTCTTTTCTTTTTTTTTTGCTGCTCTTGGTGTCACAGTACATGTCATTAACTCTGATCCCTTGATATTAAAAAAGGATACCTGGATGACTCCTCTTGTCATCGGTGTCAGGGAGGGTTGGACTGAGTGGGTGGTGCTGATGCCCTGATGCCGCATCTGATGCAAAGGGGGGATGTTTATTGGAAAGACTGGACCCTCTGTCTCAGCCTCTCTCTCCCTCTATCTCAAAACCCTCCAACTCCAGCATCCACAGGGAGGAGGAGGAGGAGGAGGAGGAGGAGGAAGAGGGGGAGGAGAATATATGAAACAGTTTTTGCAACCACATGTTGCTGAGCCTGATTGAACTGCTGCTGCTGCTGCTGCTGCTGCTGCCGTTCCAACCCACCTTTCTCTTTCTTTGCATTTGTACGTTTACCTAATGATGTGGCCGCTTCATCTGTAGCTCCTGCCACCTGTGGCAGCACTCGTATTCCCTCTACGCCACGGAGAGAGAACAATAAAAGGGGGAACTGAGAGAGGTCGGAGAGGAGGAGGAGGAGGAGGAGGATATCTTTCATGATAAGTGGACTTCTGACAGAGAGCGATCCCTGCTGCACACCCAGCTTACACAAATGAGAGGTAAGATAATCCGGCTGATACTGTGATCGCATCAGGTGCTTTTTTAATGCTGCAGCGTGTCTTTTCAGATGATGCATAAATTAACCATCCCTGTCACTTGTTCTGACAGGATGAAAAAGGTCGAGCAGTGATGCATCTTGATTTGACTGTAAACAGAAATCTAGACGCTGCGTCCCAACAGGTGGTTAGGGGAGCATCTGCTCCCTCGTTTGACACTAATGAGTGCAGAGGAGTGTGGCGGCGCCGGGAGAAAATGTTGAGTGTTGATGGTTTTGGTGGTCTTTTTTAAAAAACCCTGGAGGGAAGTGGGGTGACTCATGTGACTGAGCCAAATCAGAGAGAGAAGCATCATGGGACTCCCACTTTTGACACTAATTACTGTACGCTAAAAGGCTGTGAAGAAGGGGGACCACACTGGAAAAACAACTGAATGCAATTGAAATGTAGTTTTTTTTCCCTTTTACCTTTTGCACCAGGTAGATCTTTGTAGTCTTGCATACATTTGTAATTATGTGTTGATGTTCGGAGTCTGTTTCTCATCACTTCTGTTGGGAGCGTTGGGAGTTTAGACTCCAGCTGTGCTTGAATTTTTCTTTTATGAAGTCCTTCGTCTTTGTAGAGAGATAAGAGGCTGTTTTCCCATCTGCTTCTCGAGCTGGCTGGACACATGATGGCACTGTTGAGACAGACAAACTAAATAGTCTGTAATTACATCTGTATGACCTTTTCCTTGCCGTAGATAACCATATGTGTCGACAGTGACTATTACAACGGCTGATTGAATTTGTTATTGATTCTTAAGCACTTCTTATGTAGCCAGGGGTGTTGGGAAGTTGTCTTCGGCCAATCGAACCTGTTTTGAATTTCTCTAAGTGGCAGAATGATTTTGTGGTTTGTCTGATTGAAAGAGATTGCCTGGTGCTTTAATTGAAATCAGTCAGGGTATCAAAAATAAAGACATGCTTGAGTAATGTCACTGGTCAGTCAGCAAGCAAGCCAGCAAGCAAGCCAGCAAGCAGAGCTGTCTCTATGGAAATTGCTTTCGTCATAACGCTTCCTATCAAGCCTGTGCTGCTGGCTCTGGTCGTGCAGCAGACACAGACCCTTGACGGTGCATAACCAAGATTGCTGGTGGAGGAGACGACATTAAGAATGAAACACAGCCCCGAAGCACCAGATAATCTCATTGTATAATTTACACAATTAACGACGCTGCATTCCTCGCTGAGCATTTATCTTAATATATCTTAATTTTTATGTTTTTCACCTCACATGGCACTGGAGACTGCTCACCTGCTCCTGCACATTGTTGGTTTACAGCTGTGTTTCTGTAGCTGTGACCTTTATCTCGAATGCCTGTATCACCCACTATGCTCCTTTGTTTGTCTTTTTTACATCATTTTGCTGAAGATTATTGAGGTCCCAATAAACCTTATGCACTGAGCTGACATCTAAATGGCTGCTTTCATTCCGTTTAAGAGAACTGAATGGGATCACACTGTGTGTTATATATCACTGCTGGGTAACAAAAGTGGTCTAAAAGCAGGGAAAAGATAAAGACTATTGGCTGCTACTGAGTGGGTAAATTGTATAAATTGAATGAAACATCATTGATGAATAATTTCAGAAACAATGTACTGTAACTGGGATACATTTTGAAGCATATTTCACACAGTTTTAAAAATGTAAAAATGTCTGTTTTAATTTAATTTTGGCATTTTTCCAGGTAACAATTAATTTGATTTTTTATTTTCATTCCTTAATATCACTTTTCATGACAGCTAAATGGCTAAATCTTGCTGAAGCAAGCAGGCTCAACAACTGCTATCTGATTTAGCAATTTAGCATCTGCTAGCTAAAACAACAATCATGCTAAATTGATTGTAATTATCAATTTGGAGTAACCTTGAGCCTAAAATCACCTTTTAATAATTTAATGTTAGTTTAACAAGGTTATTATAGGTCTACCTAGCTGGCTAGCCAATTAGCTAGGTGAGGCTGTTTTTGTTTGGTTAATTGCTAACATTAGCTAGTAAATTCAAGTTGCCTCTGCCGTGTTTTGTTTCTAAATAAAAAGATCTTACGAAGAGAAAGACAGGTACAGACAAAGTAAGAGACTAATCAAAGCTCAAAAGCCAAATTATTTTACAAATTGTTTCAATTATAGCTGATATTTTATACAATTCATATGTTTGTCCTATTCATATGTATTTAATATCAACCGCTACTGGTGACAGCTTTTGTTTCTGACAAGTACAATTATATGATGAGTCTCTTTTTATCCTTTTTTTCCTTTTGACATGTGGCAACTAACCAGAATCCTAAAACCAGCACCATGCCTGGACTCATTAACAAGGAGAACCGGTGCGCTCTGCCCCTCAGCGTCTCTGACATCACTTCCTGTGTCAGGGGTTACACTCTGGCCATGACAGCCTCTATGACCTATGAAAATATTGAGGATCATGCCATTGAGGGTGAGTAAGTACACTACAGGAGATGAATCTGTTTGCTTCGGTCGATGTGAACGCCAACTCGACTAATTTAAACCCACCTTATGCTCTGAAACACTATTATTGACTGAGTATGCTTGTTTACTGCCCTTAATTCTGTTTATTCCTCCTCCTGCCTGCCTGCCAGGGATCTTCATCTATCCGCTGGAGGAAAACTCCATCGTCGCGGGGTTTGAGTCCATGATATCCAGTCAGATCATAACACTGCAAATCAAAGACAAGGCAAAGATTGAAGACTGTTATCTGGATTGCTACAGCACGTCTAACGGGGCCCTCCAGAGTGGCAGCGGTAAGGTTAAAGCTGCTCAAATCAATTTTTTCTTATTTAATCAATGAATTAAATTACCATATGAAATGTGAAAGACTTGTAGTGATGTGGCCGCAGAGAGTTATAACCTTCAAGTCTGTGCGTCAACGTCCTCTTAGACAACAATGAACTTAAAAAAGAAGGGAGGAGGTTTAAAGTTACCGAATCTCGCTTTTGATGCCAGATTGTGGTGCCAGCTGTATTGAAGTCAATGAAAGGTGCATGGAGAAACACACTAAAACCCAACATATCTACATGTATGAAATTTTTATGAAGAAATGCCTCCAGAAAGTGAAAGAACACACATAAGAGCAGGCTAAAGACTGATTTTTTGTGTGCTTTTTGGTTCCTTGTCAATTAAAGACATAATTACGGGTTAGGTTTACGGTACAGTAGGCAAATTCAAGCGAAGTGACACAGTACAATAGTTGAAGAGGTATAATAATAACATCATAGTATTGTACTTCCCTCAGAGACGTAGAAACGCCTCCTGTATAATTAACTCTGAGGACAATCCTGTGAAAGACAGCACCATCGATGTGAGCCAAAGGTCTTTCTTAAGACACAGCTGTGTTTTGTGCTAAGCTCCCAATCACAGCAGCAGGAGTGACATTTACTTTAGATCAGATCAAGGAGGGAATCAAAGAAGAAATTCATCAGGACTTACCAAGATTAAACGGTGGTTGTTGTTGTTGTCCTTTACTAATCCAGTCTGGTGTTGCAGGACACATAGTGCTGGACGAGGACCTGGAGAGGACGGTGTTGGTGGTTAACCTCGGGGTTATCCCTCCTATGGAGACGGTCCATGTTCTGGTCAGCACCTCCTCTGAGCTCTCCACCCTTCCCAGCGGAGGCATCCGGGTCTCTTCTCCACCGGTGTGTACGCCTCGGGTACAGAGGACCATCAACGAGGAGCAGGGACTCTCCCCGAACTTCTCCAGGACGTGAGAAAATACATAAATTCATGATATGAAAGCCCCTCTTGTTTATTTTACATTAATATTTCATGGCTCCATTTTGATGTTGTTACGCTCTGCTGCATTTAGGCGGGACAGACACACGGGTGCCTCGAGTCCTCATGATCAAACTCCCAGCTCCCCTCAGCTGTGGCTGGCTTCACTGCTACAGGAGGAGGTTATCAACTCCATGGACTACGAGTTTAACTTCCAGCTGGAGATTCGGGCTCCCTATCTCCTCGCAGGTCAGAGAATTCACGCTTGGTAGATGTTTTTCTCTTCGGGGGGCAAATCCACCTTTCAAGTGTGGTGGAGTTTGCACCGGCGAGCAATTGAGAAATGAAACTGTTTTTTTTTTTTCTGTCAGGGTGTGTAACGACATAACAGGCCTGGTATCACTTCAGACATCCTGTTATCATGAAGTGCCTTTCAGTGCTCTCTGAAAGTTGTGATTGTGACACATCCTTGAGTGAACAAGTGCAGGAAACAGAAAAAAAAACACACTCTTTTCTTGTGTGTGTTTATACTTACATGTGTGTGTTTTACTCTGGGAATGTTGTCTCATCTGCTTCAAACGAGAAGACTTGAAGACACTCTAATATTCATTGATCTGATATGACAGGAGGTGTTAGCTGAGCTCAACTTAAAAGACGGGAAACAGGCAGAAACAGTGAATCTGCCTCCGTCCAGAAGTGCCACCACCTCTAAACTTACACATTTTATATCTGATGTGTTTTTATCTGCACAAAATTCAAAGGGTACAAAACAACAAGCCGTGGTTTTAATAAGGTTATGGGCTGGACCCAGGGCACGCAAAAAGGGCAAGCCTGAATCTCAAGGCACACCTGTATTCACATCAGTGCAAAATGGCATCTTAATCTTCATCTACTAATGTCAGATAAGATTCAAGAATCCATTGAAAGGTCACAGAATTTAAAATGAAGTGAGGATCCATTTTTCCCTCCCAGGTTATCCTCCTTCACGCCGGCAGTGAATCACGACCTTTAATGTGTCACGCTCAGATAATTCCCACCGCCTGGCACCTGAATCGTGTGAACAGTGAAATACCGGGGTTCCCTGCCTGGATTTCTTTTTGGGTTTTATAATTTGCCTCAGCACACCGTGTGGGAAACACTCTGCTGGACCACTTCTTTGGTTGAGAGCAGAGATTTAGGTCCTGTCAGGAAATCATCTGAAACAGTCCATCCAGCCCTTCATATTTGTTAATGAGCTTCAGAGGTGTTGGCAGGTGGATTTTCTCACCTTTAGACGGAGCCAGGCTAGCTGTTTCCACTTGTTTGCAGCGTTAAAGCTAAGCTAAGCTACGTAGCTTCATATTTATCTCCCGGATAAGAGAGTCGCCGTGATGTTCTCATCAAATGTGATCATGTGATTTGCACATCGTGAAAGATTCTCGCATTATATCCTGAAATCTTTTGGAAATTCGTGCTCTTGTAATCGTGAGTCATCCCAGTGAGAAATGTCGCTCTGTTCTCCTTGTTATTACTGGAAATGGAGCCGCTGGTTATTTGATCTGCTGTGGTCGTCCTGCTCTGTGTAGGTGTGGAGAGCCCGTCTCACGCCATCCGAGCCGACGCGGACCCTCTGGCCCGCTCTGCCACCAGTGTCGTCATCACTCTGGCCGACAAGTACACTTATGACTGTCCTGTTGAAATCCTCATCTACCCCAGCGGTAGGTCAACAGCCTTTCCTCCCTTCTCTAGTGCAATCTTTGAAATGAGTTCATTTCAGCTCTGTCAGGCTTCTTTACAGCATTTTTTTTTTTTTTCGCGTTAAGCTTGTAATGAGATCGGATTCGAGGTGATTCACTGCCTCACTTTGTGTGCGCACTCAAGGTCCTACTCCTGTTGTTAATGCATGACATGCCAGCAGAGTCAAACTCCATTGTGTGGGAGTGCAGTGTCAGTTCTGTCTTTTTTTCCCCCTCCCCCTGCTCTCATCTCTCCCCCCTCTCCCTGCTGTCTTGACCTATAGTATGTGTGGGCCAGTTGTCTCCCAGAGGCAGGAATGAGCCATGGCCTCGCTGATCCAATAGGCTTCTTATGAAGGCTTTGTTCACAAACAGACCGGCTGCCTGCACTCGGCAATTTAATTCAGCTCAGGCCGGTGCTGCAGGTTCAATCACAACATGGATGCTCAGCTGGAGAGGAGAAGAGATGGAGGGAAACTGGAAGGCATTACAGATTATATATCATCAGCTTTGTTGATTAATGACCAGAAACACAGGCTGTGTGTCATTTAATTACTACAGGTTCCAAGGACGGCTCGCCTAATTACATTTTAGACATTTAAAGACATTTTTCAATAGCTGTTTTTATACTGGGCAGCAAGCCATCAATTTTCTGTCTTTTTTGCAGCTAGGTCTGCAGATTTAGACAGCAGGCAGTATATTGGGGGTCTGTTTTGGTCCGCCAATTTGCCGCCTTCTGGGAGTGTACATTTTTTTCCACCTCCATTGCTCTGTAAATCCGAGCCGTCGATGTGCCTGCAATTGCGTTAGATGGGCGGAGGTGGTGATGACGTGCGCTGCTGTGCGACCCACAGCCGGGAGTTTTAAACCCAGGAAACAGCTGAGCACAGCAGTCAGTCCATCACTTCATCTGCGGACGTCAAGATGAGCAACTGGACAGCCGCTGAGATCCAGGATATGCAGCGTCTCCTCGGTCTCTGTAGCTGTCTTCATTGTCCGCTTGTTGTTGTAGCAGCAAGCTACAAACGGTCGCTACTTTCAAATTAAAAGCCCCCCGCTAAGAACCCAGTTCTAAACTCCAATGGAGTGCAATGTAATGCTCTTATTTTGAAGACAAATTCGACCTGCTTCACTGTTCACGCCCAACTTTGTGCTTCACGTCACGTTTACGCCTACCCCAGTGGCGGCCAAGCGGTGGCTTTTTGGGAAAGAAGGAATATCACACCTCCCATTTACATAGACAAGGCGGCACATTGCAGCCTTTACTTTCCTGCAAATGTGCCACCTTTTCTATCTAAAAGGGGCTAACATCTCAAAGAAGACAGTTTCAGACCAGTTTCATTGTCTCCATGGCAAAAATAAGAGAGATGTCAATGAAAACCAGTAGTTTTATCAGCAAGTGCATGAATTTATTTGCATTTATAACACACTTTGATGGTATTTTTCCTGCAGTAGAGCGAGTACAATAGAATCAATAATTAATCAGTACACAGTATACAGGAGCTGGACCTGGAAAATCATCAGAAAACTGGATGGGTGAATGGATTAAGCAATTAAAAAGCAATTAATCAATCCAAGCCAGGTTTTTGCTAAAAAAAATCACATATAAAAACATTTTTTTATGCCTAAAGTCTATTGTAAACAAAATATAAACCCTTTTTAAACTGAAGCCTTTTTTATAAGCTTGAAACGGTGCTTTTCAGAACCCAGCAGTATGGAGAAACAACAGTCCAAATCCCCAGGATTCACTCAACCCTCTGAGCTAATTTTGTTGTCTTGAGGCCCAGCTGTGGTGCAGCATCTTTATTTGCAATCATCTCTTGATTCCTTCATCAATATGGGGATAATTCAGCACCACAGATTTCCACTCTCCCTCCACCATGAGCTGCTAGTGCCGCAGCACTTGGTGTCACTTTGGGCCATTGTCCATCTGCTATTTAATCTGCCCTTAATATTTATAGCCATGTCTATGTCCTGACCGACTGTGTCACTGCAGAGCCTCATCTGCCGCATGTGCTCATCGAGAACGGAGACATGACGCTGGAGGAGTACGATGAGTATCTTCACGGCCGGAGCGATTTCATCAAGGCCACCAAGAAGGACTCCAGCAACGAGAGGAAAGTGAGTATGACAGCGACATCAGCACCGTGAACCTGAACTGATGGCAACACAATCATGCCGATATCATTACGGGGAGCATGGTAGAGACTATAGTACATTTATATAAAAAGGCATGCAACACATGCTTTTTATATACAAGGCCTCAGAGGTTATGTCTCATTATTCTGTGATATCTAACAATATAATGCGGGAGTTCATGACCTGTGTTCACCCTCTGTAGGTGCATAAATAAGCAACTAGTCTACAGAACCAGCTGATTTAAGAAAAGGAGTTTTAAATTATGCCTTAAGTATCATTTTACCTATATATTCTTTCTATTTCAGTCAAATTGTACCCACAATTGCAAATACTGCACTTGCTATATTGTATATGAAATCATCAGCTATTTATAAGCCATAATTCAAGAATTTAACATATGTTTCTCACTTTTGCAAGCGGTCAGTTTTATTTATATTGTGTCAAATCAGAACAGAACTAAGCTCATGACCATACTCTTTACCCTTCTTTCTTTATTAAGACATATATTGAACATTTTATATTGAAATAATAAAATGAATATGTTTACAAGTCAGTACATTTAGACATGTGATCTACAGATAGTTTGACCTCAGAAAAATTACATGAAATCTATTTATCATAAGCTCACGTTGCCGTTAGCCGACTGCTGCTTAGCTTCCTCAACTGCTTAGCATTAGCGTTAGCAGGAGTTTAACTCACCATGTTTTTGTTCTACATCAGGGTTAGACTTAGCTACTTAAATAACTTTTGTGGAATAACAAACTACCAATATATGTGTGTCAGGAAAAAAATCAAATCCTTTCAATTTCAGTTAACGGCTGGACAAATATCAGTAAATCCGCTAATCCTTTTTCACCAGCTAACTAGCCAACAAGTTATGGCAAATTTAACGTGTTGTCTTCACGGAGATTATACATATTGAACAGCTTAGTTTCAGTACAGTTGCTGTGTTTTTGCCTTGTAGAGTGTAAGTTAATATTTAGCTTATTCCCATTCAACATTATACTTTTTAATCTGCTTTGTTTGTTCACCTTTGGAGGTCCTGTGTGTGTCCTTTCACGTCTCCTCCATGATGAGGCTGTTAAGTGACCAGCAGACCGAAACAGGAGAAGAGAGACAGAGAGCCATAAAAATGTGTTTCTATGGAAACACTCCAGAGGCTTACCTCATTCAGCCTGGAGTTTCCGGCACATCTACAATAATTGATGAGCTCTATCTATTGACCTGATCGCTTGTCTCTTTGTGCCTTCTTTAAAGTGTTAAATTAAAGTCCACTTATCTCTGAATCCTCCATTACTGATGCTTTTGATTTTTTTTTGTTTTGTTATTTTTTAAAATTCTCCTGCCTTTTCCAGGTAGATATCATTCACAGGCGGCTCCATAAGGACATCCTCCACAATCCTGTGGTCATGTTGAACTTCTGCCCTGACCTCAAGTCCATCAGCTCTGACCTGAGGAAGGTTCACGGCGAGTTTATCTTCCTCATTGACCGCAGCGGCAGCATGAGTGGCGTTAACATCAACCGTGTGAAGGTATTTCGATCTCAGTTCGACGTGCGGCGTTACATTGTTTGAATATACATTCAGACAGATGCTTATTTACATATAAATTGAAATATGTCCCACATCACCGCCAGTTTGAAGATAAATTCTCTAAAAGATGTTTGCAGATTACAGGAAATTTGTTCAAGCCTATAACAGTCGACATCAGACATGCACGTTTCTTAAGAGATCAAATTAAAAGCCAGTGTATCAGACACATCGTAAACATGATGTGTCATCAGCGGCTACGAGCCGTCCTGATTCCGCAGTCTTTGGAGATTATAGATGGGGTTAGCCAACTGTGTGAAGGGCATGTACACAAGGATATTGATCAGACAAATCATTCATTATTCAGCGAATGTCTCCCAGTCGCTGGGTTTTAGACAGCAGCAGTCTTTGAGGCCTTATCAGACTCCATGTGTCGTTATTTCAACACCTACAGTGACAGGATTGTCTTATTTAAGTTTTATTTGGCAGCTTGTGCACTGATGCTGCTTAACGATGTGATGCTGACTGGTGTTGACTTGTGACTTGCAGGGTGAGTCTGGGCTGAACTGTTCATCACTGATATTTTAAGAAATCCTGCAGAATACCATGTAAAAAATATCTCTTTAAACAGTATTACATTGAACAGACTTATCTGGCCAATGTGGTCTCTGTGCACTTCACACGAATGAAGGTTGAGTGCTTTTCATCCAGTTCACCTGCCCTTGTGCTGCAGAAGAGGCAGTGATGGATGAAACGACACTGCGTGACGCCGCTCTCTCCTCTCCTTGACAAAGTCTGCCATGCAGCGATGACAGCTGTGCAGAGCGCTATGCTGCCATTCAGCCAGACATTCAGCAGATGTAGCTGTATTACACTTGAAACCATCGAACAGTTCAACAGGACACTAAGCACCTAATGAGCAGAAGAGTTTTTTGCCTTTTTTTTTTGTATTCTTCACAGTCTTTGCTTTGTTCTATTTTCTGGACATGAATTTAATCTGCTCTCCGTCTCTCTCTCTCTCCCTCAGGACGCCATGGTGGTGATTCTCAAGAGTCTGGTGCCCGGCTGCCTTTTTAACATCATAGGCTTTGGCTCTACATTCAAATCGCTGTTCACAAGCAGCCAGAACTATGACGAGGTAAAGAAGCTCTGCAATATGTCACTGCATGATAAATTACCTCATATGATGCAGACATGATGTTCATGTTCAGCATGTACGTAGAGAATTTGTGTTAACTATACAGTATAATACTGAATAATAATGATAACATATAGTACCATTCAAAATTTAAGGTCAACAGGTAGTAAAAACTATATAGTAATTTCCCTTAAACATTAAGACTTTAGATATTTCTTTCACGTCGAGTCGATGCAAATGAATTAAAAAACGTAATCTGCTTAAATTGAGTACATGCACTTTTTCAATTGTTATAAATAAAAGTAATACAGATGGATAATGTTTACATATAATACTTTAAAAATTGCGATAACATTATTTTTTTTATTTATTCTCATCAACTCAACATGATTAAATAATATACTTTTTGTAGAACTATTGTGATTGAATAACACAGAAGTTTTATATGTAATTGAAACACTTCAACAATCAAAGTTTTAGTTGAAATAGTGTTTATGAGAACACAGCAAATGATCAAACGATCACTATGAGAGGGTTTTTACATAAAAAAACACACTGAGTTTTGAGGATCACCAGTTACGTACAGGCTCAGAAGGGGAAGAGTAAATCAGAAGTGTAGCTGGGAACCAGACACTGCTCAATGAGGCTGCAGATCATTTCTAAATTCGACAGGCAACCAGTGAAGAGAAGCAAGAACGGGAGTTTCTTTCTTTTTTTTTCATGAATTAGCTAAAATGCTTCTCACTTTGAACAAGCTGGAGGCTTTCTGACTGAGACCAGAGTGAAGGCCAGAGTAGCACTGAGCATGAATGAGCCTTTCACGTTCCACTCAAGTGAATTTATATGAATGATTTCAGTTCAGTTTTTGAAAAAGTATGTCACGGCAGCAGATTCTCATTCGATGTCAGGCTGCCAAGATGTGACTAAATATCAGGGGTGATGCTGACGGGGGTCGACGACAGGATTTCTAAGTTTGAATTATTTAGTTGTGGAAGTTTTCAGACTGCAGCGATCTCCAGGTTGTCTGAATCATCGGCTCCATGGGGGACGTAAAGCTGAGCATCGGCCTTAATGTTACCCATAAACCATTTTGATCTCTTCTCCTCCTTATTTCCGCAACCCAGGATGCCCTGGCTCTGGCTTGTGAGTATATTAGAAAGATCAGAGCTGACATGGGAGGCACCAACATCCTGGATCCGCTCAACTGGATCCTGAGGCAGCCGATGTTCAGCGGACACCCCCGGCTGCTCTTCTTGCTCACCGACGGGGCCGTCAGCAACACGGGCAAAGTTATCGAGCTGGTCCGCAGCCATGCGCGTCACATCAGGCGAGTATCACTTCCATGCTCTGAGCTTCACTCTGAATGTTAGAATGAGGCAAAGAAATCAATACTGAGTGACATTTTAGGGATGTTGTCTAAGTGGTGCCTTTGTTGTCTAAGCTGTCGTGGCCCTCTGAACGCATTACAGAATTACTTGGTTTCTAAACTGTGATTGCAGACATTGTGTTTGGTTGCTGCTTGTTTTTTTTTTCTTCTTTTTTTTAAGAAAGCACATTAGAAACCATTGTGGTATTACCAGCTCTGGCAGAGAAGCTACCGCATGTCGTGTCGAAGCTAGGCAAACATAAAATAACACCCAGGGATTTAAGACTAACATGGAAACACCTGGCGATGGAGCTGTAATCCCCTCGAAATGAAATCTCGGAATATGTGAATTGCATTGTGTCAGGGTCGACCGTGAGATCCCGACAAAGAGGGCTCGTGAAGCCGTGTTTTTTAGATCCAAAGAATAAAAATGTTTAAAAGCTGCATCTAGAGGAAGGAAATAATAATTCTCCCCCTGAAGGCTGCGAACACCAACTGAGAGCGAGCGTCGGTGGCACCCGCAGCACGCGGGGAAATCACTTCAATTTGCAGCGTGCATCTACGTCTCACACTGTGAATCCCTCTCCTGAGTCACTCTGGGAAAAATAATTGACTTTTGTTGTCCCCCCCTTTTAATGGATGACTGCCCCCAGATGATTGCGTTAGGTGCACGGAGCTCGGCCAGCTCATCGGCACTTCCGGCGTCATTATCGCACTTTATGTTTACAAATCAGCAGCCACTCAGAGGCCAGATCAAACATCGCTGTTCCGTTAAAATCCACGTCAGCTGTTTCCACTGTACGGGAGAGGGTGACATTTCTGTTTTAATGTGCAGTCTGTGATCTCATTGAGAATGCAGAGGGACGTAGCTAGTGTGATGAAATTAGCCAGCTCGTCCCTCAGTGAAACATCAGGAAAAGAGAAACAGAATAGAAAGAAACATGGTAAAAACAAAGCAGGAGAACTGTAGAAGCAGCAGGACGCCTCATACCATTTTCTAATTTTTGAATTCAAATCTGTGTTTGACAAATTTGATTGTTTACAGTTAATCTATCGCTTTTGATCTCTGTGAAGACGCCTGTTGTCATGCACACACGAAGGTCGATCTGTCCGTTGAGCTACAGTGTTTAATGTGTTCCTGCAGATGTTTCACGTTCGGCATTGGACAGACTGCTTGCAGGAGGCTGGTGCAGGGTCTGGCGACAGTTTCCAGAGGAACAGCGGAGTTCCTGACCGATGGCGAGAGGCTGCAGCCCAAGGTACTCATTTCCAGCTTTATGTTTCACTCCGAATGACAGCCAGCCATTCTTCAGACCGCTCGAGAGCCATTATTCTGTGCTTTCTAAGCACCAAGTGTCTGCCAATTAGGAAATCATATCTCAGAGATGCTTTCAGCTGATGTACTAGTCGTCCAGAAGCTATGATTTATATCTTAAAGCCTATTTTATTTGGCTTTTTCTTTCCCACACAGATGATAAAGTCCCTGAAGAAAACCATGTCTCCGGTACTCAGTGACATTTCTATCGAATGGCTGTTTCCTGAGACTAAAGAAGTCCTGCTGTCTCCTGTGGGCAACACCTTCCTGTTTCCAGGGGATAGTCTGATTGGCTACAGCGTGGTTTGCGACACCACCCGCTACCACGCCAACCCCAAATCTGTAAGTGCCAGACGGAGACAAACAACCACATGCAAGAACTTTAAAATCCACCATGAGTTTGTTTCTGTGATCGTTAAATCATTTGTTTCATTAAATCTAATTATCTGAAAGGTGTTCCTAGGGAGATACAAGGAAAAGGCCAGGGCTAATTATGGAGAAGCTTTTTAATCAAGCCTTGTGAACGGGTCTTTGTGGGAGCACTTGTTTTGGATGTGTCACCGACTCAATCACCTCAACAGGATAAAAGGAGGCGATACAGCATGATGCGCTCCGTTGAGTCCGCCAGCTCTGTGTTTTACCACTCCCAAGAAGAGGACCTGGTGAGGACAGGTGTGGACCCACTGTCTGGACTGCTGTATGACTCCTACCAGGACTCCACGACAGACAGCAGCCCCGCCACCACAGAGCAAGACGCCATGGGTACGAAACTATGTGCATGTACATTTGTGTGCTCTGATAAGATAAACCTTGATGGTCGATGAACTACTGATGGCATTCTGATGAAACTACCTGTTAAGCTGTTGATGTATGTAATCGCAGTGGATGTAGATATTAACGCTAGATCAGAAAAATGGAAAAAGAAAAAAAAAAGCCCCGTAAACCTTAAAATCTGTAAAAGTACAGCACGTCAAGTAAATGTACTTAATTAAGTTCCATCACTCAGTGTTTATGTCTCTCTAAAAAAAAATGGCAGGACAGAAATGGCAAAGTACATTTGAGGGTGTCACCGTTACATAGTTCATTCACAGAGAGCGCTGACAAGTCGATTTCTTTAACTGCAAAATCTCTCTACTTACTTCCTGTCTCATGAAATGCATTATTAGTGAGGCTACTGAAGATATATCTATAATAGATCTGCTCTTTGGTTTAAGTGGAGGCGCTACAGATGGCAGCGTTTTATCACTTTGTGATAGATGCAGATACTCAAGGATCAAAGTCAATGCATCACACGGATTGTCACAAACTTTTAGTGCAGATATTCATGTCTCCCTCAGGATTTACCTGTAATAAATGTGGTGATCACTAAAGTTTCATCTATCATCAGGTCAAGAGTTTATCTTAACGAGTGTTTGGTAATGATCAGCTAACGTGCTAAACTAAGATGGTGAGCATGTAAAACATCCTCATGTTAGTATCAGTAGGTGAGCATGTTGCTCGTCACAGTACTGTACAGACTCACAGAGCTGCTAACGTGGCTGTCGACTCCATCTTTGGCAGTGAATTTCATTGCACATGTGTCATTTTGTGTAATGTTTAGTGTAAAGATGAAGAAACGCTGTGGTTTTAACTACTATTTCATAACAAAACATCAGGGTTTGATTCGAAGACATCTCCGAGACGGCGAGCGTACAGCACCAACCAGATAACAGACTACAACCCGGCGAAGAAAGTGTACACTCCCAGTGATCCCAGCTCTGTGGCGGCAAAGAATCCACTGAGGAGAGCCAAAGTCCAGGAGCTGATCGGCCAGATGAGCCCCGAGCACGAGACGCAGTGGAGGAACGACTACCAGGTGTGGTCCCACGCTGTGACGACAAGTAACAGTGATTGTTTTCAAAAAATAACCTGCTGGGGGTCAGTTTGGAGAAAATGGGGTCAGCGGTTATTTCTGATTCAGTTTGTGATGTAGTTGTAACTCACAGAACTCCAAACTGAGCTTTACTTTAATAATAACAATAATACACATTTTAAATCAGTATGCAGACTATGTTGACAAATTAAACAGCTATGATCCACGTCTGGACTGGGGTATAATAAAGATCGGACTAATATGCTCTCTTCAGTAATTAAGAGGTAAAATGTATGAGTGGTAATTACTTTTCAATATTCCTCAGAGGGCATCTTAGTAACACTAGAATGAGTTCATCAAGCTCTGAAGAAAATGACTTCGTCTCTCCACTGTGTTCACACCATGACTGAGCTAGATCTAATGACGAAACAGCAACATACTGACTTCCTATTTATTTGTTTGTTATTGCCACATGAATGAAATTGATATAAATTAAGGTGTTAATTTAACCTGTGCAAGTGGGGTGAGATCTCAGAATAGAATAAAAACAATCCCCTCTGTTATACACGTTGAAAACATATCGCAGAAGTTAAATTTAATTTAGCAGTGAGAGCTGAAAGGATTATATGAGCAGAAGATGAGTTTTATTAATTTTATAGTCGTTTGATTGCCTAGGTTGTCCTTTTTTAGGCAAAATGTCAGTGAAACTTTAGATCATAGTCAGAGAATTACAGTAATATTTTGTAAATATGGGGTTAAACGCTAATCTACCCTCCTACAGTGTCTTTATGTTTGTGGTAGCACACTCACAAGTCATTACCTCGGATGGCGACGATATGATTGGACATGGAGGTTGTTGTATGTTCTTTATTCCTTCTCCCGGGATTTTAATCATGGTTTTGTGAACATGCACATATTTTAGTGTCATAGCTACAGAAGGTCACCCTTAGCTGGGTCTGATATTTTGTTGCTCGGCAACCATTATAACATACACGACACTGATAATGAAAAGTGTTCCATATTTATCCATTTTTACTGCCATGTTACGGCGTTATAACATTACCACGTGATAACTGCATCTTTACGGAGTAATTTCAATTTAAATTATTTCCAAGTTCCTCCTAAACACTCTTTCTGTACAATTTCCCATCATTTTATAAACCAAGCCAGGGTTAAAAGTGAGACAATCATCACATTCATCAGGAATATAAATAATTCTTAGTTGCAGCCCTGTTGCATAAGTAACGTCAAACAACAGATGTATTTTCCTCTTTTAGAGTAGAGTAGAGTTTTTGCCACCAGTCGAAATTATGCTCCAAACAAAGCAGCATATCACCAGAAAAACAGCTTACCATTCCTAATTGAAGCTACTGTTAGCTCAGTCAGCGTGCAGCTCTAGGGGGTGAACTAGGGACATGTTGGTTAACAACTGTAGGACTGGAGCTTTGGACTGGTAAGAGTAGGGGCTAGCCAGTTAGCATGCTAACCTCAGTTGATATCTCTGCAACACAATACATAGACATCATGATGTCAAAACTGTTACTACTTCGAATTTTATTGATAATTCAAGTACATTTTTGTCTGCTTTTTACTAAAATTTTACGTAGTGCACCTTTAAAAGCACCGTGAAATGAAAGCCTTGAGCGAACAAAACTGCAGTGCCCAGAAATACAATTTGCAGATGAAAACCTGATTGCATCAGGGTGTTTAAAACCAAAAACAACTTTTTGTTTCCAGCCACAGCTGGCAAGCCTGTGTGCCACATCTTCCAGAGGGCGCTCTGCCAGCTGTCACCGTCCGCTCCCTCAGCAGGAGCCGATTCTGCCGCAGGAAGCCGACCCGGAGCTTCATTTCCACCCTCAGCCGGAGGACAATCCTCAGCTCGGCAGCAGCGGCACGCCGCCAGCATCTCGCAACGCCGCTGGGGACGGTGGATCCAAATCATCCACTGACAGCCCATCTGTAGGCAGCGTCGGAGATACAGGTGAGACCACAAACACAAGCAATCTGTTCCACGGAAATGTGCAGGATTTATTGATTTACTGAATATGTCTGGCTGATGTTGGACTGAATCTGTGTTTTTGTTTGCAAGTTTTGTTATGTGGAGATTGTTTTAAAGTATATTTTTTATGGGCAGCTATTCACGGGACTGTTTCTTGCAACCAGAGACCTACTGGACTCTGTTCAAATGAAAGTAATGAGATGTTACTTATTGAGCTGTTGGGAACCTTTGGACAGGGTCAGGCATGCTGTCTGCCTCAGTCTTTATGCTAAGCTAAGCTAACTGTGTCCTGACTCCATCTTTAAATCGATCTTGTTGTCAGCTCCAAGGTTTGCAAGGTGACCAGCAGAGACTTAATTACGTCTCAGTCTTAATATACTCCAACACATAACTCTCTTGTATCTTTATTTTTTGAAAAAATAAACAAAGAAGATTCATCCAGTTATTTTGTAATCTTTAGAGGTGATGGTTTGACAAAGCCGGCTATCTGCTCACAACTGTTGCCAGCATATTAGCTAAAATAAACCAAGATAATTGGCTGCTGGCTTCATCATCTGGTATCAAGTTTCTTATCAAACTCAGCGCAGTAAAACAGATATAAGCATATTTACTAAGTCAGATTACTGTGACAGAGCATTCAATCCTAATCCCAAATTACGCCCCAAAACCAACTGTGTTCAGTGTTTGTTTGTGTTCATCCTAATAATTTTTGTCTGTATTTATTCTGTTTTAAGGGTCTTGAGATTGAAAATGAGGGCATGTCCTCAATGACTCTAATAATTTTGAATGAATAACTAAATGAAATAGTCAAACAAAAGCTTCCATGGAATCAATTATAGAGCAACAGAACTAAAAGCCCTTGAATTCAAGCCAAGACTGCGTTGGTTTTATTCAGTCTCATGTGGGAAAATGGATTTTAATGGCAAACATCCTAAATCTGAAATGAGCAAGACGGACTCTTTAGTCTTGGCAGATCAAGCAAAGAGTCTCTTGAGGAAGACAGGAAATGTATTAATTTTTTTCTTAATATAGGAACAAAACCGAAAATTAATCAGGAGATGAATAAGGAAATAAATGAAGTAGTGCTTTAGAAAACAGTAGGAATCGTGATGAATTCATTTAACACATATTCAGTCACAAGTGAGCAGCAGCAGCAGGTGACGAGCTTTAGATGGATGTTGACTAAACAAACCTCCCTCCTGTGATATTACAGACGGATACGGACACCAGTTGTGTCAAGCAGAAACCCCGCAGGAGACCCAGAGTCCAGATCTGGATACAGCCAACCAGCACAGAGGTGACTGCAAGGCCGTGGTGTCCGGGCTGCTGTGTGGGAAACCAGCAAAGTGGGAGGTCGTATTTGATATCCAGCCCTTCCTGAACGGCCGGGAACGCGAGGAAAAGGTCCACGAGGAGCTGTGGAACGAGACCTTCCACCACCTGGCCGGACGCTCCATCATACACGACTTCGAGCACATGGCGGATAAGGAGTGCGAGATCGAGCACGGTGAGCTTCAGAGGCATTTAAGGGACAAGTTCACCCAAAAGTGATCTACTAAACTAGTTTAAACTAAACTAAACCATGCTGATGGAAAGTTAGGCGAAGTTTCATAGACCACAGGAGTGAATTTAAAGCAGTAGTTGGTTTAAGTTTGGGAAATATGTTTATTTGAGTTAAATCGATATGCTCTCATATCTGTCCATTTGAAGCTATATAGCTATATGCCGTTAGCTCAGCATAGACAAACTTGCTGTTTCCACGTCAGATAATCTTATCCTCTTGCTTTAGCTTCACATTTAAAGCAGGAACACACTGGCCCAAACATTGGACATCTGAAACGCTTGAGGACAAATCTGTTCGGTGTGTTCAGCTGTGTTAGAAGCTTTTGGAACCACGCAGACGGCAGATTCAACTCGCAAAGTCTGAGAGTGTTTGCGGTCTGAGGATTGGACGCCATCAGATACTCTGATTGGCGGTGTGCTAGCGAATTAGCACGGTGTGTCGGAAGGGGCGGAAGTGACGATGGTCTGCACTCCGTTCCATCATTTCCTGTTTTCATGTTTTGGATTACTGGCCCAAGACTAGCACCACCCGATGTTAAACAGACTTATTGCATCTCGCGCAAGCGCATAACGTACATGCTACTGTGTAGTTGGCAGTAGTCGAGGCGGTGTGTTTCAGTGCAACTTCTCTGCCAAACGGGTCAGACGAGAGGCAACGGAGTGGTCGGACAAAGGCAGCTGGTCGTTGGTTTGAGTCTGGGCGGTGTGTGTGTGACGGTGTGTGTGTGTGTGGTGGGGTGTGTGGGCCTTTAAAGGACAGATGTGAGATTTACCATCTATATCTTGACAAGAAAGCAAAAAAGCACGTTCCCAAAAATGTAAAATTATTCCTTTTATGCATTCCATGTATCTGTAATCAGTGATTTACATATGAATTCAGTATGTTCAGATTAAATGTATTCAATATTGTGTCACACAGTGTAATGTTATATAATATGACGTCATCCTATTATACGTTATGTAATCATTTGTGTTTGTTATCATTCACAGGCTCTGGGAGGAAGTATCAGCTCTACGCTATTCACACCAGCAAGGCCTGCAATATACTGAGCAAATACACAGCGTTTATCCCCATCGACCTGGACACTAATGAGTATTTGCAGACATGTATTGAATACATAAACCCCAGTAAGTCTTCACGGATTTAATGTGGAGAAGTCCTTACAGCACAGATTGTTCCGTCTGTGTCCACAAAGGGGAAACAAATTCTCTCCTTCTGCTTTTAGATTTCCATCTCGTCATGTAAATTATTCTCTCATGAAAGACATCACATTATAATCGCCTTATAATGATATTTTGGTTAAATATGCTTATCGGCTTTCGTGCCAAAAGTGAGATAATAAGGTTAATGTTGCTCTCATCCCTTGTTCATTAAATCAGAAGCTTCGAGTCACCTCTAAAACTTTATAATTAGCATGTTTAGAGCTGAAACAATCAATCAAGTCATCTACTTGTGAAATTTTAACACTCGCTGCTTTTGCTTGAACTACTACAAAACTGATGATGGTGATTATTCACAGTTCTTTTTGACATTTTATAGACCGAACTATTCATTAAGTAAATGAGAAAATAATCAACGGATGGAATAACAATTAAAATATCATTAATTGCAGCCCCAAAAATGTCAAGTTGTGAGTATTTTTTGTCAAAGCTGGGTTGTTTCTTGGCAGGGAACAATGACTTCCTGAAGTTCTGCAAGTAACCTCTGCAAGAAAATACACATAGAACAAAGTTTGTTTGTAATAACTTGTGTAGAAAACCACTTCTTGCCTTATTTTTCCCCCGATAAAACATTTAATGTTTGATGCTGAACTCTTTCAGGCTTTTCAAACCCCAAACTGGCAACAAAGTACATAAAAGGAGCACAACAGAAATGTGTTTTGCGATTTCATATATCACTGTAATGCTAATGCTGCCAGCTGTCTGTCAGGAAGTGACTGTGTTTACATGTGCAACGTGACAGTAATTGGCCAATTCAGCTGGTGGCCTGTGGGCCAAATGCAGCTCTACAACAGCCTCATGGTGCATTTAGTTCATATCTGTTGCTATGCATACAAACACGTTGATTTGATCTGGATGTTTTTTCAGCTTGCCAGCGGAGACAGCTCCCCGCAAAGACAGAAAATAGGCACATTTCCCGAAATATAAATAACTTTTCCTTTACATTTCAACGCCGCAAACACTGACCTGTGTCCACATATTGAGACCAAACTGTGATTTTGGTTCAGGAAAGTAAAGATAGATGTATAAACGCTTTCAAATTGTGTCTCTGTACATAAAAAAAACAACTAATTTTGTTTCCAGGTGAAGGTCTGAAGAGGAGCTCTCACTCCAGCTCTCGCTCGGGGAGCAGGAAGAACAGAGGGTACTCCATCGGACTTGGCCGCTCTCAGTCTGGCGGCATGTCCGAGGAAGCTGAAGAGGTCCTTCTGCCCAACAGTAGGCTGCATTTCGTATAAATCGGACCCCTTTCAATCCAAACACGCTGAACAGCAAAAGGATGTTTTATTTATAGATTGCTTACGAATGAGTACAGCAGAAAGAAATAAGAAAAAAAAGTATTCATATTTTATTCATTGAAGGTCGTGAGTGTACAGTAAAAGGAATATCTTTCTTCAGGGGGTGGATTTGATATGAGATTTCCCAAAGTTTATGTTTATTTATTCAAATACGACCTCATTGGAACTGGAGAGATTGCAGTCTTGCATCTCCGGCACCAGGCGCTGGAAGATATTGAGCCCTTCAGACAGCTGAGTGGTGCTTTACATTAAAAATACTTCAACTTCAGGAAAAAGGGCACAACACTTCAAATTGGTTTTGAGTGGTGGCATGGCAACAGCAGGAGCCGAGACTAGCACTGTAGCTTGAACATCTGCTCGGCAATGCCAGTTAAAATAGAGAGGTGCACAGTGGGCGCGGATGCAGATGAATTGCATCAGTGTTGCCTGGTAATTGTCTCTTGTTTAAAGACGACAACATCTTGTGCGAGGTTTTGTGAAAATCAATCTCTCTGACTCTGTCTCAGATGCGGAGGATGGCGTCTCTCCATGCAGCACCCCCTCCTCCTCCGGCTGGGAGAGATGTAGCTTCACAGAGGGTAAGAGCATCACATCAACCGGTCAGTACTTGTCATGTCCATTTATCTCCTCAAAACACCTTCAATATTCAGAAAGCGCCCTTGTTTATATTCTGGGCAACACTGCTGTGTTGTTCCAAATGTGAAACATGAGATTATTGACATTTTAGTCCCTGTTTTTGTAAGTGGCGACAGAAGACGGTACAGTTTTGTGGCGTGTATTGACACGCGCTGTCTGGACCTCTTTCAAAAACACAATGAGCACCCACTGAAGACACAAACACACACACAACGAGAAGCGTTTCACCTGCAGAGGACGGTCCTCCACTGTCCCTGTCACATCTCAGTGGGTGTGTTTCACTTCTTTATTCCGTGAGACTCATGTTGAGCTGAATAGAAAAGTCACAGAAAATGCCACTGCTTCTTTTTTTCTCTCCCTCCTTCCCTCGTCTAACTCTGCCTTTCTGTCCCCAAGTCTCCCAAAGGAGTCCGTCTGTGACCTCTGACCAATCACAGAAATCAGTGGAGAGCCTGTTTTCTGCCAGGTGGGTGTTTGGAGACTGGCTGCGCATTGGGACTTCAACGTTATAATTATTTATAACGTTGTTGTATTACAAGGAAGAGAATCTACCGGATGTTTTCATCTTCATCCATTTCTGTTAGACTTTTAACTCATGTTGTCTTGAAGTCAATAAAACAGAGTCTATAGTCACGCCAGCAGCGCCGTGAGGCTGTACTCACGGCTGGTTGAAAAGCTGGCCTTCAAAGGAAGGGGCCAGACGCCATTATATAAGAGAATAATGGCACACGTTCGCAAACAGTCTCTCCTGCAGGCATTCATAGCGTTGCACTCAGAGATCGACACAAGTGACAGAAATAGTTGCGTAAGGGAAGAAAAGAGAACGCTGGAATGACGCTGTTCAAACCATGGCTCCTTTCTCACCTCCACAGCCGACAAATTGCTGCGTGGAGACTGCGATCGTATGATTGGCAGGTTCAGAATGTCTTAGAAATTGTATAAAGCAGTGCAGGTGCCACACAGTTTGTGGGTGTCCGTCCGACAGTCATCTCTAATGATGTACACTGGCCTCTTTAATCACAGCAGAGCTTTAGCGGATGTTTAGCAGGTACAATGTGTACCACGTTCACCATCTTAGTTAAGCATAATCAGCCGAGGCTGATGGGGATGTCATGACTTTTGTAGGTATTAAAATTGCAACCTGGTGACAGTGCTAGCCAGCAAAGCAGTCGTTAGAATAAATGCCAGCATTGTACCTTTCTGCAAACCACGGCTATGTTCAAATTGAACATTTATTAATGTTGCAACTTGACTTTTCGTCCGCTTCTCAATTTTATGTTGTGACAATGCTGTCCTGATAATGTAGCCACATTTAGGCAGACACAAAAAAAACTACTTAGTTAGTGTCTAGGTTTACAAAAACAGGACATGAATGCAGACACAGCAAAAAGCGAGCTTTAATGGAAGCTGAAAACTGTTGTCCAATAATCCACAATTCAAAATGTGATTAAGAAAAAAAGGCTAACAGCAAAACAGGAGTCACTCACAACCAAAACTAAACTAAGTACAAAACAAAAAACAAAGAACAAACCCGTAAAGCTCAAGAACTCTACTGTCTAAAATACGCATGAGACACAGGTGTACACAGAAAAAGAGTGAAGTGGAAAGTGAAAAATTACAATATAAACTACTAAAAAATCAGGAAAAGTTTAGGAAAACATCATGTTTTGGCTTAACATATCTGCTTTTGTCACCACAGATAGGGGTGGAAATTGTTCCTGTTGTGCTTGTGCATTTTGAAACGACCACCATCCCTTCCTCCTGCTGATATGGAAGTCAGATGAAAAACATGTAATATGGCCGTGATAGGACACGTTTTGTGCAAATTTAAACAAGTCAGCGGTTTGCAGAAATGTTAACTGACAACATTTCATCCTGGCGACTGGGCTGGCACCGGAGGAAACTAAAAGGATCACAAAAGTTCCTACACGTCATTCTGCGGGAGATGTGAATGTCTGCGGCAAATTTCAATGGCAATCCATCTTTGAGACATTTAACACAAAACCTCACTGTGGTGCTGGAGGAAAAAGTCCGAGGATCATTGAAGTCATTAGGATTTATCCTCTGAATACCATGCATGTGAATAAAAGAGGTTACGGTAATACATCGAACAGTTGGTGAGAAATCGAGTCTGAAACAAGGTGACTCAACTTACTGAGGCCGAAAATTGGCTCATTACTCTCAATTTACTGCATTCACATGATATGTAAATCTACAGATGTACCGGATAACCAAAGGAAACGATTGCTTTCCCTGTCATGATGGAAAAGGGTAGATTAAATCTAATAGTGATGTGTGTTTCACTCACACTGAGATTTAAATGTGCTTCTCCCTCTCCTGTTTAAGGTTGGCCCTCAGCAGGACACGTCTCCTGACTCGAGCTGCCAAAGGATTTATGTGTCGATCTCACAGCAAGTCTGGTGATTCAATTGGAGAGAGCGACAACGAGAACAAAGACTATATTCCTCTGGTGGGTAGCCGTGAATGCTCTGTCAGCCTGGATGTGTTTTGATGGAAGCTAATTTGAACAGAAGGGAGATTTGCCGAAATCCGTTGAGTCGGTAAGAGAACAGAAATGAATGAAAGTTCATCCCCCAATTCACCCCATCCTTCTGAAAGAAGGACACAAAGGGTGACATCTAAAAATACAGAGACAAGAAAAAAAGGAGGTCAGTTTTGGATATCAGCAATTTAATCAGTTATAAACAGTACATACTCTTGCTTAAAGAGAGAGACTTCACGCTGCTGTTGCAACCTGTAAACCCAGAGTGTCAGATTTCAACAACATGGGAAAGAGATTTAACAATCAACTGTTAAAAGAAAACGAAAAAAAGTAAAGTTCTGTTTCATTTGGTCGCTATAACCTCCAAGAGAGAGTCAGACAGTGAGGAGGGAAGTCTCTAAATGTGACTGAACTTAAAATCACTAAAAATCTAGATCGATATTCATCAGCATTTGTGGTTATCAAAGTGACACGACTTCTGTCTTCTGTTTTAGGGCTGAAATAACTGTACATACACTAAACTTCAAGAAACTTTTTTCTGAGTTATGGCTTTTTTTTTCAGGCCAGCAAAAGTAATTGCTTGTGACAGAAATATCCTGTGTAATTTAACCTCTGCTAGGGGCCAAACACACGGTTCGGACTGAACTGTGATATTGCTTCCCCCGAAACTGCAATGACCTTGAAGGACACTCTAATTATTCTGTGCCTGCCGCATTTTTCATGTTTTATTCATTACTTTTCAATTTCAGTAAAAGGATGATGTCCATCAAAAAATAATCAGAATAGCTACCCTCGAAGTGATTTAACTTCCTAACAACTACCAAACAGGTATGTTATTGCAAAGCACCCCACGTCCATGCTGCTGATTGGAGGAGGACGTAATGAGCTGTAGAAGACACTTGTTATAAAATGCAGTGTAGTGCAGAAGAAAACAGCATGCACTCAGATCACTTGTCCACTCACCTCTTGTTTTATTGCTTGTCAAGTATTTAAAAAAACATGTATAGCATGAGACTAAATACACCCACCTGTGGGGCCTGACACTGAAAACAAGTTTGTCACTAAAATGATCTACTGAATAATAAAACAGAGACTTTCATAATTATTTAATTTTATTATTCATATTTTTTTTCCTTGAAAATCAGACTTTTTCTTCATGTCTGTCTTGATTCAGTCTTTTATACTGTTAGGGATTTTTCACTTTTGAAAACACAGGGCTCCAGTTTACACGTGGCTTATTTTCATGACCGGCTCTCACGTTGTGTAGATAGCAAATGTTCTTGCGCACACCTGTGCACCTCTGGGCAGGTTGTTTTAAAAATGAGGTGTGGTCCGGCGCATTGATGGTCCATTACTATCAATCTAAAGTCAGTGGTGCAGTGTTTTTCCTGCGATTTAAAGGGATTCAGATAGTAAGATATAAATACGTTGGTGGCTTCATAAAGCACATACACTCTACTTTAATGTTTACATTAATGTACAAAGTAATGTCACTTCAGCAAATATTGTGGCACAGTTGAGCAGCAAAAGTAAAAGCTGTTGAAACTCACCAAAGGAAACAGAAATAAACTTTTATATTGTCAAATAAATATTTTTAAACAGCTCTGATGGAGCTCAGGATTCATCAGGACGATGGCTGCTTTATTCTAAATGGTTTTACTGTAAGAACCTGAACTGTTTGTTCATGAATCAGGGGATTTGAATAATCACTTAAGTTGATCTCTGTGTTAATGTCACTGTTTTAGCCCCATACCCCTCCTCTGCAAGTACCTCTACCCAGCTTATTTAAGTTTGTAAAAACGTTTTAAAAAATAACACCAACTGTACTTTAACAAAAACTTTTGACTTCTGCGCAGGTGTTGTTGCAGTTGGCGAGTGGTGCATTTCCCCTAGACACAGCTCTGTGTGAAGCCATTAATGTGCCCATGGACAAGCTAAAGTGGACGTCCCCCTTCAACAGCCACCGCAGCAGCCTGGGCCACCTGTCTCACTCCAGCAGCCGCCGTGCTGAGGGCGCCGATGACGGACACAGATCCCAATACGAGCCGGAAACATATCATCAACCTGCAGAGCACAGTGGAGGCCCTTCTTATCTGAGTGCCGGGATGGTGGATGCTGGTCCTTCCTCATTAGTCAGTCCGTCCACCCATGCTGATCTGCAGCTCTCCCCCCACTCCCAGGCGGACAGTGGACGGGGTTCTGGTTCAGGGGGCTTGGAAACTGCATCGCCCAGCCCCCTAAAGAGGATGCTGGATCCAGAGAGCATGGTGTGGGCCACTGCTGTAGCCCTCGCCTGGCTGGAGCACAGCTCCGCCAGTTACTTCATTGAATGGGAAATGGTAGCCGCCAAAGCCAGCATGTGGTTGAGTGCGCAGGACATCCCAGAAGGCCGTGACTTAGCCTCCATCAAGGCTGCTGCCAACCAGCTCTTCATCATCCTCAGACACTGGGATGAAAACCTGCAACTGAACATGCTCTGTTACAACCCGAACAGTGTCTGAAGCCTGCTGGTCCAAGACTGAACACACAGACCGCTGCAACGATTCAAATCCATATGATACTATGCTAACCGAGGCTGTGCTCTTCTCTGTTCAGCAGTATGTGCTCTGGAGTCTGATATTGCTGTTGCAGTTGTGAACAATGTGTATTTTCTTCTGTCCGTGTGCTGTTCCCTCAAACATATCAGGCTCCTCAGAGGCACTTTGTGCAAGCTCTTACCTCGCTGGTGCCATATACCGTAGCCAGATTAAAGCGGGACCTATTCTGAGTTATGCCACAGATTTTAGTTTATGGGGAAGAAAGTCAGTGTTAAATTAGTAGCATGCTGGATTACTGTCATCAACATCTGAGAAAAGCTCTTATTGCCATCATATTGATGTTACGGGAAGAATGCTGCAAAACATCAAGAGAATACTGTTCCTTTGTTCCACAGACTGTTTTTACATCTCTACAGCATTTCCTGAAATGTTTGTATCGTGGAAAAATGTTACATGAAGACACGTGCGTACGTGGAAGCTGTCTTTTCTAATGCCTGCTACCATTATAGTGTTTGCCATTTTTGCTTTTTGATAACAGCAGAGACAGAAAAATATGCAAAACGCTAAAGAAAATAGAAAATATCTGTCGACATTTGATTAAAAAATACGTGGCTTCGGTGGGAATCTATAAATGTGTATCCCACTAGCATGTTATATTATTTAATTGAAACATACAGTTTATATGTTTTCACTTATCTGAGTATACCTGTCTGAGAGTTATTGATCATGCATTACATTCAGAGGGAGTAGCAGACCTGGAATCTGTTGCACCATCTGTGCCGTTTGCAAGCTCAATGTCAGCCTAATTGTAAGCTAAGTATGTCGGGGTTGCACCATGGAAACTATTTCTTACAGAGTTGAAGAAGAAGAAGAACAATCTTTGTATCAACATGTCCCCCCAACAAATTTAGTATTTTTAAGACACGTAAACACTTTTTGAATTCAATCATGGCATATTTAATGACGTGCTTTATGTTGTAGAACAAAACCATAAGTCTTTTAAGCTTTTGTTAACCTTGTTTCAGGAATTTAACCAAAAACTCATTACCTTCGAAACGAGAGAACTGGAAGTACAACAACTAATTTCTAGGTTTCAGGACTTGGCACTCTTCAGTGGCTTCCTGTTTGCACAATTTGCGGATTGAAGGGAATTTAAAGCTGTTATTGTTAAAATCCCTGTTCGAAACATCTGCTCCCTTCACATGGTTGTTGGTTGGCTAACACAAGCTAGCAAACGTTACCTTGCAAATGTTAACGCTGCTAATGCTAGCTAGCATGTGTACATTGGCAACAATAGCTAATGGTAACACTGTTAACATTAGTAAGATTAACGTTAATGTTGCTAATGCTAGCTAGCTAACTGAAGCTGGTGAACGTTTAGGTAGTTTTTCTTTTACGACTGCAGCAAAGTCGGGAACACAGTTGCGAGCACCACATGACACCATCGGTGTTATATGATTGGCTCACAGATGTTGTTAGAAGCTGGAACCAACTGTGAAAAAAAACAAATAAACAATATATTTTTTAAAATGATTAATTCACAACCGTAATAATGTTTTTAAAGAGAAAAGACACTTTTATTCTGCACCTTTCTCGAATCCCGATAGATGAAATATTTTATAAAAATTATGCTCAATATAACCGGAGATGAATTAAATGAATGAGTTTAAACACAATCTTTGGAATGGATCTAGTCACAGCTGGTGCAACTCATTCCTAAAGACTTATGGGCAGCGATCAACAGTCCTAATCAAAGAAGAGAGAGCCCTGCTCGTTCAGTCATGCTCATTGTTCATTTACCGCAAGTGCCTAACCAAAGTTTAAAGTCAGCGGAAAATGTAGATCTGTTCACTGCAGTTTAATCAGTGTGGGTAATGATTGTTACGTTTTTTGTTTTTTTTTCAAATATATAGTATGTTCCCCAATCTTTTATTTTTTCTTGATTCTGTATTTGGCCTTTGTAGACATCCTAACAGTTCAGTATTTATCTTCCTCATTCTCCCATCACAGTTGTTGCTTTACTCAGGTATTAATTAATTTTTTCACTCAGGCTGAGTTGCATGAATCCTTCTGCATGAACACGTGTTTATGTTTATGATGTTAAATGGCTGAATTGCCACATCGGAGCCAGTAGCACACTACTTTGCTCTCTGAAATGAGAAAAACAGTAGATGTCATATAGTGCTGTAATTGCAGTCGTAGGTGCAGCTGTAATTGTTGTATATTTATGTACTGGGTCAGCTGTATAGTGCAGTATCTTTCAACTTGCTGTGTGTGCCTTTACAATGGTTGTTGACTGTTTGAGGCTGTTGAAGAGTCTGTAGTGTCTTTATAACTGTTGATGCTATGATCTGCTCTGCAGGTGCATGTAATAAAATAACTACAACCAAAGGTTTAGGTTCTTTAGCGATTATTGCTCCACTCCTACCGACAAGTTGTACCTCAAGGATCGATGCTTGGACCTTCTTCATTGGTGCGATTATCAACTCATGTTATCAACTTATTTTTTTCTTTCATTGTTGCTACGCTGATGATAACCAGCTTTACGGATGCTTCCACCTTCAGCTCAATCTCTCCAAAGGTCTGGTCCCACCAGCTTTTCAGACTTCACCATTTTGATGGAAAGTCGATGGAACTTCTGCGATCAAGTGCAACTGTTTGCACCAAATCCTAAATTGTAATTTGAACCGTTGATTGATAGCAAGCTGTCTCGACAGTGCTAAGTTAAGATCTCATTAGCTCGAGCTGTTTGCCTCCCTTCAACAACTCGGTATTTAATCACTATTTATTTAATTCATTTGTCACAGCCCTTCAAACAAAAAGCCATAGGGGGCAATTCAGCCAACAAAGTCTCCACTCTCATGTAGTCACTCTGAGGTGTCGCTTTGCATTATTTAACAACAGAAAGATCAAGTCTTATCGGAGTGAATATGCCCCTTATCTCCCTGGTAGTCTGATGTCTTGACTACTCAGAATGTCTCTCTTAGCAGGGCTGCTGTTGTTTTCTGTCTTACTTTGATCGGCCTTCAGTTACTTTAAATAAATAACCACTAACAGGCTCGTGGGAACAAAAACACTGAAACACAGAAGGATGAAACTCTGCCTCAGCTGTTCAAAGTCATTTGTTCTTTGGTTTGCAGAAAAGTACAACACCATAGAAAAGTCTATAAAATTAAGGGCTCGGATTCAGAATGTGAAACAACAATATTTCTCTCGGCATCAATTTTTAAAACCTCTCTTGTGATTGTATGATCTTCCTGATAGGCTGAGACAATACCGATGGTTATTAATTAAACGTTTATCCACTCGAAAACACCATCACACAGGGAAACCTTCCGATACAGAATCACAGGACTCGCCTGTCTGCCTAAAACCTTAAACCTCTAATCATATTAGAGGACACAAAGATATCCTGAGAAAAAGAACTTTCTCTGATAACTTCCCTGGCTCTGCTCAGAAAAATGACCTCAGTTTCAACCATGTTCATGTTGCTTTCTGGTCATGATACATCAATGTTGTCATTCTTTTTATTTATGCAGATAATATGATGTTCTTTAACTACAAGCATACAAAGTAAAACCTCCTCAAATTATCAAAATTGTCCCTGATTGTCCGTCCCAGTCGACCATAAATGTCAGCAGTTTCTGCAAACGACAGACACGTCCATAGGTATGAGTCATGGAAGATATGTACCATATTGACATTTGTACAAAACATTTCACATCACATTCAGATTACATGTTTATTATCTGACTGTCATAACGGGGTCGAAGGGGACGGCTGTGGAGCTGCAGGCGACACAACAAGGCTGCCATGCCAGTGACTGCAGGTCGAGTTTGCAGTGGATATTTTTAAGGAGGCCTTGGGACAATTTCTCGCCAAAAAACATATTTCTTACAGGAAATCAGGCCAACCATGATTTTTTTCCTCATCACAACCAAGTGGTTTCTGTGCTGTCCACACATGGCTTTGCAGAAACCTATTTTGCCAACATTTATTCTGGCGATGGAGCCGCTGCCGTCCACTTGCTCGCGTTTCATCATCTGAGCCATAAATCCTTGGCACCGTCGAGGAGTGTGAGTGCTGTGTCTCTTTTCCTTGATCCACAGCATCTGCCAAACGGCTACACGTAAAAATGAACAACCAATTATGAAGAAGCACTTTTTGCTTCACACGTACAGAACATAATATATCCAATCATGTCATCCACTTGAAGCACACCCTCTTCTTCAGTAGGACTCATAGTTACACATGCTGTACAACTCCACCTGGCTCAGTAGCCGGTGTGATGTCAGGGTGACTTCGACTGCGCCGGGTGTATTTTTTCACAGACTGATACAGAACGTGCCTCATTTACAACCACAGCTGCCATAATAGGGCCCTCTGAAATCACAGAGGGCACTAGTAATTAAGTTGACAAGACGCCATTAAATATGATCCAGCTTTTTGCAAAGTAAAAACATGCACAGCACGAGGTACGGTGATTTGTAAAGGGTGAGTGAAGGAGGAACAGAGGAAAGAGAGAGACAGAGAGCGGGCGGCGGTCTGAGAAAGATGATAGCTCATTACTGCGGCGCTGTTAACAATGCTTCACCCCTGCTCTGCTCCGCGGATCAAACAAGACGCTAACAGTACCTGACAGAGTGCTTAGAAGAGCACACAGCAAATATAGCACATCTATTAATTTTCCCAAATCAAAAAAACAACGACGGAAAATTACCCTATAAGAACATAAGGAGGAGAAAACATAAGAAGCATATACTGTTGCTAAGCTACTGACTCTGTGATAAAGCATTCGATGGCAGGTTATTCAAAGTATGATATCTGATTAACTTATATTTCCACTACCTGAAGCAAAAACAAGGTATCTTTAATTTAGATTTCTGTTGAAAAATGTTAAACTTCAACAGCTGCCATCAGGTTTTTTGTTGCTCTCTCACCTCTCAGCTACTTAAACTCCTCTTGGCTCGCAGAAAAAAAAACAACAAAAAAACGGAGGCTGTTGTCTAATTTGATCCGGGCCACTATATCACAGCAGCTTTAATGTGCACATGAATAGCGCACAGAGCAAACGTAAGTAATTACACTCTCTGTCTCCAAAATCTAGTCTGGAGGAAGGTCGTGGGGTACGATGAATGAATCACGCCTCAAGTTTTGGGGTGTAGGATGATTAGCAGTTCCCATGGAAACCATCAGTGTTTCTTCCAACGTCTGAAGTGCTGCAGGCGAAAAAGTTCTCCACGATGTTCTATATTTTGCTTTGGTTCAAAGTGTCCCCGAATATGCTCAAAGTATTACTGTGATTACTGGCTGTGGGGGGATCATCAGTCGGTGGACTCGTCATTTCAGCGCATCCTGCATGTTTCCACTCCACTGGAGCTCGTACTTCACTCCCATATAGGAGGGAAATGCTCCTCCACCACTCTACGCACATTTGACAGCTATGCTGCAAGCCCAGTAATACATACATTTAGTCCACCTCCACCTGCTGCAACACCTACGTGCCATTTGCCTTTTAAAGCCGCTCTGTGGCACTTCTGTAACTTAACATTAGCCACTGTCACTTCCATTTGCACTGTCTAACATATATCTATCTAACATATATCTATCTATCTATCTATCTATCTATCTAGTGTTGCTCTGTGTTAGCACTGAGGCGAGGTGCTTGAGGACGTGCATAAAGTCACGTCCTTCAGACTGTTGCAGAAAATCATACCAGACCCAACAAACTGTCCACAGGCTTGTGTAGGCAGCTGACAGAGACGTGCAGAGACTCGTTATACAAGTCGCTTAACAATCCATTCACATGAGGCCGATAAAAAAGGTGATTTCTGCATGTGAACTTCCACAAATTGTCACAGAGAGCCCCTTAAAAGTTAGACTCTCCCCAAAATGCAACCCAGGCTTTTGTTGTGAATGTACACGAGTCAAACCTTTGTGTAAAAGCATAATTACAACAAGTCAAACTAATGATGTTCTCAGTGCTGGTGTTCATGTGTAGAGACCCTGGTACATTCACAAAAAAAGCCTAGGTTGCATTTTGGCGCGAGTTTCACTTTAATGCATTAGCAGCATCATGTATAACAACACTGAAGTGGTCCATTGTGTGGTATTCGTGAATTTTGACTAAATAAAAGATTAATCCAACATCAACTACAAAAAGGAAGTATTCGTACCTCCCCAGAGTTCATTTATTCATTAACCATGTGTCCTTCTTCGCTGTGCTGAGCACACATGGATCAGAACTGTGCTCCTTTTATTGAGAGACACTCAAATGTTTCTTTTGAACCGAGTGCTGCCGCTGCAGCGCCCGGAGCCTAATTGAATCGAAAAAATCAATCCACCACATTGTCATCTAAAACCAATTCTCAGATGAAGAAGAGAACAACTGAAACGATTCGAGGGTGCCACTCTCTAATAAGGCCGCCTTTCACAGAGCTTTATTAGTGTGCCGTAAAAAAACAGTAGTTTTATGAGCTTTGAGTGCAGCGGAAAATGAAATACAATATGAAGAATTAGTCAGGATAAAGACGTTTAATCCGTACCAGCTGCCTCTGGTGCCTTTCCTATCGCCGTTAATTAGATTACAGTGCTGAATCGGAGCAAATTATACATTTATATTGGTGCATTTTAAACCAAAGTGAAACCGACAAAGTAAAGATTCCTCACATTCACAATTACATTAGCATTATTTTTACGATTTAGCAGCCCGTCTCCGCTTTTCGTTGGAGCAGATTTACGCGGTATTCCCATGTGCTCTTCAGATCGATGTCTTGTCTGAGGTGTTATTAGCCTCTTTAGTCTCATCTTTGTGAGCGCATATCTGATGCTCAGGTTGCCTTGAGCGTCACGACAGATTGCTTGTTTGAATTGTAAGGATATTTTTTAAAATCAAGGCCAAGTGGTGCATTTGCAGTAGAATGTGATTCCTGATCACAGGAGAGTAAATCCTGCATGGTAAACATCTCAGGGCCGTCATTAAACCTCGTGTGTACCTCCTATTGAGCAGATCTTATGCAGTCCTCGTGCGGCATTGAAATTCAAAAACTCTTAAGTGGGGAATAATAGAGGGAATGTCTTTGATGGTTCACTCACTGTCAATACAGTGACAGCTCCGGCTGATGAAAGCACCGCTGGACTAGATTCAAGGGTTTCCATGGTGTTGGACCAGAGCTGCTGCTTTCATGTTCGGCACACAATGAGAAAGAGTTTGTTAAAGCCTGGACAAGCGGTTGGACAAGTGAGAGGTTTTTGCTATCGTTGCTTTATTTCTTGGACACTTTAAGAAAAAGTTGAAGTGCACAGCGAATGTTGCGGTGACAAAGAGTTGAAAGATGAGAGGAAAAAACACCTTCGTAAAAACCTCGGAGGTGTTCCGACAAAAAGAAAGAAAATGTTAAAAGGAGACGAGAGTCACCACGAAATAATGTTCAAGCTTAGAAGTGTTTCACAGTTGCGGAGTTGGTTGTGTGAGAAATAAAGAGAGTGCGCCGACAATAAAACGCCGCATTTGACCACACTGTAAGACGGTCTTAGGTCTTCATATTTGTTTGGTTTGATGATTTTGAGCTTTCTTCAAGGTTGTCATTATGAATTAGGTGTTGACATGAATGCTGTTTACAAGCCCTGCTGGAAAAAGGCACCGTGTGTTGCCTTTTGGTGCTGGTCTATGACTGTTTTTTCCAGCAGGGAGACGGAATCTGGAGCTTCCGATAACACCGATATGACACGAGTTCGGCACTGGGTGCAGTTAAGGCCTGAAGCTTTGAGCGACTGCTAATCAGCCAGCAAACATGCTCACGGTTACATTGTTACTGTGCTGCACTGAGAAGTGTGGAAGAGCTCGCTGCGGGGAAAAGCCCGATTGCCTGTGGCCATAGCTGGGCTCAACAATAGGCCTCAATGAACAGGCCTTAGTGTGGATTATAATGCTGGTTTGGTATTGTATGTTTTTGCTGTGTGCTGATTTGGGATACTGTCTTGTTTGACGGGTACGGTGTTGCAAAAGAAGGTATTTAAAGTCTAAATCTATAAATGACAAAGTCAGTCTTCAGCAGGTGTGTGTACAAAGTTAAATATCTCAGTTTAGCATGTTAGCATGCTGACTTTGGCTTATCAGCACGAAGTACAGCTGAGGCAGATGAGAGTTACAACAGCAAATCATGTTAGAAGAGCGTTACGAGACCCATGGTGGACTTTAAGTTTGATCACACAAGCTGTCACTTTTGTTTTAGTTAATGCTTCATTACAAAACACAAAAGTTTCAGTTTCTTGCCACACTTGCTGTGATGGATGCAGGTTTGCTTTGGAATTTGGTAAACATGCATCATCATTTTGTCAAAGGATTGCTGGATGAAAGATCGCGCTGGAAGGAAAAAAAAAAAAAGGCACATAAACCAAAGAAAAGGAGCAGCATGGATGTACTTCATGGTGTCCACGATGAGGCTTCAAATGCCATCAGTTCAGTTCCTCCAACAGGAACGAGTGTGGAGATACTCTCTCTGCTTGATTACACTGTATATTTGACATTTAGCTCAGGTTCCTTCAGAGGCTGACCGGAATCAACTCACTCCTGGAGAACAGAGGTCTGCAGGCAAGCCGCTGAATACTAATGTAATGGTAATGTTAAGTAATACATCTGGGGTGCTGTGGCATAATATGGGCTGATAAAAATGGGACTTTTTTTTTTGTGTGTGTGAATAATAACGAATCATTTGGAAGTATAAAGGACGTTCTTGTGTGCTCACACCGCTTTAATACGACCTCTTCTGGAGCCCGATATGCAACCCTGCCGACTTTAAATTGAATCGTGCCGGGGCATTTTTCATGCCTCGAGTCTGGCTCCATCGTTTGCTTTTCACTTGTCACACTCAAAATGAGATCGATTGTCTAAAAAAAAAAAAAAAAAGCAAAAGAAAAAAAGGTTTAATTCTTTGATCACTGACTTAAAATGAGAAATGAAACAAAACATGTTGCCATAACATAAACTTCCTGGCTGCTATAGAAAATTTGTCATTTTATTAACAAATACATTTAATAAATCTTTAGGTTTAAGCTATGTCATATATGTTCATGTATGTGCATGTTCACACACTATATGTGTTGTATGTGCACTCTTTTGTCATTTCATATAGAAATACATCATGTATACTAGCTGGATGGTGGAGGAAATTAGCCTGATTGATTTTTCTTCAGGGAAATTCTTCACTATTGAACAGTCTCGCAAAACGAACATGAAGAATCTTGAATCAATTTATTCATGTTTCTGCCACTGAAACAAAACAAAACTGAGCATTTCATGCAGGGCCTAGAATTGCACTGTTTCGATAGATGTTTGAAAAAAAACAGCTGGTTGGTTTTGGGGAACATGTTGCTTCACGTTTTTGTGGCTATTCACGCTCCCCGATTCCTGAATGCTGATTTTCCTCACAGGCAGACATCTCCCTCTCCTGGCAGAAAACCTCCGTCTTCTACAACAAGCTCTCTTTGCGTCTTTATTTTACACAATCACTGTGACATTTTTAAGCAATTCGGTTTTTCCACATTGCACTTGTCTTTATTGAAGTCTCAGATGCAAACAGACAATGAGCTGATTCAAAGGTTCGACAGATTCAGCAGGTTCAAAGTGCAACAATCGGCAGCTGTGATGGTGCGGAGGTGACTCTTCAACATGTTTTCGCCGCTCCGTGTGTCCTCTAGCTGAGTGTTCATAGAGCAGCTGCTGCAGATTTCTTTCCATCAGGCACTCAGAGGAAAAATGAAAAACAAAACAAATAACAGGACAAGGTCAGCGTGCTCCCTCTCTGCAGGACAACCCGACGAAAGCTTGTACAATCATCCCTTCTTGCACCTCACCTGACCTCGCCCTTCAAACTCCTACACAGGCTTTTTTTTTTTTTTTTAAAGTATTAACCTTGAACTTTCCTCTGAACTGCACCTCAAACACAACCTTAAACTCACTGAAGCTAAATCCAAACTTAAGACAACAAAGGAACTTCAGGGAGCCTGAAACACGCGGACAAAGACTGAGAACAAGATGGACTCCATTTCCAAAAAGGCATATTGGGTAAAGTTTAAAATCCATCTTATGAAATTTCTTAAGCTTACGAGCTTCCCCACAAAGTCTTGTGACTGAAAACCTTCTTAGAAATTATCATAAAAGAGTGAAGGCCAAGACCATATTAGTATAAGAAGCTGCACAACCTACTAGGAAGACTGGAGAGAATGTTTCATTTACATCTATCATAGTTCCTGCTCAGAGACGACCACAACTGCAGGAGCAGAGAAATACTTCTCTTCTCTTTGTCTGAGGTTCACACTGTCATTTTCTGATATCACATTTTCAGTTTTCATCTATTGTTGTCATAATTATGGTGCATTTGTTGTTTGCCACATGCTTATATATAGTTTTCATGACTGAATGACATTTGTGACAATCTGTACTTAACCAGTAATGAATTCAAGTAGCAGCGACACTGAACAAACCACCAAGTCGACAGCAAGATAAAAGTTGTACATTAATCTCTGTCTTCATACTGAATGATGCCAAGTGTAATCCATTTCTATCGTTTACAACATTAAGGCTTTGTAAAATAATCGATGTAGAGTATTCTTAATATATACCAACACTTACTGACACTTAAATGGTGGATGAGCTTTCAGAAAGTCTTAACCGTGCGGGCTCTTACATCCTGCTCTGAGCGTGTCAGTACATAATAAATATTCTTGGTAAATGCTCTTAAGTTTGAAGATTGATCGCTGTTGGATGTAGGACTGATCTTTGTCAGCGTCTGAGTTGGGAGGAATCTAATTTTCTCTGTCAAGATGGAAGAAGGGATTTCATTTTGTCTGTTTATACAGGTTCCAAATTTGATTTGACAGCATCGTGATTCAGCACAGAAACCTGCTATTTATCTATAAGAGGGACTGAAAGCAAAAAAAAGTTGTGGGTTTCCCCGCTTGAGTTTGTCGGGTGATTAGCAGCATTTAACACTGTTGTGACAGCAATGATAAGTGCAGATTATGAAGCCGACTTTCACTCAAAACTATCAGTCATGTTGTTGTTGTTACACAAATCCAGCTCTGTTGAGCTACTTGACTTGAGTGTTGCCATTTTCTGCCACCTTCTATGGCGGAACTATTTTTGTTAGCGATAAATCTCCAAGTAATATTTTTGATTGATACTTTATCCTATGTGTCGATCGCACCGTCCCACATCCAAAGTTGGCATCCTCAAATGTGTTCAACAACAAGTTCAAAACACAAAACAGTAACAAAACAAAACAAAAAAAAGAGACAAGCAGCGAATCCTTAAATCTGAGAATCTGGCACCAGAACATATCTGTGTTTTCTTTCACTGTCTTTTGTATGAAGAAATAAATGGGAATTTGGATTTAACTGCACAATGATTCAGCACATATATCTGCTATTCATCTATAAGAGTGAGCAAAAACAAAAAGTACTGATGATACCCTTTTCAAGTCTGACCAGGCAGGTTCTGACTGACATATCTCCAGTGTTACTGTGACTGATCTGTATTTCCACACTAGCTGTTGTAAAGAGGCACCACCCTGTCTATAGTGGCCCTGCAGATGGGGCATTTCTTTGGCTCTGGCAGGGCGTCGTAGCACGAGCTACAGGCACACACGTGACCACACTCCAGAAACACACAGGAGCGCTCCCGGCTCAGGCACACAGTACAGCTGGTGGGCGACACGCTGCCCTCCTCCAGGTTGAGTTCACGCATACGTTTCTTCTGCTGCTCCTTGAACTCCTCCAGCATGCTCCTCTCCCTCTTGCTCTGTCTGTGGTGAGCGTATCGCTTCCACAGGATGAAGATGAGTGTGGAGCAGGCGGCGACACCGAAGACGACGGTCAGAATCCGCCACAGTCTGACGCTGTTGCCCTGCTTCCTGAGAAGAGCGTCGTAGTCCAGCCGGGTGAGGAAGTATTGGAAGCCCTGTTTGGGAGGCTGGATCTTGATCAGGTTGTTGTCCAGGACCAGCTCTCCCACGCCCGTGACGCTGTCCCCCAGCCGCAGCATCTCCTCGGTCTCGTGGATGCCCTTGGGTCGTTCACCGCTGATGAAGTGGCCGATGACGTTGGACAGGGACTGGACTGTGGGGTGGAAGTTCTCATAGGTGGTCTCCAGGTCCAACTCGGTGGCGTCTAGTGGACGTATGACTCGCACCGCGACAGAGATGTTGTCATCATGTGACCCGAGGGAGAACGGAACTGTGTTGGTGCGCTGGTGGATGACTTTCTCAGTGTTGTTCCTGTTTATAAATGTCAGAAATATTAATGAGATGTTTAGGGCTGAAAATAATGTTTTCACTTCATCTTGATGAAAAACTAATCAGGTGGATTAATGTGGCTGTTATCTAGTGAGTATAATTATATATATTAGAACGGCTTGATTGGATTCAAATGGATGTTGGGCTTTGGTGGAGATATACAATCTACTGAGAGACATTCTGGTTTTCTCTTTCTATTAGTAGCTTGGTCAATAAAATGCCCATCGTAGCTTTCATGATTTCAAGATAAAATCTAATGTTAAATTCAGTCTGCAATGGTGGAAAATGGATAAAACCTGAAAAATCCTCATATTTATGGAGAAGACAGAATCATTGTGTTGCATTTTTGTTTTAAAAAGAATCTTAAATTGGTATAAAATAATGGGTGATCAGTTTTCTGTTGATCTTTTCAGCCCTTGATCTGTTAGAGAAGGTCCATCGCTTTTAAGCTCACCTGAAATCACATATAGTCGTCTCTAATTTAAAACTAAAAAAGTTTTTCAATGTATTGCTTTTTATTTTAAAACAAAAGACAAACAGCTCTGTAAATAAATGTAAATAATCCTGCTTTCCTCAGCAGCTGGAGGGGCGTGTCGGTGTCTGACTTAGAAAGAATCACACCAGCATCTAACCAAACAGCAGTGACATTTGCGAGGAAGTTTACATTGTGTTTTATGTGCAACAGCTCAGCTGCTAATTAGTTATATTGCCGACAGACTGGCAAATCCTCCTGCAGTGCACTTATCAGCCGAGAATGTTTGTTTGGATGCTTGTTAAAGAATATCAGAGGCAGAACAAGACCTGTACACGTCAGATAGTTGGATAAGAGGCAGAAAGAAGGCTTAAGTGTGTTTTGCTCAAAGTTGGTGGCTCTTCTGTTGTTTAGCAAATCACAGGATGTGATTTAGAGAGCAGATTCTGTGTTTATGCTGCTGTGGACATTGGATCAATTTCAGTCGGATAAGCTTGAGCTTCCACATGTCTTCTTAGAGCATACTCTATTAAGAATATGATATTTTCCACCCTGTCAGTGACTTACCAGAGATGAGTGGTGCGATTCCACACCATCTTTTCTTCCTTCAGGGTCAGTCTTTCAATCACACCTTTGCAGTTATCCACAAATTGGCTGTTCAGAGTTTCCTTCACAGATCTTACCACACCTGTGCAGAGCGATAAAAGAGACGCTGTGTAAGAATATTCTTAAAATTATGCATGTTTGAACAAGTTAATTAAATACATTTATATATGCATCACACACCTTCTATGACTGCATATGGGACGCATCTTCCGGGAGTTTCAGACAGTATGTTTTTCAACTCGTGGTCAATTGAGACTTTCTTGGCTTCCTGTGAAAACACGTATTTCAGATTAACAAATGGAACATAACAGGTAATAACTTCACACGCCACTGACATTCACATGACAGCGAGTCTGTGCTGAAATGAGTCTGACCTTTAATCTGGCAACTGTCGTTGCTCTGCTCCGGTAAATGGAGTAGAAGAGCGCCGTCAGAGCCGAGCTGGTGGCCAAAACCACGAGCTGTGCTGTTGAGGCTTTCCCACTGGAGTCCATCCTGTGACGTGCAGCATCCAGAGCTGCTGTGACAATTACGAGCACAAATTAAGAGGCTGTATTTCCCTTGAAACTGTATGTTTGTTGTGGTGTATACGGTTAGGATGCTTTGCTTGAATATCATTTCCCGCAAATTTCTACTTCCACTCAAGAGCTGAATTATTTCCATCAGTTTAATCTGATTAAACCAATGAAATTTGAATCATAATATCCTACACAGAGACAACAGACACACAGAGACACACAGTACAACGATTTAGAACAGAGAGGAGACGCAAATATATTATATATTTATATATATATATATATATATATATATATATATATATATATATATATATATATATATATATATATATATATATATATATATATATATAGATTTAATGATCAACGATCCCAACAGCATTGAGGCAATTTGAAAACATCGGTTCATATTGCCACCATCGTTAAAATATGCCTTTAGTTTGAAAGTCTCATGGCACCTCCAGTTTCCATCCTTTTTATTAAAAAGAATAGACTGTTTTCCACTTAAAGGTATAATTTAATATATTTTTGTCGTTAACATAAATGTTACCGATTGTGTTAAATGGGCAGAAGATATCATCTCATATCGATCGCAGAGCCCTGTATCGAATCACAATCTTATCATGACAGACTTTGTCATAACTGCAAATAACGCATCGTTGTCCAAAGAATCAATATAATATCGTATCGTGATGAAATCTTTGATTTACACCCCCAGTGTTTATACACATGGATAAACAATAAAAGGAAAAGGAAAAGTGTCAAACCACTGTAGGGGACCAAAAATATCCACAAAAAACACAAAATGTCACAAAATAACCAATCAAATGAACTAAAATAATATCCCTGATCAATTTGGATTAGTGCATATTAATAAACTAAACACTGATCATAATTATATTAAGCCAAGGACTGAATATGTGTGACATCTGAGATGCAACTCTACATGACTAGTACTTTCACTTTTGATTCTTGAGGTTTATTTTCCTGACATTTCTCTTCTTTTCAACCTTAGCAAACAATAACAATGGTGCTTTTTCATTGTGACATTCACACGCTCACTTTAATAAATGGTTCGGTAATTTCTTGCACCACTGAACAAAACATTTGTGACAACACAAAGTGATTTTAAGCAGATTATAAATGAGCCCAGAGGCGCTGAGCTGCCTGTTGTTTCCAGCTGAATGACGGCAAAAAGACTAATTAGACTGAATCCCACGACACAGCAGTTAGTCTGAGGCCTGTGTGATAAAAACAACCTCCATTTTGTTGAATATGGCTTCTTTAAATATCAGCCATGACCTTCTTCTTTATCTATATTGACGAGGTTTCATTGCCTCTTTGAGTCCAGCAGCTAAGTGACACAATTAAACGCCAAGTTAGCACAAGATAACGTCTAACGCCATTTATATCACAACTTTGACTAACGTATTATCCTCTCTTCCATCATGCTTTGTGTGTATCCTTGTCTTTAAAGCCTTAAGTCGCCAGTAAGTTTCGTTAATTAGCGAGCAAACTAGCTCGTAGTGTCACCCCACTTCCTCATTGAGCTCACTAGCTAGCTGTAGTAGCCGTTTGCTAGCTAGCTAGCAAAGCTCAGGGTACGTTCACAGGATTTAACCGCCAGTTTTAAAGATACCGAAGCTGTGATGTTACTAAGCATCGCATTCAGCATAAACGTGTAAGAGTTTGGAGACAAACCTGTGTTTATGTTGGTCCCCTTGTCAACAGAGCCTTTAACAACAGCGCCAGGTCTCCACAGTGCAAAATAAATGTCGGGGAAGTGCAATACTCCTCCCCGCCGGCAGGTGTCGCTGTAGAATCATTAATGGCAAAGAGACACCCTTTCAAAAGAAAAGCACAAGTGTAAATCATACTGATGATGATGATGATGATGATAATGATGATGATGATGACAATTTGAATAATGGCATGGCTAGGAATATAAATCAGTAATAGTAATTATAATATAAATAATAATAATGACTTTTAAAAACGTTGTTTACAAAATGCTTTGATAGAGCAAAAGCAGGACGATGATATAACAGGACAAATGATTAACAGTCAATGCTGAACCAAAAGTTAAAACAAGATGGTAAAAAATGAATAAAATAAAAATGTTCCATGTTGACCTGATTAGTTAGATGGCTTACTTGTGGCATCATAAACATGAAGTGACACTATTATCATTACATCGTCATAGAAAGGTACAGATTATGGCAGATTATGTTTTCTTCTAGAGACATATCATTACCTTTCTGTTCCTTTCTTATTTTAAGGTTTAAAATTGAAAATCATTGTAAGACGTCTTGATGTAAGATGTTGCTGGCACTAGAGCTCTGGGGGGGCATTGCTCTGCAGAATCTGATTCTGTGTCAGGACATTTAACATGTTCAACAATAGAGGAGAGGATAATCGCCACCAGTCGTTTGCGGACACCCAGAACTGCACAATACCACATCCACTCGTACCGAGACAAGATGAGCAAAGAGGAAGTGGGTGGGAATGTCAGACTACCTGGTGAGCAGAACAGGCATTTTATAACTCTTCTGTTGTCTTTGGCCCTAAACTGTGTTTAACAGAGGAGAAAAACCCTTAATGTTTTTTTTTTTCAGCTTGGAATTTTATGACTTTTCCTAAAGTGTCCCCAACATTAGAAAAAGGGAAATATTGCCTTTATTCATGTTTCCATGAAGCTGTACATGACTTGGGTACAAAGATTGTCTTTGTGTGTGTTGTTTTTTTGTTTTTTTGTAGACTGTAACTGACTTTGACTGCACGAAGACACACACACCGCTGTACCGGCTGTAGAGCAGATTTTTGTCAGATCTTCAGCAAGGCGCATTTGATTTGGAAGATTTGGGAGAGAACATGGTCGTCATCACTGTGTGACAACCAGGGCAGGATGGCAGCACATTCACCTGTTCATCACACCAGCTATTGAAAAAAAAATCATCCTGTAGATGACAAATTTGGAGGTCTTTAAAAAATATTGGGACAGCTGGAAAAACCTGGGATGCAGCGACTGGAAGGGCAATTCTTTCGTGCCACAATGCCACTGACTGTCCTTCACACTTTCTGAAGAATGACATGGTTTGCTAACCGTGAGTGCTGCTAGGCATACGACAGACAAACTAGCTGCCAAAAGACAGGTCTGGGATCAGTGGGTAAAGCGGCTGCTTGTTCTCCTGTAGCGGTCGTGGTCGCCTTGTTGGTTTATGTTGTTCACATATGACTATTACTGGAAATGCCTTCAGTAATTTGCATTTCTGCACATTTGTGATACTTTCTTGGGCTAAACAAGTACAAAAGTTCCTCGTAGCAGGCCTTCTTTCCGATTTTAATATCGAAAAAATGCAATGCACAATAGAAATGGACAAACTTGCTTACAACTGCAAAAAGTAAAAATAAAATTGCCAATGGCTGTGAGACGAGCGAGGGGAATGTCACCTTTTCGGACTGTGTGGAAATCAGTGTTGTGTGAAAGACAAACATGCAGGAACAGTATGAACAGTGGGTGATTACACAGCTGCGCACACAGTTTATGAAGGAACATTTACACAAACGATGCAAAAACTTTGGTGGTTCAGCGTCCTCTGTCCTTTCGAAGGTGCAACGGATCTCATAATGTTCTGATAATTAAACACCACCAAGCAGCGGGTGATATTTGGCAGTAATGACTTGCACTTATTAGTCTAACCTTTGTTCAGTCAGGTAGTCTCAGTGAGATTAAGCCCTTGTTTGCATGAAAGACTTGATTACAGGAAATAACACAACAAATGATAAGGCGGACAACAAATCACAGCCAGTCACAAGGAATGTGATCATCAACTGTGAAGCTCAAGTCCTTTATTTCACTCTGAGAGCTTTGATCATCAACGTTTTGATGACAGAGCAAAATGTATTCACAAGGCAAAAACACCCCAAAACATCCGTACAGGGCATTATTAAATATAGGAGCGGAGAGAGATTCAGGGAGCCACAACAATAGCTACAACCTTCCCACACACAGCAGCCCATACAAGCTCTCCTTCACCGTCCAATATTAGCACCAAAGCTGACACATTTCACAAAGCTTCACAGCAGGAAGAGCTACGATCATCATTATCTATTTATGGTGAGCTGTATAATGAAAAGGAGCTCCTGGGGCCCTCTGGTAAGAGAGTAACTGTGCGTTTAACACCGGCTGAATTGACATTGCCAAAGACGAGCACGGGGGTATAACTAATTCTCTTTAACTGCGCCGCTACTGAACAGCTCACCTCGATTTGCAAGTTGTTCATCAGCCGGGACTGATGGTTCAAAATCAGTCTGCAGACTCCAACCGTGTGCAGTTTTTCCAAAATAAACGTCTCTCTGGGCCGATGATGAAACCACATCCCCGTTTTTTTGTGGTGTACGCTTGTGTTTTCTCTCTGAACGCGACTCTTTTCATGCACTGACGGTTACAGAAAGATCTCGGAAGAAAAAAGGTATCAAATCTCCAGAGGATGGTTCTGCTTCACCTGGGAGGTTTAATTGGCGGTGTGATTCCACCGCCACAGTTTCGGATGATGTTGGCGCACTCGCTTTATCATTTCCTGTTTGTACAAAGCATTTACTGACAACGGTTTTATGATAGTTTGCACATATTACAAACTGTATGTTTTATACTATGCAGCTAAATAGCAGCCCAGTCACCAGGATGAAATGTTAGCAGTACTTCAAATCACTGATACGTATTTGTACGTACTGTATTGATGTGTCACATCACATTTCACGTTTATGACCTGACTGTGAGATCCAGAGGTGGAGGAGACGGTGGTGGGGTTTACAGACAAGAGGGCTGCCAAGCCAGTGACAGCAGTTCAAGACCGTGTTTCAACATTTCAGCAAGTAGGAAGACAATCTGTAAGACCTGAGGACAATTTTCCAGCTGTGTTCGTGGCACCGATGCAGGTATTTCGAGCCAAAACGTGATATTTTCCTTTGCATTTGTTGAAGGTAGAGATGTAAAACCAGAAGCTGATGGTGGTTTTGTTGCCGCTCAGCTGTACATGTGTTATTAGTGACATGATGGGTCCCATATTTGCTTCTTTGATCACAAATTATTGTTACTGGATCATCCAATTATTCTATTTAAGTTAATAGATCGCTGCCATTCATCAAGTAGATCAGAGCAATACTCAGTCATTTTAAATAATTAAATGTCGTTATTCTGTCTATGCAGTAAATGAATGTCTCTGGAGATTTAAAATGGATAATTTCACTCATTTCAATCTCACATTTTATTCGCCCCCCTGCACCATTTGCTCATCCCTCCCGTGTCCCTGCTGAGGACATAAAAGTCGAGGCTTTAGAGAAATTAATATAGATTCCAAGTGACCCATAAAAAATGTGAGGGGGGCCGCCCGCAGGCCACCTGGAGGGTAGGAGGGCCGTCTTGCCCTCATCCGACCCCGGTTCATCTCAGGCTGCATACAAATGTACTTCACCAGCTTCAACTACGACTTTGAGTCTATTTATTATTCCCAGCAGTGCACACACATGCGCACAGTTACATTTAAAAAAAAAAAATCCCTTGGAATAGATTGGATGTTGTCAGACAACATAAGGCAGAGTGTGAGTCAGTAGATTTATTACAGTGAGTCAGTCGAAGGCCTGTTTTTCGTATTGACGGATCTCGGCTCACGTCTGACAGGAGCCATAATTCACTGAAATTACTGAATTGTAACCTTTTTTTTATATATATATTGCTTTTCTGCGCATTCTCATTGCATTGTACAGCGTATTTCCTCAGAGTTCTCAACAAGCAAACGTTCGTTCTGAATGAAGATGTTGTTTTACTTGCGGTGTAATCACTGACTGAACTGACGTTCGGTGCGTCCTGCAGACTTTTTGCGATCAGGTTAGGGGCACAAAAATCGATCCGGTTACGGAGAAACTGCAATCTACTTCAGCTATGTTTCTTTTTAAAAGTGGATGTATGTCCCAAACCATTTCGGATTCTTTGCTCCAGGTTTTCTGCAGCTTGTCAAAAAACACCCCGGCGACATCCATTAAAACTGCGGCAGTGCATCGTGCTCTGAGCGGACAACTCGAAAATGAACCGTGGAGCAAACAACCTGCAGCTAGTTTCAGTCTGTGTCGGTGCACACCGTCCAAATCCATTTTATGAACAAGCCTCCATATGATATAACCTCATCCTCCCAGAACAGAAGGGATTCGCTAATAAGAGTATATGCTCTAATTACTAGTCAGTATGTGCTAAAATGTTCTGGAGACATTTGTGAGGGGTCACGCAAACATAACATAATGAAAAATGATATAAGAGCCAGCTTTTGCATGAATTTAATTTTTGGTGAATAACCGGGTATGACTGATATCCCCGTAATCAGTATCATTCTCTCTCTTGTGTTGCAGGTAAAGGTGTTACGCTTCAGAAGCTTTGAGGGACAGAATACGATGCGCCTTTTATCGTTTGTGAGCTGGCTTCGGAGCTAAAACCTTCAGTACAGTGAGAATATGTTATTTTAACCAGAGGCTCTGCTTTTGAAGTGTTTGTGCAAATGTCTAGACTTGATATTGATGTTTGAGTCCATTAAAGGCCCCTGAGTGATGTAAAAAAAAAAAAAATATATATATATCTTTAATAATATTTGACAAGTCTGAATGACATAAAAGTTAAAACTGTGCAAAAACTTTGAGATCAACTTCCTTTATTCAGCAGCTCAGTGTTAAAATTGGACATTTAAAATATTCAACAATGAGTTCTTTGGCAGCATAATAACAGAATGTTTTGCTTTAATTGTTCTTTATTACTGTGGGAAATTAAAAAGGCTCTCAGGTTTTGTTATTCTGGCACCTGAGCTGCAAATTTGTCATGCTCATCACATGAAATGTGGGTGAGTGTCGCGTGTTCGGCTTCTCAGTGAGTACTTGCATTGGACCCTGCATTGAGAGGAGTGTGTCTGAAAGGTGTCGAGTTAATCTGAACCAGTCACCGCAAATTTCCTTTCAACACTTCAGCATCAAGAGGGCACATATGATGTTCTTCTCGCCTCCCGCACTCCTCCCAGAAAGCTGTTGCCTCCGTCTGCTGTCGCTATTTCTGTACGTCTGAGGTCCACGTGAATGTGTGTCAGGCCGGCACTCAATCGGAAGCCATTATGTGACGGCCACAAAAGAAAAGTGGGAGGTTAACGTGTGCAGAGCGGAGCGCTGGATGTGCAAAGGTAGACTCTGTCGCTAAACCTCGGTGACTAATGCTCAACAGAGGCCCTGAGGACATTTCTGTTCTTTTGCCAGGGTCGAAAAAAAGGTTGCACCTTTTTCCCGTCAGAAGCGGGATGCATATTCTCGTAGGCTAATCATTCACGTGTCAGCTTGATTATGTCAGAATGATTCAGCCAGAGGAGTTTGTGTGTGTGGCAGCTATTCCGGTTTTTATTTTGAAGCATATTTCAGAGGAGAGAGGTAAATGTTGCTGCAGCAGCCGGAGCAGAGTGAGCTGAACGTAGCCTCGTACCTCAACCGAGACCAGTCATGGCCAAGACCAGAATGTAAATAGACCAAGACCAAGGCTGGGTGAGACCGAGTTAAGGGAACATGCAAACCAAAGGTGATCTCCAGATTGATCTAAAATACCCACAGTCCCATAAAAAGCACTCAGAGAACACAAATGAAGATTCCTCTTTATTCCTCTCTTTTATTACCAAGTATGTATACAGCATGTGTGTATAAGTGTACCATAAAAGTACATTTATACATGGAGAGTAATGTTATGTTTGGGTATTTTAATGACTGGGAGTGAAAGATGCTTCGCTGAAGCGAGGACACGAAACGTTAGCAATCTTCAGCGCTATTAACGGGAGGTGAAAGACATTTTCGGATCAATATGAGAGGATGGCGCGCCGCCAGAGTCTCGTTGACTTATGAGAGACGCTGCTTTGTTGGACAAAGATGGGTTACATGAAACCAACTGAAGTTAAAAAATGAGACCTTCACCGAGCTCTGAGCGCCACAACAAGCTGAAGCTACCGCCTACTGTACGCATGATACTTAACACACACTAATTAGCTCTTATTTGAAGCCAACCGAGGCTAATTGGCCCTTATTTTTTTCCTTTGACCTTACATGCAAACTAACAAATCGCTCCCCGTAGCAGCGCTCTCCCTGCGGTACAGTACAGGAGCAGATGAGAGAGGTTTGACCTGCAGATCTCCAGTTACTGTATCGCTCTCCTGATTAAAGAAGGGAACGAGCCTCCTGTATCTAATGTTCGGCACTCTCCCTGTTCATTAAACTATGATTCACTCCGACCGCATTATGTATTCAGCCGGGCCTCGTGGGGATCTGTGGAGTGGGAATGAGATTGAGTTGATTTCCATCCCTTGAGACGAATCTTTCCTTTTTTATTGTAAACACAGAAATGACTCCCGCTCTAGTGTTTATGGCGCTCCCTTATCATTTTGGTGGGACTTGTATCTCCTTTTTTTTTGTGATTGGGTGTAGGCGTGTTATCTGTCGCAGCAGTCTGATGTATGAAGAGCCCGGCAGCCCGTTCTGTCATCATTCCCCTGACTCCCTCCCTCGTTCTTTACTGTGGGCTGCCTCGCTGCCGCCCTCACGTACAGCCATAAATCAACCATCTAAGAGCCGGGACCTTTCTCTTGCGAGGCCCCCCTCTCATTGATTACACCGCGCTCAGTAAGTGTAGCGTGATGAAGAGAGAGTCCAATTCAATTAGGGCTGCCGTGCTAGACAGAAATATGTAGCATGCGCTGCCCTGGATGAAAGAGGACGTCTTCAGGAGCGACAAAAAAGAAACCGAGGGTAAGAAAAGGGAATTTGGGAGGTGAGGAGAGGGTGTCGCACGGATAAAAGTAATTGGATTGCGGTGATAACTGCCTGCACTCTGGGGTTTGCTTGTGCGAGTTGATAAAGGATGTGTTGGTTCGACTGGAGAGATGAAGGTAGACTTAGAGGAAATGAGGATGGCTCAGGAGCCGAGCCGGAGATCAACTTGTGACCATTTTTGAAATGGGCAGGTGGATTGCAACGGAATACCGGATGTTCAGAGGATGAAGAGCAAGACCTTAAAAAATAGGGAGATTTCAAACCAGTGCTGGAGTTTGGGGTCCTCCTGCAAAATATTTCACCCCCTCTAGTGAGAATCTCTCTTGTAAAATTCCTTCAGTTTTCATTTGTTCATTCATTTTACGCCCCTCCCCCTTCGGTGCACGCCACTGCTCGATGTTTGTCAGCCTCTCGATAGTGACTGACGTTGCTGCAACCCCCGTGATAAACAGAAAAAGTGATGCCCCGGATCTTTTAAAACTTAAAAACAAGAAATTCTCCCTCCAGAATGTCTGAAATAGTGTTTCTTCCTCTGCTCCAGGTCTGTGTCGGTCTCGCTCACCGAGGAGGAGCAGTGCAGTAGGCTACACGCCACACTGTTCCTGGAACAGGTTGTGATAATTAAAAGGGGGGCAAAAGGTGTGAAAATGTGCCATAAATTGGGAGAAAACAGGAGAGTGGTGACCCCCAGGAAGAAACTAGGAGAGGACGATTAAAAACAGGAGGGTTGGCAGGTGTATCGTCAACCTTTGAACCTGCTTAACAAGGATGAGTGGGCCCACAGTTATCTGTATCCATAAAAATAATAAAACTGTAAAATCTGTATCTTTATACACACTCAGAGTGGGGTTTAAAGACAGTGGGAGGTTGTAATCTTAAAGGAACAGTGTGTAATATGTAGCGGAAATTGTTGAGTTTTCATTACCTTAGAATGAGCTGACATAGGAAGCGGGTCCACTGATTTTGTCATGTTTGCGGCGCCATGTTTCTACAGTCGCCCAGTTGGGACCTGAGCAATGTGAGCGCAGGCCAGCGAATGACCGGGTGCAGAGCAACTGGGCCGAGTGTGAATGGGCCCTGAGATATTCAGCCGTGTCTCACATCAGGGTCTGCATGCTTCACCATCCTTTAGTGAGTCCTTCAGAGAGACCTTGTTAACTGTTGTTAAATGGGACGGTCTAGCCACCAGATGTTTTACCCTTACGACACGATTTTTGCCGCCCAGGCCCAAGAAAGTGACGACCTATGCCACGCGATGTCGCTATTTTCTCTCGTTCTTTCTCAGGTGCGCTAAGAATCTTGGGATACGTGAGGCCACGATGGATAGTAGCAGTGAATCCTCCAAAAAGAGGGAAAAGAAGGCCGCATTAGGAGGAGCCTGCGAATTGGGACAGCCTTCGTGCAACGTTGTGACTTAATTGGCCTTCAAATGTGGCCTCCAAAGGATGCAGACCCAGAATTGAGACACGGCAATTGGAATGACGAGTCCATACTTAGGTTAAAATAAAATAGGTTTCTTGTCCGTGAGGGCCACCGTAGCGTCTGGAGCTTCTCCGACGTCTCTTCGAAAAAGGGAGGGGGGAAGGGTAGTGTAATCTAGAACCACACGGCTAAATGCCCCCCTATACTCAATATATTACAAACTGTACCTTTGAAATGAAATTGGCATGCATTTATCATCAATCAGAAAAATATTTACAGACCGGCCTCAGAATTGAGCTTCAGATCGATGGTTATGATCACAAAAACTAATCTGCACAGAACACCGGTCTCAGCCCTCCTGCTGAGCATCCGACAGCGCCGCAGCCTCACGGAGACATTAGCATGTAGACTGTAGACGCTGCTTCACCACGAGCTCGTCTGTTACGAAACAAGATTGAGTGTTTTAAATTGACATTAGTTCCAGTGGAAAACGGGCTAATGAACACGAGCCAGAAATACTTCACAGCGTGGAGACTGTGTAATCTTGCAGCGTGCCAGGAGGAGCTGCTGCTCTCCCAAACGAGATTGAACACGTTTACTGTAAAAGCTGATGATATAAGACGATGTTAATTTGTTTTTTTATTAAGATGCACCACAGTCTGAGTTATTCTAGCGCTCAGCCCTCACTGTACAAAGGACCCTTAGTAAAAAAAAAAGAAGCACAGAAACGTTACATAGCTTTTAATCATGGTGACAGCATTTCTTACGAATAAGGTTGCCGGTCAGGAAGTAAAGAGAGTAAACAAAGCGAGTCGAGACGACAACCTCCTTATCCAGAACGGTAACCAGAGTGGCAGAGAAGTCAATACTGAACACTCGCACTTGTTTCTGCAAAGGCCAAATCATGATGAATTTCTTTAATTTAGCATTCTGCGTTCATCTTCTGCCGTTAAGAGATCAGCTGCTTCACATCACACAGGTGATTTATGGGACTACAGCTGTTTATATAAGGCCCTCTTCAATCTCACTGTCTCTGGAGGATCAAGAAGATACTGTACCGGGCTGATCCTGGATCAGATCGCAGCCCCGCTCTTTATTCACTAAACATCCAACTAGACTGAGAGCAAAAGTCTCTTAATCATCTCTACAGGGTTGCGTCTCCTTTTATGGCGACTGCCCAGACTATTCCCCAAACATTAAATCAGTTTCCAGCACCTCCAAACAGTCTCCGGCTTATGTGTGAGGTGTACAAATAAGCTCTCCCTCAGCCAACGACAATAACACGGATTTGAAAAAGAAAAGAAGAGCAGAAAAGGGAATTCAAAATAGTTCCGCGCCTCACCTCTTTGAAAAACTGTAATAAATCACAGTCACGTATGAAAGAGCGCCTTCGAAGCAATGTATTTTTCTCCCATTCATGGTTGTCTTTAATTCGCAGCCACACAGCCGAGGTAGCAAAAGGAGACATTTATTTCCCAGTGTTGCCACAGTAACGAGCCTCACAGCAGAAGACTTCATCAGCCTTCATCCACACGCGGCCCGTTTTAGTCGGCGCTGCCCGGCAAAGCTCAGACAGACAGATGATGCTTATTTTTTATTCATTGCCGCAGAATAACTGCCCTCTTTATACAGTGTCGGCCGGCCGGACAGATGTTCGGACACACAGCATTGATACGGGACAGATGTTTACTCATGTTCTCCGACTCTTTGTTCGCTGTGTTGAATTTCTACACATTCTGGTAGAAATTATTTATACCGTTATTTGCAACAGCAGATATGTTATTAGGGGAAAGATTACACCGTTATACCAATGTTTGGAATGATTATGTTTAGACATCTGCAGCACTTGTGATGTTCAGACAAAGATGGTCCTGGCTTAATTTGAGAGGAGATTGAGTTGCTGTGTCTCAGTTCCTCCAGAAGGTCCGGCTCTGCACCCGACTCCTCATCTTCAGTTCATGTAGAGACCTCCAGCGGCAGACAAGTACTTTCATGTTGTTCACCATCTTCGTTTGTTGTGATAGCAAGCTAACATTAGCCACATTAGCACTGAAGACAAAGAACTATGTTGAGTTTTGAAAGCACTGGATACATTTGACTTGATTAAAGCTGCTAAAAGAAAAGTCAGGGGATCACCACAGTCTTCAGAGGCTTCATCCTCTCGGGACCATGAATTTCTGTGTTTTTGTTGAGATACTTTCAGTCTGGACTCAGCTGTGATGCATGAGAGACACTTAACCTTCTGCCAACCATCCACCTGACCACCGACATACAGACTGCCTGCAAAAAAGGGCGGCAGTATACATCTTATATTCTCTAAATTCCCAAACCTTTCCTTGTGAAAATAATGAAGGCAGCTATTATGTAAACTTCAAAATGATTAGAATAATTTGACTGAGACAGGGTCCAGAGTTCATACATTATTTCTCTTCACTGCCTCATTTGAGGACTGTGTAGTCTCTATCATCATCATCAGTTACAAATATACTGGGACTGCTTATTTTTAGATGCATAATTTATGCCTCACCCTCTGAATCTTTACATGCGAGCGCCTGCAAACTATTTTTAATTTAGGAAACTTGCTCTGCCTTTGAGTTGCTCTTGAATTTTTCATTCACCTGCATATTAAAGTTTGTGTTAATGATGGAAATGTGGTTTTTTTTTGGTTTCTCAAGTAGGTTGTTGGTGTAAAGAAACCTTTAACAGCAACAGAGGATAAAATAGACTTAGATGTAGTTGTTGTTGTTCAGTGTTTGTTCGTGTGGTTAATAGACCGATGTGAGATTGAAAAGTGAGAGCAGGTTTGTGATTTTGTGTTTTGGGATCCGAACTGCTTCTATCCTCAGGCTGACAGTGCAGCGAGATCACTCTGTTGTTGCACTCGTTAGAACATCTCACTAAACACGGTGGATTAATTGCGTCCTATGTGCTTGAGTGACTTTTACACAAGAATTAACAAAGTCATAGAAGTCCCCGGGGAGAGAGAATGACTCGGCGATGCACCCCTCTTCCTCAGGTTTTACAAGAGAAACTATATAGCTACAGTGATACCTCGGTGTGAAGCTGGAAGGATAAATAACGCCTTGGTACGGAGCCATTTGGAAGCAAAACAACGAAGCGGCGGGGGGGGTTGAGGGAGCTCGAGCGCCGGGCTCAGGCTCCTGCACCGATCAGCGCTGCATGATGCAGACAACACAGGAGAAGGAGGAGGAGGAGGAGGAGAGGAAGGAGGAGCGAGCAGGGGAACAGACTGGCTGAGGCTCGCAGCTCTCAGTCTCTCCTCTGAGCTTCCAGAAGCAGCTTCTCTCTGCTTTGCCTCTCTCTCTCTCTCTCTCTCTCGCTCTGTCTCTCTCTCTCACACTCCGGCTTTCCGACTCTCCTGCCTGAGCTGATAAAGAGCGACCGCGGCGGCTGAGGAGCTTCACTCGCTCCAACTCCTCCTGCACCATGCTGCCCTGGAGAAGGAATAAGTTTGTTCTGGTGGAGGATGAGGCCAAGAGCAAACCCAAGAGTCTGGGGACCGGGCTGACCTACCACTCCATCCTCTCCTCCCTGCTGCGCTCCTGTCCTGACTTGCTGCCCGACTGCCCCTTCGACTGGGTGGGCAGCATCTTCCATACCAAACGGCAGAAGGTGGAGCTGAATAAAGAGGAGCCTGTTTACAACGTGCGCTACCTGGGGAGCGTGGTCACCATCACGGCGAAGGGAGACGGCTGCACCCAGGAGGCGGTGGCCAAGATCTGGGCGAGGAGCAACTACGGGGAGCAGAGTGTCAAGATGAGGTTAACGGTGGGGCCGCAGGGAATCCGAATGAGCGCCGACAAATCTGGGAAGAAGAAACCCATCCATCTGTACTCTCTGAACAGAATCACCTACTGCAACGCTGACCCGTGCCGGCCCAAGATCCTGGCTTGGATCTACAGGCACCAGGTCAAGAACATGGCCGTGGTGCTCCGGTGTCACGCCGTCCTGGTCAGCAAGTCGGAGAAGGCTCAGGCCATCGCCCACAGCCTCTACCAGAACGCCACGTCCTCCTTCAGCGAGTTCAAGCGTCTGAAGCGTCAGAGTGATTTCCGGCACTGCCAGCAGCAGCTGCTGGGCGAGGAGGCGGTGCCCCTGATGCCACTGAGGAGGCTGCTGAACGGCCAGTGCCACTACAAACCGCCCGCCGAAAACCCCGGGAGTGCCACCCGCCTCTGCTCCATCACGGAGGAAGAAGAGGAAGAAGAGGAAGAGGAGGAGGGGGTGGAGGAGGAGGCGGCAGAACAACCGGAGGGGGATGTAGAGAAGCAGCAGCAGGAGAAGCAGAAGGTTTTGACAACAAACACAGACCCGACTCAGTTATTATCAGAGCTGGACATTGGGGATATCGCCACGCTGGAGCAGTGCCAAATCAACTTTGTCAGCGACAGCAACAACAACACGTTTACATTTATAACCTCTCTGGTGTGACAGTAACGAAAGGCAACTCTGCAGAATCACATTCCTCTCCTTCACCGGCACCCCTTCTCAGGCTCCCTCCTGCCCCGTCCGTGTGATGATGTGAAGTGTTTACCAGAAACTTCTCCTCGCCAGAAAAAAAAAGGCAAAAAGACAATTTTTTTTTTCTGTGGGAGTGATTTTCTATTCTGGCCAGATGGCTCAGAGGCTGGTTTGACTGTAGCAGTTTGGTAAAAAAAAAAAAGCTGCGTGTTTACAAAGAGGGCCGGTGATGCTCTGACTAACGAAAGCACAATGACGAACGAGGACAGCGCTCTGAGAAAAACACGAGGGCGCTGACGCTGAGATCACTGACATGCGGGTCACATATTGATCGCAGGCACCGAGCAGGATGTGTTTATTAGTCTCCTAGCTCTTGTAATTTTTTTTTTCGTGAGTGAAAATTAAACGCCGTGTTCGCCAGCAGGGACATTTTTCTTTCTTTCCCGGAAATCGACTTGTAATATTTTTTCAGGGAGGCTCTTTGTAAATTTGTGTAATTTTTCTAATACGACAATCCTCACTGAAAATTGTTCACTGACCTTTTCCGAGAGCTTACAATCACGAGAAGGAGTTTGTTACGGTTTTACTTAACGATCACAGCCGACTAATGAATAAAGGCTGTAATTTAGGAAGAAAGCCATTCAGTCGACATGTTTATTGCCGTCATTTGTTACCATCCTTATCATTTATGCATGAAACGCCGGCGGTAACCTTTTCCACGCTGAGCTTCTGTCTTCTTCTTCTTCATGTGACATCTTCGATCTTTCGGCTTTTCAAAATGAACACTGTGATAAATGTGTGACTGGGGGGGCGACATACTGACCACGCAGCAGAGTCTAGTTCATGCCATTCAATTTTTTTTGTTTTTTTTAAACACGCCTATTTCCGTGTCACCTGGTTTTCCCCCAAAACAAAGAACAACAAAAACAAGTCTGATTTCGCCATCGTTAGTCGAGTTTCGTTGATGCAGTTTTTTCCACACGAGCCCTCGCAAAAACGCAGACGGACAATTTAAACACCACAAGCTGTTTTGAATATGACTTTAGCTAACTGCTAATTTCCTGTTGATGATATCTGTGCTACTATCTAAAAAATGCATTGTGATTATTATTCTTATTCTAATTATGAGATGAAGCTATTTATTTTCTGAATACGATGAATAAAAATTACCCTCACTTGGGGTTTTCCTTCTTGAATCTCGGAGGGAGGGTGTTTTTCTAGATGTTTTTCGAAAGAGATTATTCAAATGAATTCGACAACTTTGCATTCCGCCAGTGAGCATTTGCATGTTTCTGATGTGAGAGTTTGTGTAACTCACTCTTCGAGGACCAAAAGAAACCTGCGTACTCACAGAAACGCGATGTGCTTCCAGAGCCACGACACGGTTTAAAGACAAAGAAAGACACAATGTCAACTTTAAACGTGCCTGTCAGTGCTGTTCGATGTTAATGTGGTTTGATGATTTTTTTCCTGCAGGCCTTGCACTGGCTTCTCAGCCTTTTTTTTTCATTTCTCTGAGGGGAGCAATTAATCAGCGGATTGAATTGTTCAGGAAGTGAACATAAAGCTCTCGCCGCGGCAGGACGGCTGTCAGGCTCTGACAGGAAGCGAGTGATCCAAAACGGGTACCGGGAAGTTGACTCACCAACCACCATCAACCATTTTACTGCAAACTCCAGCCATTTTAGTGATGACTAACAGAGCGACTGAGAGCCCCTAACATGTTTCACTGGAATCACACAAACATTTGGCAAAGGGGAAACGTCAGTGAAAGCATGTTTGAGTTGTGGAAGTTTGATCTCCCTTTGAACGATTAATTTATTCTGCTTTATGTCGTCACAATACAGCGTTGCGGTGCGATACATATATTAATACGCAGGGAAATTATTGATGTCAAAACTGTTCATAAATTCGGTTTAATACTTTTACGTAACAACATCAAAAGCTGTTTGATTTTGACAGCGGAGCGTCCTCATTAGAATGCTGCTTTTGAAGAGGACTAGGTGCAGCGGCTCTGTTGATGAAAACAGATTCATTTTGAGTTGCTTTGAATTACTGAGATGGATCGCACAGAGGGGGGAGATACTTTCGCCTGGAACCTTTGAGATCAATACTTTTGCTTCTCTTGAACAAACTACCTCTGAGGAAGAACAGGATCTAATTTCAGGAGATAGATAATAAAGGATTCCCGTGCCCTTGCCACAAATCCACTCATATCAGGGACAACGGCAGAACGTGAATACTAAGAGAAACCACTTCTGTTTTTATTGCTTTATTAAATTTACCCTGTGTTGTAATCTCCAGCCAGTTTTGACGGACTCTTGTTCTGCATGCATAAAAAAAAAGAGAAACTCATAGTCACGCGCACAGCGTGATAAAGTCAGATTGTTTGCTCGCTGACATTCATGCAGAAATGCATTGTGTCTGACATGCTGCCAGTGTTGTGTTAACATGGAGTGGTAAGCAGAGGAGCCATGGTGCTTTTTATGTAAACATAACTCTTGTCAGGCGAGCAGAATAGAAGGGAGCAGATGGCAGCAGCAAGGTGCACGCTGGGCTTTATCACAGCCATCTTCCAGAATAACAAGGGCTCAAGCCCAGATCCAAAGCTCGTTGTGTTTTGTCACACCGTCAGTCACGGAGGAGCCTCTTAAAGTTCACCCAGATCTAAATCAAACATGGCAGCCACCGGCCTGTCAGGCATCACATATAACTGTGTTTTGCCATTTTTTAACAGCGGGGCGTCTTTGGAGACCCAAAAAGCTGCTTCTGCTCGCACACAGCTGTTCAAAGGCTTCTTCTCATCCCCACGTAGAGCCTGAGAGGTAAACGCTGGCTGCTGAGTGACAGCACGGCGGGCCCGCTCGTCTCCATCACGACGACAACGGAGGAACAAAATGTTGTGTCCTAGAGCAGCTGGCAGCGGGTGGCAGTCTGTTTTGTTCCAGCGAGAATTGTACAAGGCAAAAAAAAAAAAAAAAAAAAAAAGTGTTAAGCCTGCGTGAGGACGGAAGAACAGTCCGAGAGAGGGAAGGAAGGACGCAGTGGATCAATGAGGCTGCTCAGTAACAGAGAGATGAATAGTAATGAGACCTTGTAGAAAAACAAAAGTGGGTTGTGTATGTGTGTGTGTTTTGAAGTTTGTCTTGCTGACTCTGCAGATATTTCATCCCACATATTATTGGCCTTATTTCTCCATTGAGATTCATCAATAATATAGGTCTTTCTCCATCCCCTGTGGGAGACAACATTTGTCTGAGCCCACCAAATCACTGCTGAATATCAATGTGTTTTACATATGTTAGCTACTAGCTGCCGTAAGCTTATAACTGCAGCTAAAAGTGGCATTAGCTGAGTTTTTTTAATAGTTCTTAGCAGCAGAGTTTCAGTGCACACGGATACCACGGGATGCAGTATGGAGGCGATTTACAGTGACTCTGACTTGATGTTAGTGGGAAGTCGAAACACGACGGATTCTTTTTTTGATTTGTTTCTGTCGAGTTTGTTCTTGTCAAGTTTACCAAGCAATTCAGCTTGTTTT